>NW_028270158.1:12805111-13113637 GCF_037043375.1 Chiloscyllium plagiosum | reverse complement strand
ACCAGCAAAAACAGACATTGCTGGAGAAACTCAACATATCTGACTGCGTCTGTGCAAAGGAAAGCAAAATTATTATGGTACATGTATGGAATGAGCTGCCAGAGGAATTGGTGGAGACTGGTATAATTGCAACATTTGAAAGGCATCTGGATGAATATATGAATAGCAAGGGTTTGGAGGAATATGGGCCAGGTGCTGGCAGGTGGGACTAGATTGGGTTGGGATATCTGGTTGGCATGGACAAATTGGACAGAAGGGTCTGTTTCCATGCTGTACATCTCTATGACTCTATGACCCTTTTTCAGAACTGATAGTGTCTCGGAAAAGGTGGTATTTATGATGGAGGTGGGGAGGGAGAAAAGGATTGAGCAGAAGGAGGGAGATAGAGTCCAGAGAGAACGAGAAAAGAAGGAAAAGTAGGCAGACAAGGGGGACTGATGATAGCAAGCTCGAGAAGAATAGAAGCAAGGTCTGGAAAAGGGCCATTGGACATGAACCATTACCTCTGTTTGCTTTGCACAGACACTGCCAGACCTGCTGGGTATCTGTTCCTGTTTAAGTGGAGTAGCTAGATAGGCGATACTGTGGGCTATGAGTGGGTGAAAATGGGTTGCCTGTGCTAAAAGCAGCCCACCCTGGCAATGTCCTTCTATAACGTCGATCATTGGGGAGAAGGTACAGAAGCCTGAACACATGCACCAGCCGGTTTTGTAACAGTTTCTACCCTACTGTTAGAATACTGAATGGACTCACAAACTCTTAACATTCGCCTGTACCTGTGTTTTTGTTTTCGCTGCTGTTTACCTATTATTTACTTATCTATGCTACTTAACTATGTGATCTGCCTGTATTGCTCGCAAGACAAAGCTTTTCACTGAGCCTTGGTACATGTGACATCCAATCCAATCCGATCCCATGACAGAATCGAAGCGTGTGGCGCTGGAAAGGCACAGTAGGTCAGGCAGCATCCAAGGAGCAGAATTGACATTTGGGGCATAAGGGCTTATGACCGAAACGTCGATTTCCTTGCTCCTTGGATACTGCGTGACCTGCTGTGCTTTTCTAGCACCACACTTTTTGACTCTGATCTCCACATCTGCAGTCTTCACTTTCTCCCATCTGATGTGAGGAGATGGGATAAGGGACTTGGAAGGAAGTGTTCAGTTTCTAAAATGATTAAACTCAATGTTGAGTCATGAAAGCTGTAAGGTCCCCACTGAGAAAATGAGATATTGTTCCTTTTTTTTTTAATTTGAAAGTTGTAGGTTCAACTCCCACACCAGCACTGTGCGCATAATCTGGATGAGAACTTTAAAACATGCATTGTGTATTGCATCATTGTTAGACCCACTTTTCAAAAATCAGGAAGTTCTCCAGGTATTCTTTCAACCATTTATTTCTTAATCAACTGAATGACAAGAACCTTTAACCTTCTCTGTAACACTATGGGTTAGCTTGCTTTCTTGTTGTTGGCACTCACAATCAAGATTAGCAATACTTAAAAATCAATCAGTTTAGACATGTTATGATAGGCCTTTGGAATGAATAGTACTTGAACTGTCTTCTAACCCAGAGCTCAGAACACTACCACTGTGCCAGAAGGGGCTAGATGGGAGAAACTAGTGTGTGATAATAGATACTTCTTAATCAACCTGTTCAGATGTGTTCTGACAGATGTCTGAGACAGGAGGGACGTAAAAATGGGCCTTCTGGTCGAGAGATAGGGACGTTAATATTGCACCGCAAGAGCCCAATCGCAAAGTTGTATAAATGAGAAATCACAACTCAATTTTAATGTGCCGTATCAATTTGTAATATGTTCAAATATCCAGGTAGTCCCTGGGTTGTGAATGGACTGTGTCTTGAGTCCATTGGCAAGTCAGAACACAATGCAGGACAATATAAAATTGGTAAGTACAGGAAAAATTCATACAGGAACAGGAATAGGCCATTCAGCCCTTCAAGCCTGTTCCACCATTCAATGAGATCATAGCTGGTCTGTGTCCTTACTCCATACACCGGTCTTTGGCCAATAGCCCTTCATATCTTTGCTTAACAGAAATCTATCTCAAATTTAAAATTAACATCATAATCCAACAGTTGACGAACATCTCAGACTCCATAGAAAATATAAGTTTAAAACTGCATTAATTGTACATTCCACACTAATGGGAATATACAGGGAGCTTAACTGATTGCGAGTGTGCAGGTCCAGTGACCCTCAGGGGTCAAATTTACACAAGGGTCCATTGTGAGGCATTAGGTCCTTCTGTGATACACTGACAGGCACCTAAGCAAATGATCCTCACAACTTTAGAAATGGTACTTACCCTTGTGCAGATAGGTCAGGCAGCACCCGAGGAACAGGAGAATCGATAAGCGGGAAGGGGTTATGCCTAAAACATCGACTCTCCTGCTCCTCAGATGCTATTTGATCTACTGTGCTTTTCCAGTGCCACACTCTCAACTCTGATATCCAGCATCTGCAGTCCTCACTTTCTCCTTGTGCAGATAGGGTGCGCCAAGTCTTACTATCAAATTGGCATCCATTGATTTATGCCCCAAAAACATGGGAGCAATGCATACCACCTTCTACCAGCTATTGCATAGACACAGACAGAATCTTGTGAAGGTAGCAGGGGATTATAGGTCACCTTCATGTCACCCCTTTGTGAAACCCCATTTCTTCTGATATCACTGAGGCCCAGCCTTAGGCCTTCCCCTAGGCTCAAGGACCTTCCTTTGATGCAGATGACCCAACAGCCAAGAGCTGCTAGCTTGCTGGAGAACTGACAACTCGCTGCACTCAACAGTAATTAGAAACAGCTGGATCTTGTTGACTATGAAGTCATTGATTGGGGTTATTAACCCGGGCCAATCAGGAAAGAGACATCATTCGAGGAGCACAAGAGTCGTTGTTCCTAATGAAAAACTTATGGTCAAGACATCAACTCCCCTGCTCCTCGGATGCTGCCTGACCGGCTGCGCTTTTCCAGCGCTATGCGTTTTGACTCTGATTTCAAGCATCTGCAGTCCTCATCTTCAGGCAGGAAAGCCCTGGCTGACCAACATAACCAGGAGACCTCAGTTCAGAAAAGAAATAACCAGAAGATTAGAACCTCTTCAGTTGAGGGTTGATTCTGAGCTGACTGGTCATAACCAGTGTAACTGTGCCCTGGTAAATAATGGATGACCTAAGACCATAAGACATAGGAGTGGAAATAAGGCCATTCAGCCCATCAAGTCTACTTCGCTATTTAATCATGGCTGATGGGCATTTCAACTCCGTTTACCCGCACTCTCCCCATTGCCCTTAACTCCTAGCGAGATCAAATTTATCAATCTCTACCCTGAAGACATTTAACGTCCGGCCTCCACTGCACTCTGTGGTGGGACTTGGTCGTGGGACTGCAGTTAATATAGTAGTGACAGGGGAAAACAGGATGGGCCTGAGAAACATTTGCTTGCAACTGTCATCTTGGAATTAGGTTAAGCATTCTGGCGGTGTGCCTCTATTTGGGAAGCTTGACAGAAAAAAAAGCATAACTAGGAGATTACAATTTCTTCAATTCAGGGGACTGACTCTGAGCAGTCTGGCCAGTGTACTGCAGGGAAAGGTCCTCTCAACTAGGAGACATTGCCTTCCATTTTTGTTAGAGAAGGCAAGCATAACCAGGAGGTTTTCATTGTATATGGCACCTGCTCGCGCGCACACAAACATGGATGCTGAGGAAAATGAGCACTACTGCTTTGATAATTCCTCATTTCTATTTATACGTTTTGGTTTCTTTGAGTTGGTGATGTCATTTCCTGTGGTGATATCATTTCCTGTGGTGAAGTCACTTCCTGTTTTTTTCACAGGGGGTGGTAGATGGCAATAGTATGGGGAAGGGAAAAAAACAAGAAAAAAAAGAAAAAGAAAAAATATAAAGCCAGTAGGTATCCTGAGCTGTTTTTTATTTGGGTTTCTGTCCCCCTCCATCCAATACTGACTGCTCTCATCACCAAGCTGTTCAAGGTGATGATTTTTTTAAGCAAATATTGCTCGGGCATCACAAATAAAACAAAAAGCCTTGGGACATGTCAGAAAAAAAAGCTATTGTTTCAAGGAATTGGAACTTGGATTTTTCTGTGTGCTGACTTTACTATTGTTTTGGTCTGGAAGAAGAAAGGTTATCCTTTTAAAGAGGCTGAAGGTATATTTTATTTTTGATACATCTCCCAAGTGGATACTGAGGTTGATCAATGTCTCAGTTTTACAAAAAAAATTGGATAAGAAACAAAAATAGTGAAGCTGGCAAGATGTGCGTTTGTTTACAGGATTCTGGACTGAATTGTAAGCTGTGTAAACCTATTTTCACAAAGAAAATGTATTAAATATAATCGGACTGCGAAAAGAAGAAATAAGCAAGATGTTTGGTATCTCCTCAGTTCAGGGAATTGACTCTGAGCTGGCAGGCCACAGCCCATAAAGGGTGACTTGGTGACAGGATACTGGACTCCGGGAAGTTATTTCATACACATAAAACAGGGTTCTACGTAAATTTTTAGACCCCTTCTTGTCGATTCCAGAAAGGACAAAACACAAACAAATTGTCAAGAGATGGCTTTCTTCTCAGAGGTGGAAGATATTCAGCTTCATGAGTTTTGAGAAGATTTGTAGCTAAGGTTGAGGATCTGGATGTAGGTTTGCTCGTTGAGCTGGAAGATTCATTTCCAGATGTTTCATCACCCTACTAGATAACATCTTCAGTAGGCCTCCAGGCGAAGCACTGTTGATAATTCCTCATTTCTATTTATATGTTTGGGTTTCTTTGGGTTGGTGATGTCATTTCCTGTAGTGATATCATTTCCTGTGGTGAAGTCACTTCCTGTTTTTTTCTCAGGGGGTGGTAGATGGGGTCTAACTCGATTTGTTTGTTGATAGAGTTCTGGTTAGAATGCCATGCTTCTAGGAATTCTCATGCGTGTCTTTGTTTGGCTTGTCCTAGGATGGATGTGTTGTCCCAGTCAAAATGGTGTCCGTCCTCATCCGTATGTGAGGATACTAGTGAGAGCGGATCATGTCTTTTTGTGGCCAGTTGGTGTTCATGTATCCTGGTGGCTAGTTTTCTGGCTGTTTATCCAATGTAGTGTTTGTTACAGTCCTCGGAGATTCAGCTCCCTTATTATCTCTTTCTGCAAGATCTTTCTCTCACTGTTTGAGGTTTCATGACACTCTACATTTAGAACATTCCAAAGTCTGCACTTTTCCAGCTAGAAATAAGAAAAAAATAACTAGGAGGTTTAGAATCTCTTCAGTTCAGGGGATTGACTCTGAGCTGGTTGGTCACAGACAGTGTGCTGTGCACAAGTCGATAAAGGGTGATATGATGACTGGCTTCTGTTCAGTTTATTCAGTAGCCAGGGATGCAGTGCTTTCTCATTTATACTTGATAATTGGCAGCTTTTAAAAAGGGCCTCAGTTGGCAGTGAGAAAGCTGGTGAACAGCCTTCCAGACCTACCCTGGACTCAAATCGAGGCAGAGGCATCAATTTAGCAGGATTGTCAACCAGATACCCTCATGCCAGGTGAAATACCCGTGTACCGCCCACCCACCCATGTTACCAAACCCACCATAGGAGAGGGCACAAGACTTCCCTCACTGGTGTCACTGTGATGGCAACAAATATACTGTTGCAATGCTGGGTGGAGCTCTGTATTTAGTAAATGTTTTGAAGCACCATTTCCAAATCAGGGCAAAATAAACCCTTCTGCAGTGATTAACCCTCCTTTTAGAGTGAATCAAGGGCACTGAAGTAATTATATTTTGGTAGATCTTCCAATTTACTCTATTCCATCCAGCCACCACTGTAAAACAGCAAAGAATAACCACCAAGTGCATTAAATATTTATAACTGAGCAATTGAAGAAAGAGAAAAAAAATGTTGCTTTCCAACAAATCGTCTCAGCCCATATTAACTAATAGTCTCTCGCTGTACTTCCGCACTGCTCCCCGGAGAACACAGTTGGCTTCGAGCACAGGAAAAAAAGTGTTCAAATTGGACATGGTGACATGATTAAGTTCATGATGAAGTCAGAGCAATGTGCAAGCTCGACATAAAACTCGAAAGTCTTGCTAGAAACAGAAATTAGAATGCAGCACGTCAGATCAGCCTGACTTGTTTTAAGACCCTGGTGGTGTGGTTCAGAGATGAGAAGGATCCAATTGCTGTTATAACTCAATGATACCCGAACAACTGCACCCACCTATGTTCCTTAAACTGATGAATCAATGCCAGGGGTTACCTTCTACTGCCATCAGACTTAGTAAACATTGCTCAGAGCCAATAAAATGCTTTATTAATGCCTTAATTTGCCTTAATTTGCCTTAATTTGCACAGAGATGGGAACTCTGAACAGAATTGTCTATCTCAAGTGCAAAGGGATTCAGGACAGCAGGGGCTTTCTTTACTCTGCCCTTGTCCTTTTCCTCAGGAGTGTGTTTCTCTGGTTCCTCTGCATTCAGCACAGCACCTCATTGCTGTTCTATTGTATAGAGCACAGCACATCAGGATGAAGCAGTACACTCCATCTACTCTATACTGGAGGGTCATCTAGACCAGCCCTAGCAGTGGAACCACATCTTCAACAGCTCCAGTCTGGTCCAGCCTGGTCCTGACTGAGGCACAGGCAGTACTGTATCTGTGCTGTGCATCACTCGGGGAGGAGGGGGGTGGGAGGGGGTGGGGAGCTGTGCAATGATGTTGGGTGCCATGGTCACAGTGAGAGGCTCTTGTTCCCTCAGTAACCAATACAGCGACTCTCAATCACACCAGGTACAAGTGCTCCCAGATCTAGGAATGGTGCCAACTGCCAGGGTAATGGGCACACACCTAAAGGAAGTGGTAACTGTGGTCATGGATTACCTCAACGTTATTGGAATGGAACCCTTTCCTGTTGATGAAGTCTGCACTGTTGTGATAGGGTCCTCTCAGGACAGTCTTTGGTGGCGTAGATAAGGGGCTGAGCCACACTGCACCATCTGGTGGGATATACTGCAGCCTGAGAATGAGAGGCATGTCTCCACCATCCACCCACATTCAAGCTCAGCACGTGTTGCAACATGGTGAATGAGTCATGCTGGGCTGAGTGAACACCCAACATCATCAAGAGGGTCTGCAAGTACTCTGACACCCTTCCTATTCCAGACCCACATCAAATGCTCAAAGGTTTACTACATTTAGAGCAGAGCATCGTTACACTGACATGACAGGTGATAAAGGAATGTTGTGTGGAAGTTCAACAAATACTGACTTCTCTTCATTCCACATTGACCATCTGTAATGTCACTGCTGCTAACTTCAACGTTGTGATGCCCGTGTTAGATTAACAATTAACCGATGGCATGTTACATATTGCCTTGGACAAATTTCTGACCCCCTCACTCTCCCTCTCTGCCTGCAAGCACAGCGTATGGGTGTATCAGTAAGCTTTACTCAGTCGGGAAGGAGAGATCACATCCAGACTGAGACACAGCCTGAATGAGAATACAGTTTGGGAAATTTGAAGCAGTGTGGGAATTCGGCGCAGAGGGGATGAGGTGCTTTTTGCTTGGTTTTTTTGGATCATAGTTTGCAAGTTTTTTATAACAGGATAACTTAAACTCCAGGATCAAGGGTGTAGTATAAAAGAAAGAGCGACATCATAAACAGTAATCTCATTGGTGCTAGCTACTAATTTGACCATTTATTATAGGTTACTTTCAGATTGAAGGCATATAGGAGAAATATTTACAGGATAGAAACTAAACAACAATATGAAAGTGTTAGAAATCAAATTAAGAACTAAGTAACTAAAATAGAGCTGAAGGGCCAGGTGATGTGGGAGCTGGTAGATCCCATTATGGTTCATCATTACTATATCTGTAACAAGTGTCGGTTGTTTAAGGATCTTTCGCTCAGAGTTGACGAGCTGGAGTCTGAACTTCGAACACTGTGACACGTCAGGGAGGAGGAGAGGTCCCTGAAGGCAGTCACACCCTGAGATTAACTTCGGGCAGCGGTCAGTGACAGGAACTTGTAATAACACAAACACAACTTCGCATTGCTCTGTTCATTTGGCACACCTTCCAAAGAAGTGAAATTGGCCATCAATCCACACTAGCTACTCTACCTCTGATAGAATATAATTTCAAAATGCAAATTGCTTCACTCTATAAACATTTTGTCCCTTTGAAATTTGAACATGTTTTACTTGTTCATGCAGTTTTTGACTTTAATTCAAAAATATGGTGAACGTCTGACAAAATGAGAATACAATAGTCGAATGTAGTTCATTCGCAAGGCTCATGCATTATTCAGTTCAGGTCCTCATCAGATTCTTAATACTTGCCCTCAATTATTCTTCCAACTTAACTCAAGATAAGTTCGCTTCAATCAGAGTACAACTGCTATTTTCCAATTAACCTTTCTTACATAATCAAGAAATGTAATTAGCATTGCAGTCAACTGTTGCAATAGGAATAACATTGGCCAGGTTTTAGAAGGAATGATGCTGACCTAAAGTAAGAGGCACAAGTAACTGTTGAAGCTGCCATTTTCTTCCTTTCCCTTCTATGGCTAAACATCAATCTCAAACATACCTGTGACCTCCTGTCACATGCCAGTTAATTGATCGACACTAGGTTCAGAGGAAAGGAAGAGTTCAAATGCACAATGTCTGAATGTCAGAAAGCCAGGCTGATCTTACCCTGTAGTCCCTACACCCACCCCCATTAAAATTAGAGTTGTGACTGTTCCATTTTAATTGATGACAATTCTTTATAACCAAGTGTAATATAATGATATCAGCAAACCTCTTGAGAATAAACTGTGACATATCAGAATAACTCTCCATGTTTTAGTAAATAATTCATAAACAGTAAAACACATTTATAACTACCTGTCACTGCTGGTGGATAGATGACTGTTCAATATTAGCAAGAGCTATCAGGTTGAGTAAGATGAACAAGGATATAGTTTGTTGCTGCTTGGCCTTAGTAATGTTATCACTCACATTTATAGCGTTAACGTAATTGCCCAATTATCACTTATTTTTCCTGCTTTTGGGTCATTGTACTGATGATAATTGTCTCCCCTCAATCTAATCTGAAGCAAAGGGTTGTCAAAGGTATTCTGAAATACAAACCATCACACAGTCACAGCATTCTCTTGAGCACCAAACTTCATCACAGAGTAGCTATCCGCTGCACAATCATAAATTATCTATTCAATATAAATCTATATTACTTATAATGAGACAACACGGTTAATTTTTCAAAGAAAGTTGTTGAATAAATTTCTACAGGATAAGACAAGAACTCCTTCCTTCAAGGTTATATAATAAACTGAATAATAGTATTTCAGGCTGCAAATTAAGCAACTAATAATAGTATCTTTGACCAATTCCTCTAGTCATTTGTCACCAGCTAGGCAGCTAGAATTTATGGTTAAAAATAACGTACAGACCGAAGAAAGGTGGACAGAACTTACGTTATTATCATTAAATAGGAGTTCTTGGTTCATAGCACACAAAATTAGTCATACCTCATTTTTCCTAAAGCATTGTTACTCACTGTGGTAGGAATTCCTAGCAAGCAGGCAAATTCTTCTTTCAGATAAGCACAAACACAGAGTCTAAAGGGAAACTCAGGAATGTGAAGGCTGTAAGTGCTCTAAATGAGGCTGAATTGCACCCTTTTATAAACCAAAACCTTAAATTCCCTCATAACAGTGTGTCCACTTCAACATGGCAGCTCTGGAAATAATCGTTACTAAGTCTGTGTCATAGCCAATTACTCTAAAGGAAATAAAGTAAGAGGCCTGTAGGAAACAATGGTGTACTCTAACTATCAATTTGTGACTGTGCCTGTTCTTTGTTCAATCAATCCCAAACCAATTACACTGCCCTACTCCTGCCCCCTAGCCAAGCATCCTTCTCTTTTTAAACGGACATCTGACTTTTCCTTAAAACATTGCAATGTTCTCCAACTCCACTATGGAACAATATTCCATGTTTCAATAAACGTCTTCCTGGGGGGAATTTCTTTTCTCTCTTAGTAATAATTTTAATTCACTTCCACTCATCACTGAGTCCGCAAGAAGAGGAAACAATAGTTTTCTTTAACCATTCAATGAAAATTTTCATTATTACATCTAAAAACTTAATTAAACCATTTCTCAAAACTGGAAATGGGAGAAGTCCCAAAGGTAGAAATTGCTCATTGTTACAACAGTTAATTTTTTGACTGGGTATCCAAGGATTAAATGAACAGTATCATGTAAATGGAAACTGATACCAAGATGCTCTGTATTACATCAGGCAGTGCATTTACTCAATAACGTTTTTGCTTTAAAATGTATTCTTCATGGCATGTGGTAATTAAGGCCAGCATTTATTGCCCATCTTTAATTGTAGAGATCTGAGGAAGGAGCACTGGATCTGAAATGTTTACTCTGATTCCTTTCCACAGACCTGCTGAGATTTTCTGGCAATTTCTGTTCTTGTTTCTAAATGTAGCCTTTGAACTGAGTGGCTTACTGGAGCATTTTAGTGACTAACATATTGCCAGTAGTCACGTGGATTTCCTTCTATTGTGAGCATCTATGAACCAGACAGGCTTTTGTGACAATCAGTGCCACTCTCGTGGTGTGGAATACATTGTTGATGTGGAGTAGCGTGGAAAATGCTGAGAAACATGGGAGAATGCAGCAAGAATGAATAAATCAGTTCCCTGATACCAAGAACGGGCCCTTTGGCCCATGATATTGCGCCGAACATGATGCCAAGTTAAACTAATCCCTTCTGCCTGCCTTTGGTCCATATCCCTCCATTCATGTGCTCATCTAAAAGTCTCTTAACCACCTCTATTGTATCTGCCTCCACCAACACCCCTGCCAGTGCATTCCACACTCTTACCACTCTGAGTAAGTAACTCGCCCCTCACACTTCCTTTGTACTTTCCCCCTCTCACCTTAAATGCATGGCCCCTGGTGTTAGACATCTCAACTCTGGGAAAAAGAGTCAACCCTATCTGTGCTTATCATAATTTTATAGATTTCTATCAAGTTTCCCCTCAGCCCCTCAGTTTCCCCTGCTCCAGAGTTTTTCTAGTTTCTCCTTATAGCTCATTCCCTCTAATCTAGACAACATCCTGATAAACGACTTCTGCACCCTCTCCAAAGACTGCACATCCTTCTTATAATGTGGTGACCAGAATTGAATGCAATATTATAAATATGGCCTACCAATATCTTATAAAGCTGCAACATGTCGTCCTGACTCTTGTACTCAATTCCCTGACCAACAAAGGCAAGTATGCCTTCCTTACCACCATTTGATCACTACTTTCAGGGAGCTATGGATTTGAACCTCAAGATCCCACTGTACATCAATGTTGTTCAAGGTTCTGCCATTAACTATGTACTTTTCCTTAACACTTGATTCCCCCAAAGTGCAAAATCTCACACTTACCCGGATTAAACTCTATCTGTCATTTCTCCGTCTATATCTGCAACTGATCTATATCCTGTTGTACTCTTTGGCAACCTCCTACACTATCCACAACTCCATCAATCTTTGTATCTGCAGACTTACCAACCTACCCACCTACATTTACATCGAAGTCATTTATATATATATTGCAAACAATACCGATCCCTGCAGAGCACCACCAGTCACAGACGTCCATTCTGAAAAGCACCCTTCCACCACTACCCTCTGTCTTCTACGGGCAAGCCAATTCTGAATTCACATGGCCAAGTCACCATGGATTTAATGCAGCTTAATCTTCTGGATGAGCCTACCATGAGGGACCTTGTTGAAAGCCTTATTTAAATTATGCACCTATTTTCTGTGGAGCTTGATTAAATGATTTGGTAGCATTACCACTATGTCCATCTCAACCAAAACAAATGGAGGATTTAAGGCATGAACTGTCTCTTTACTGAAAACAATCTTTTCAACGATTGTTGCCCCATCATCATTTGATAGAAATGGCTGTGTTCTTTCCATCTGTTCTTTCCATCTGTTCTTTCTACAATCTTCAATTTGACTGCAGGATTTTAACATTCATTGTCCAATATGCATAAGGTATGCCCCATTCATCAGAATCCCAAACATGGAGTAGCCTCAATAATACAAAAAACATGGCAAAAGATTGCATTGAAACTGGACCGCATTTACCTTTACATTTTTATTTTAAATGGGACCATGACTTACAGTATTTCTTCCCTTAGCTCCACAAGATTCTTCATGCACACACACACTGCTGGTTCGCATGCATTTTCCACTCAAGCACTCCATTGGCACAAGATCAAGCTTGGGGTGTGAATAGGTACTGATAGGTTTAAAAGCAGCCTGGGAGTTTTGAAATGGCCTGAGTTACACAAGTTCAATGTGGTGCTTTAAAATTGCAGCCACTTTGCATCAGATTATAGAATTTGCACACACATTTACAGGCGTGGAGCCACAGGTCGTAATCCAATTAAAACCATCTTCAGAAATGCTGCTTTTGAAAGATTCTGTGAGCAGAATACTCAATGATCTAAAACTCCATTATTCATGGCCAAGGTGGCTGACTCAGCAGCATTTGCTGAGAGAGTTCAGAGAGACAGGGCTAAAAGATTAATTGAGCATTTCAACCTCAGGCTGTTTTAGAAGTCAGAGTACTGAAAGCACAATAAAGGCAGATACTAAAAAGTGCCCAATGTCAGTACCATTAAGTTCAACTTGCTTTAACCATTATTGGGCAGTCAATTGGATACAGGCCATGTTTTCAGTGTTATTGAAATGCAATGCAGCTACTTACATTCCACATACAATGGTTCAGAAAGGCATGGATCAGCAGTTGGATAGTATAACAATGGAGAAATGTGGGACTGTAATGACATAGCATTGAAGAATCACTTAAAATATCATTTAGTTGCTCTCCAGTAGGTTACAATCCTAGTTCTGATCACTCAGCTATTCTGTTCCTCTTCTCGGAGATGCTGAGCAGTGAATTGAAACTGAAGGCACCTTACATAATAACTTGAGTTGTCCTGTACAGTTCAAAACGGAAGCCAGTTTATTCCTTTCACAAGTATCAGTGTCTACCGTATTTTACTTGCCCCTCTGGGTCTCCAATTTCAGTCCCATTAGAGAATACATTCACCTAAACGAAACGAGGGTTCAACAGGTTAAATTATGAGGGCAGGTCAGACAAGTGCAGCTTGCATTCAATTATATGCCTGACCTTTACAAAACACTGCAAAGCCTGAGAGAGGTGAAGGAAATATTTATAAATGTGGTTCCAGGGGTCAGTCATGTGAGCAGAGTGGAGAAATTGTTGTTCTCCTTTGAGCAGAGAAGACAAGGGAAGATATGTTCGAGCTGTTCAAAACCTCTAATGATCGGGTCAAAAAGAGAGAGGGGCATCTAGAATCAGAGGGCAGACGGTTACAACAAACTAATCAAAGGTGACTTGAGGGGAAAATGTTTTTGTTTTGTGCAGCAAATGGTTATGATTCAGAATGCACCAGTTGACAAGGTGCTGGAGATAGATTCAATCATGGCGTTCAAAAAGGTATTGAAGGGAAAATATTTGCAGTGGGATTTGCTGGATTACACCTGCAGAGAATTCATGGGCCAAATGCCCTCCCACCTACATTATGTATTGATTCCATGAACAGAATTTAAAATTCTCCAACCTGCTGAGTTTTCCAAGTCAGCGCTACCTCCTGAGAAGAAAGAGCTCATCAACATCAACTCGATGGTAGAAGTAAGTATTTTTTTAAACAATGCCACAATACCTCTCAAAGTGGATTCTCATTTTTTAAATGGTCTGTAAGGATCATGTTTAAATGTAGCCACAGTGCTCCAAAGGTGGTGTTTTTTTCTAGCTCATATGGTTTATTTTATAGCTCACTCAGGCATGCTCATTCTTTTCCCATCAGGAACCATTGGGCTGACCAAATAAACCCTTTTAAATACCATTCCTCTGCAGAAAGGTATCCACAAGGGAAGGAGTCCTTTGTTAAGTAACCTGATTGTGACTAACCGAGGGAAGGTGAGTGAACAATGAAGGGGTGCAAGTTCAAGGGTAAAACCTCAATTCTACCCCATTTCCTCTGAGATACAATTTCCAAGAAATGGTGAGGAACTTGAGGGCTGATCTTCTACCTTCTCCCCATTCCCAACTCAAGGGCTCATTAGATTCCCTACAGTGTGGAAACAGGCCCTTCAGCCCAACAAGTCCACACCGACCCTCCGAAGAGTAACCCACCCAGACCCATTTCCCTCTGACTAATGCACCTAACACTATGGGCAATTTAGCCTGGCCAATTCACCTAACCTGCACATCTTTGGAGTGTGGGAGGAAATCGGAGCACCTGGAGGAAACCAAGGCAGACACAGGGAGAATGTGCAACCTCCACACAGACAGTAGCCCGAGGCTGGAATCGAACCTGGGACCCTAGTGCTGTGAGGCAGCAGTGCTAACCACTGAGCCACTGTACTGCCCCAAAGATCCTCTTGCAAGATCCTGTCACAAGATCCTTCTGCAATTCCAAGTCTACCAGGCCTGAGAGGAAACCTTACCTACTCAGAGCAGAGAATAAAATCTTTCAAAGCCAGTCAAGTAAGAAAGGGAAGAGAGCAGATGGAAGGTGAGATATAGATCAGCCACATTCTAATTGAATGGCAAATAGGTTTGAGGAGCTGATTGGCTAATCTTGGGTCCTAGGCTATGGTTCTGATTTTCAAATTCTCAAGATACATCTGAATAAGAAAAACTAATTCCTTCAATTGTCCAGCTGAACTCCAATAACGTCTTTCTCATTGTGTTCAATCACTCACATTTCCGAGTTCTTCCTTCAACAGTCGAAAATAGAACATAGAGTATAGAACAGTACAGCACAGGAATAGACCCTTCAGTCCGCGATGTCTGTGCTGACCATGATGCCATTCTACACTAATCCCATCTGCCTGCACATGGTCTGTATCCTCTATTCCCTGCCTGTTGTACCTGCAGATCAATTCTGTATTTCATCAGGCCTGTTGGAATGAATTGGGACATTTATCTCTGTGGGTATTTCCTAATGGAGTCTCTGGGGACATTTTATCCACAAAAAAGGTTCTATATTCTTGTGTATTTAGTGGATTTTCCTGCATTCTGAAATTCACTATGTTTCAACATTGAAAGCTGATCTTTTGTTCTGGAAAGTGCATTCACTGCTTAAGGAATCATTTTCGTTGCGGTTGACGTATAAATTTTGCATCAAGTGAAGATGTTATTTAAGCTTCCTCAAACTGAAAGCTTTAGAGCTGTTCAGGCACAATAAAGCTGGACTGATACTGCAGGGTTAGTGCTAAGGGAGTGCTGCACTGGCTGAGGTGCAATCTTTTAGTTAAACATTAAACTAAGGCCATGTTTGACCTATTGTTGGATGTAAAATTTCAAGAGCATTACTTTGAGGAAGAACATAGTCATAGAATCCCCATGGTGTGGAAACAGGCCATTCAGCCCAACAAGCCCACACCAAACGACATCCACCCAGACCTATCCATGTAACTCTGCATTTCCCATGGCTAAAGTCCCCAGCCTGAACACTACGGGCAATTTGGCATGACCAATCCACCTAATGTGCACACCTGGGAGAAAACCAGAGCAACTGGCAGAAACCCACACAGACACGGGTTGAAGGTGCAAACTCCACACAGCCAATTGCCTGAGGGTGGAAATTGAACCTGGGTCCCTGGCACCATAAGGCAGCAGCTAGCCACTGAGCCACCACTGTCAACAGCACTGAAACAGATTATATTGGTATAGTGAGATTTACAGAACTTATTTTGAAGGAACTGGGGATATATCTCTGGCAAAAAGAGAATGAGCTTGTGAAGAGAAAGGTTTGTAAAATCATGTGAGGTATGGATAGGGTGAATAGTCAAGATATTTTCCCATGATAGGGGAGTCCAAAACTAGAAGGCATAAGTTTTAGGAGAGAGGAAAAAAGATATAAAAAGGACCTAAAGGGCAACATTTTCACACAGAGAGTGGTGCATGTATGGAATGAGCTGCTAGAGGAATGTGGTGGAGGATGCTACAATTGCAACATTTAAAAGGCATCTAAATGGGTATATGAACAGGAAAGGTTTCAAGGGATATGGGCCAAGGGCTGGAAAATGTGACTGGATTAGGTTAGGATATCTAGTTGGCGTGGACGAGTTGGACCAAAGGGTCTGTTTCCATGCTGTACATCTCTATGACTCTATGTCCCTGGCAGGTATTATAGAGAAACAAGAAAATCCCCCTAATTTCAGAATTCCAGCAATCCATTTTATCCCCTTCCCTCTGTTATGAGCTCAGTCAACATAAGTACAATAACGAAACCTATCATTCCAATTATTACAAAATAAGTAAGCTGAAGATTCTATGGATTAAAAAGAAAGAATTTTCATTAAATTACAGTTAGACAAAGCAAACTTAAGCTATTGTACTATCTTGGTTAATCACGGATACTCTAAAACCCATTATCACATCAACTAACTCTTCAATTAACAGGCAAATGGTGGTTGATTAGAAACTGCATGTTGTACATTAAGTGGTAGGTACAACTACAACAATTGTGAATAGACTGAGAATTCCCCCATCATATATGTCTTAAATATCAGTCTCAAAATCCTTCAAGACGGTCTTGCCCACAAAGAATGCCAGCTTCTCTTGTTCTATGACTTAGCCCTTTGCTCAGCCAAAGCTGGGTACAATGGACCTCACTCCCACCCACCCCGTGGTCTGCACCAAAAATGGCACACATCAGCGGAACCTTCTGAACTCTGTACAACAGTCTGAATAGCATCATCCCACCACTGTCATCATCAGATAATGGAAACAGATGCAGCAACTGTACATTTGCCTATTCTCAGCTTCTGGGTATGACCTCTGCCTGTCTGGATCATCACCTGCGCTCTACATCATTTCATGAGCTTCAGTCTCTCCAGAATTTTTTTCTCCAATCTTGGTTTCACTCTCAGTTTCCTTCGAAATTTGGAAGGTCGGTTTCCTTTCTCTCTTTCCCTTTGCAAGAAATGCAAACTTTGAAGCTATGGGGTCCGTCAATGGAGCTAAAGTGACTGATAACGCCCACAACTGTCTATCTGATATCAGGGTGGAAAGCCCAGTTCTCTTACACTGAGAAGAATAAACTGATCACCTGGAAAAAGGGTTCATCTGAGAATCTGGGAGCTTTCAACATGTATTCAAATCTCACAATGGCAGATGTTGAAACTTGAATTCAAAAAAGTCTTTTAAAACTGCTGTTTAATGGCGAATATAGTTATGATTATGGTTTAAAACCCATCTCCTTCCCTTTAAGGAAGGGAATTGTCCATCCTTAACCGGTCTCAGCTACATCTTACTCCACAACAATGTGGTTAAATCTTTGCTGCTGACTGAGCTGGGACAGCAAGTCTGGTCTAGCCAGCAAATCCTGCATCCCATGAATGAATAAATAAAAACCTCCTGCAATCTGCAAAGCAAATTCTAAACATAAATATGTCCAAAGTGGAACAACATGGGAAAAATTATTATTTCAGAAAATTAAAAATGAGAACATCCAAAATAACCAATATCAAAGAATGTGGCACTTTGGTGAGAATAACTTGCTGAATATTACAACATAGCATTAAGACTATTTGGGACGGGTGCTGCACTCTGGGTTAACAAGGCAGACTTTGAAAAGGGCTCAAAATCAGATCATTCAAATAGGAAAATGTAAGAATATCTCTGATCTCTTCAGGTCATGCACATTCCTGTAGCAGCCATTCTTTGTGTTACAGCCCCTACACTGCAGAAAGAGACCATTCACCCCAAACTCAGGCAACTACCCCATCATATTTATCATGGCAAATCCATCTAACACATCCCTGAACAGTATGGAAAATCTCAGCATGGTCAACCTACCAAGCCTGCTCAACTTTGATCTCTGGGAGGAAACCCACACAGACGGAGGAAGAACACACAAACTCTAAGCAGACAGTTAGCTGAGGCTAGTATCGAACCCGGGTCCCTGGTGCTATGAAGCAGCAGTGCTAGCCATTGAGCCATTGTGCCACCCAGTCTGCATTCCTCAATCTAAATTAAGTCTATCCAGCTCATGGTGTTTACAGAGGCAACGTTTGGAAAACAACCTTCTCACTTTTTCCATTGAATCAATAGTTTTTGCAAAAACATCAACAGAATGTCATTTCACAAGGCAAGAGTGAGGGCGTGCTCTATAATAAAAGCATGTTAGTCAATAACTTTGTAAAGAAAGATCATAGATCGTTCTTGTTCTGATAATATGGCTGCACAAAATGTCATCCAGCCCAACCTGACATTCTGTTTGAAACATATATTTAAAATCAATACTCCTTCATTAATGAATGGCACCCAACCACATCCTATTAAAAACCAAGACACACTGGAAACCTTAAGCTACAAAGCACAAATACAAGTTTTAAGAGGGCAGGCAAGTTTTAAACTGAGAAAAAAGTGGTCTTTTTTCTAATACAGCAAAAGAAAATCCAGCCAAAAGAACAATGGATGCTGGTAATCTGAAATGAAAACAGAAATTACTGGAAAATCTCAGCAGGTCTGACAGCATTTGTGGTGAGAAATCAGTGTTAACATTTCAGATCCAGTGACCCTTCTACTGATGGTGGCTAGGAAAAGGATGGTTTTTATATGGCAATTGGGGTAGGGGGAGTGTGAGTGTAAACAATAGGTGGAAATAGAGCCCAAAGAGAGAGACAGGCATAGTTGGACAGACAAAGGAGTGGACAGGGTCAGTATGGGGAATGAATAGCTGTTAATGGGGAGTATTAGTGGCTGACAATGGTGGGGGGGTGTGGTGGGAGGCGGTTTCCATGATGTATGACTGTGTGGGTCATTTGTTCCAACTACCCATGGAGCCAACCTTCCCACTCTCTAATCTACCCTCAGCTCTCACCTCCTTGTATAGCCCTTTATCCTCTCACCATCCTGCCAGTTGAACATCCTGCCCACTTGTCACACCAACCTCTTACCCATGCGGTAATAAAAAATGGGAATAGCACTGATCTATGAACCGAGATTGGACTTCTCTTAGGTGATTGGGTATCAGTAGAGATCAGAAGAACGAGGGGGGGAATCTCACAGAAACTTATAACATTTTAACAAGAGTCAACATTGTAAACACAGAAGGACTTTCCCAATGACCAGATAGTTGGGGAAACAGGGTAGGCATTTAGGACTGAGATGAGGATAAATTTCATCACCCAAAGAGTGGTGAATCTGTGCAATTCTCTGCCACAGACAGGCCAACATTTTGAATATTTTCAAGAAGAATATAGATATAGTTTTTAGAGCTAAAAGGATCCAAGGGAATGGGAGAAAGTGGAACAGGGTTGAGAGGTGGACAATCAGCCTGATCATATGGAATGGTGTGGCAGGCTTGAAAGGCCAAATCGCCTACTCTTGCTCTTATTTTTGAAAATAAATCCTTGTTTCATCACTTCTGTGCATGTATGTTTAAATCACTTGTTACATGAGAGCTTGCAAGTTTTCGTCATTCGTGCACTGACTGCAGGTAAGCAGCAAGGCAAATTTATTGCAAATCTAAATTTACCCAAAGTGAAACACAGCAGGACAAATTCAAATTTGACCCAATTTTGAAACCATGTATCCTATTTTAGAAAAGGAACATTGTACAGGATCATTTTGACTTCTGGCAATAGTGTAAAATAGGCAAAGGATCATCTGCTTATGATATGTTCCTCTGTATTTTCATTTCCAATGTCAAAAAGACATTGTGAAGAGCAGAAAAAGCTCAGTACAGATCCTTCCTCTGGGGGTGTGTTGAAGTTGTAGTAAACCATGTGACCTAGTTTGATTAGGGAGCAGAAATGTGATGTCAATCACATAAAGACCCAGGCAAATGTATCCTTTTATGTGTCTACATTAGCATGACTTCACCACCTTAGCGGGAGTCTGACATATGGGGCAAACTCATTAATATTACAGTTTAGTGTGTTTCTAAACTGCAGTATTAATATTCTGTCAAAGAAAGACTTAAAAATCACAAGGGATATCTTGTCGATAAACCGTGTACTTCAAAACATCACTAATTTTATTTAATATCCATCTATAATGCTTTCCTACTCATCCCCATTCAGAGCACATCACAAGATATGCTTTGTTTAGTGGAGATAGCAAATGGAAACAAGTGGAAAATATTGCGAGGAGAATCCTCATCTGCCCTCGTTTCAAGGAAGAGAGTGGCACAGTGGCTCAGTGGTTAGCACTGCTGCTTCACAGCACCAGGGACCCAGGTTTGACTCCAGCCTCGGGCAATTGTCTGTGTGGAGTTTATACATTCTCCCCATGTCTGTGCAGGTTTCCTCTGGGTGCTCCGGTTTCCTTCCGCTGTCTAAACATGTGCAGGTTTGGTGGATTGGCTGTGCTAAATTGCCCTTAATGTTTGGGTATGTGTAGGTTAGGTACATTGGTCAGGGAAAATGCAGACTGATAGGGTAGGGGAATGGGTCTGTGTGGGATACTCTTTGGAGGGTCAGTGTGGACTTGTTGGGCCAAATGGCCTGTTTCCACACTGTAGGGATTCTATGATTCTATAAACAAGCCTCCTCTCACAGGCACAATATTGTGGACAGGACATTCAAATACACAACCTGTCAGATGGGCTTCACACAGATGGGAAAGGAGAGAACGCTAACTAGACAAGTGCATGGTGGCTCAGTAGTTTGCACTGCTGCCTCAGCATCAGGATTTGATTCCAGCCTGGGGTGACTGTCTGTGTGGAGTTTGCACATTCTCCCTGTGCCTGTGTGGGTCTCATCTGGGTGCTCCGGTTTCCTCCCACAGTCCAAATATATTTAGGTTAGATGGATTGGCCATGCTAAATTGCTTCATAGTGTCCAGGGATATACAGGCTAGGTGGATTAGCCATGGGAAATGCAGGGTTATAGGGGAGGGGGATTGGCTTGAGTGGAATGCTCATTGATGGGCAGAATGGCCTGCTTCCACACTGTAAGGATTCTATGATGCCTGAGGGATCTATCCCTTGGTAATTAGTTGTTGTACCTTTCCAAATATGGGACCAAACATGCATTTTGCAGTGTTTCTATTGACACTGCCACATCAATGAACGAATTGGAAAAACTGTTCACAGTGAACAGTTTATTTTACAGTAAAGCACATTTAGTGAACAAACAGAAAAACCAACAAAGTCTATTTACAGAGTCTATTTAAACAAAACGGTTTCCACAAGCCACAACAAACAGAATTTACAAGGGAAACTGCAGCTTAAATATCCCAAATAAAGCAGAGTGACTTCTTCAACAGTACCTACAGGGGAAGATAATTACACGCAACATTTTACAATCAGGAGACCAGAAAACCATTCATTTATTTCAAAAGCAAAACTATAAGCATCAGATGTTATTCACCCATTAAATATTTCTTGCCTAAATCCCTGCTCTTACTTTGAAGCCCTTCCAAGTTTAGTAAAAATAGCCTTTGGACAAATATCTTTTGGTCACCTACTTTTTATTAATGACTTCTGAGAGTCAGATTTAACACAAATTCGAATGTTAATCAAAGATTTGTGGAAAGAAAACAGACCATTATTATTTTACTGTTTATACAGAGGCTACAGATGATCAGGAGACATTTAGCAAATCCCAAGTCAGCAATAACAGCAATGAACAGCCAAGACACTCAATAAAAACACTGGAGGAAATAAGTGTGCCCCTTGCAGTTAATTTATTTTAATAAAATTAAGGGAATTATAAATACATGGAAGCTGATGAGGTAACAATAAAAGTTGTTCTGGATTTTCACAGCATGCTTTCACAGCTGCATTGTTAAAGTCCTGTTTTGTACTACATGTACAAATGGTATTGAATAAACAACCTGCACCTTTCTCAACTTAGTGTACAATGTACTAAAAATCTCATTGGCTCACTTTTGTAGCCATTGGGAATGAATAGTATTCACAGTTCATGATGAATGCAATTTACCACAGATTTTTCACAGAAGTTAGAGTTGAGATTTGCCCTATCCTGACATGTTTGAGTGAGGGATTATGTCACACATCACTTCCATTAATCAGAACAAAGGATCCTACTGAAGCATTCCTCACCCTACAGAGTGGAATCAAGCCATTCAGCCCATCAAGTCCACACCAATTATCTGAAGAGCATCCCACCCCCCCACCCTATCACCCTGCATTTCCCATGGCTATTTGACCTCTTCTGCACATCTCTGGACACTATGGGCAATCCCATGGATGTGGGAGGAAACCGGAGCACCCAGAGGACACACACAGATGCAGGGAGTGCGCGCAAACTCCACGCAGACCGTTGCCCGAAAATAGTATTGAACCCGGATCCCCAGCATTGTGAGGCAGCAGTGCTAACCATTGAGCCACCGTGCCAACCTGGCGATGTGCAAAGTTTTAATGAGAAAGTATAAATCAGGAAATATAAATGGTATGAAGAAAGCAAAATAAAAATTGAGAAAGGCAGAAAATGATTTTTTATTCAATTAAACATTCCCATACTTTTTTATTTCTGAGGAAATGAGACTTCATATTTCAAAAATGTAGCATTCAGGCCAATGAGGCTGTTTAGTAGCAGTTACCTCTTACCACAATGCTTGACTCAGTTGCTCATCAATGCACCAGCTCTAAACTTCTCTTTCTTTGTAACTATAGAACTAGATAGCAACTTATCCAGTCACGTTTCTGTACCAAATCTATTTGCAAGGACTACAAAAGGACATCACATGAATTAAGAGGGAATCTCTAACAACAATACCTGGACTTGCACAAGTACATACATCAGAAATTTCTGTCCTCCTCCCACCCTGGTTATACTCTCTTCCACACTCTAGCATCAGGCAGAAGGTATAAGAGTTTGCATACATGTACAAACAGATTCAATTCAGCTTTTTTTCCTGCTGTTATCAGAATTTTGAATGGACCTCTTTAATGTTAATGTTGAATAGTCTCTGTACCTTCTTAGCAGCTGTAACATTGCACTCTGTTCCGCTACTCTGATGCACTTGTTTATACGTTCTGCCTGTCAAGACCACAGTTTTCACTGTACCTCGGTACATGTGACAATAATAAATCAAATCAAGTTAAAGGTTTAACCTGTTAAGACAGGAAACACTCCAAAAGGTATTGTTGTTCTGAAGTTTGAATTTTTGTGAAGACCCATTTATCTGATGTGATTTAAGAATTCAAGTTAAAAAAAGACTTCTGGAAATGTTTGAACAATAAAGGAAATGGTCACATCTAATTGCATAATTTCATCTGCCTTCCTTCATGATTGCTGTAGGATTTTATTTCACAATCATCTACAGAAAGAGGTATGGTCATGAAGTTTGCAGATGACACCAAAGTTGGTGGTTTGGTGGACACCCAAGAAGGCTACCTCAATGTTCAATGGGACGTTGATCAGATGGGCCAATGGGCCGAGGAGTGGCAGATATAGTTTAGTTTAGATAAATTTGAGATGCTGCATTTTGGCAAGGCAAATCAGGGCAGGAACACTTATACACTTAATGGTAAGGTCCTGGGGAGTGTTAAGCAGAGAGACTTTGGAGTGCAGGTTCACTGTTCTTTGAAAGTGGAGTCGTAAGTCAATAGGTTAATCAAGAAGGCATTTGGTATGCTTGCCTTTATTGGTCAGTGTATTAAGTACAGGAGTTGAGAGGTCATGTTGCAGCTGTACAGGACATTGGTTAGGCCATTTTTGGAATACTGTGTTCAATTCTGGTCTTTCTACTATAGGAAAAATGTTGTCAAACTTGTAAGGGTGCAGAAAAGATTTATAAGGATGTTGCCAGGGTTGGAGGGTTTGAGCTATGAGGAGAGGCTGAAAAGGCTGAGTCTATTTTCCCTGAAGTGTTGGAGGCTGAGGGGTGAAGTTTATAAAGTTATGAGCATCATGGATAGGGTAAAATTGGCAAGGTCTTTTCCTCAGGTTAGGAGAGTCCAAAACTAGACAGCATAGGTTGAGAGTGAGACGAGAAAGATGTAAAAGGGACCTCAAGGACAACTTTTTCATGCAGAAGGTGTGCTTGTGTGGAATGAGCTACCAGTGAAGTGGTGGACGCTGGTACAAATACAGCATCTATAAGGCATCTGGATTGGTATATGAATAAGAAGGTTTAGAGGGATATGAGCCAAGTGCTGGTAAATGGGACTATACTGGGTTGGGATAGCTGGTCAGCATGGATGGGTTGAACCAAAGAGTCTATTTCCATGCTGTGCACCTCTATGACTCTATGATCTTTCAGTATGAAGAAATAGTCAGACTGTCTAAAATCCTAATATGGAAAGAATCCAGAATGGAATCCATGTTATTGAGACATATAGACCACTGAAATAACAAATCAGTGCAACATTTTTGATCTCAAGGGGTGTTTCAAAGGCTGGACCTCTTTATCATAGAACATAGAACATAAAACAGTACAGGACAGTACAAGCCCTTCAGTCCTTGATGGTGTGTCAGCATTTTATCATATTCTAAGATCAAACTAATTTGCAGACCCTTCAGTTTACTATCATCCAAGTGCCTATCAAAGAGTTGCTCAAATGTCCCTAATGAATCTGACTCCAGTGCCACTGCTGGCAGTTCCGCACCCACCACTCTCGGTAGAAAGAACCTACCTCTGACATCTCCCCTGAACCTTCCTCCAATCATCTTAAAGTTGCCTTAAGTATCATTGTGTGGTTCAGCAGATTGCCCAACTCCATAACTCAGTGGAGAACAGTCTCTAGGGAGCCAGGCCAGATTAGTGAGTACAACTCTTCATTCCCCCTGTCAAATGATGATTCCCCATCAGAGTTCCTTTCTACTCAAGAATATAGGAGAGGCTGAATAGGCTGGGGCTATTTTCCCTGGAGCATCGGAGGCTGAGGAGTGACCTTATAGAAGTTTATAAAATCGTGAGGTACTTGGATCAGGTGAATAGCCAAAGTCTTTTTCTAAGATAAGGGAGTCAAAACTGGAGTGCACAGGTTTAAGATGAGAAGGGAAATACATAAAAAGGACCTAAGGGACAATGTTTTTATACAGAGGGTGGTCCATGTATGGAATGAGTTGCCAGAGGAGGTGGTGGAGGTGGGTACAATAAAAACATTTAAAAGGCATCTGAATGGATTCTTAAAAAGAAAGGGTTTAGAGGGATGTGGACCAAATACTGGCAAATGAGACTAAATTAATTCAGGATATCTGGTTGGCATGGACGAGTTGGACCAAATGATCTGTTTCCGTATTGTACAACTCAATGATTCTATGATATAAATGGCCCATTGAAACGCCTTCTGTGATCATAATAGCTATCATGAAAAGCAGATGCTAGATAATGCAAATCTCATTAAAAATATAAGTTGCATTCCAATAGTGGAAGTAGAATATAATTATTAAACAGAGCAAAGAATGAATTCAACTCACAAACTAAAGTCAGTCTCACTTCTGAATCCTTTTAATGTTGTGACGTTCAATATTAATTTGTGTCACACAATATTAAGTTAAGAAAATTGACATTGAATAATTACATAATATATATTTTTATTGACGAGCTGTCAAACAGTTCAAATTTCTTTCTTCTATTACAAATGGAATTAGTTGACAAAATCTAGACACTCCTGTTATATCAAATTACCTTCAGAAGCTACACAAAGACTATACATGAACTATTATATGACCAATTCCTAAATAACTATTTTTGTAATGAAGCCATTGTATTCTGCACTATAGGTTTAAGGTTCTGTATGAATTCAGGAAAGCGTCTTGCTTGGTTGCAGTTTTCTGCCCATCAGGGACAGAGAGAATATTAGAAAGTCATATTGAACAATTTGAGCAAGACACTTAGATAGGCTCAAAGTAATCAGGCAGAGTCAACATAGTTTGGTGAAAGGGAAATCACATTTCACCAAATTATGAAATTTGTGTAAGTTCTTTGTGTAAGTGCTGTGGATAAATACAGTGGAGGCAGGTTCAACTCAGGCACTCAAGAGGGCACTTGCTGGTGACTTAGATAGAAACAGTGTGCAAGTGAATGCAGAAAAGAGTGGAGGATTAGCACCAGGCATTGATGTTGAATTAAAGAGCTAGGGCAGACACAATAGGCTGAATGGCCTGCTTCTAACCCTTAACAGTTCTGTGATTCTATATGAGAGATGTATCAGTATATTGTACTTAAATTTACGGAAAGCATTTGATAAAGTGTCACATCAGAAATCATCATGGAGAGCAAAAGCTCATACTGGGAGGAGTTAATATATTAGCATAGATTAAACACTTTCCTGAAGAAGGGCTTATGCCTGAAACGTCAATTCTCCTGTTCCTTTGATGCTGCCTGACCTGCTGCGCTTTTCCAACAACACATTTTTAAGCACGGATTAAACACAGGCTAGCTAACAGACAACAGTCAGTGCACATAAATGAATCATTTTCAGTTTGGCAGGATCGAACAGGTTTGTCACTGGGATCAATGCTGACACCTCAACTGTTCACAATTTATACCAATTACCCAGATTAACAGGGAGAAGGTCCCATTGTTTACCAAATGTGCTGATGACCAAAATATGGTGCAAAATAAGTTGTGAACAGAACATGAGGAAGCTACAAAAATACATAGATAGGTTGTGACAGACAAATCTGAATTGCAAGTATGCAGCTGTTCAAATCATCAGGAAAGCTACTAAAATGTTATCTTTTATTGGGAAGGGAGTTGAATACAAAAGTAGGGAGGTTTTTTTTCTGTTATACAGGGCACTGGTGAGTCCATATCTGGAGAACTGTGTACAGTATTCATTGGCTAATTAAAGGAATGGTCATTGGAAGCAGTTCAGAGATGTTTACCAGATGAATACATTGATTAGACAGGTTATCTTAACAAGAAAGGTTGAACAAGCCAGGATTATATCTACTGGTGTTTAGAAGATTAAGACGTAACTTGATTGAACCATATAAAATCCTGAAGGGTCTCATGGGTGACTTCAACTTCCCTAATATTGATTGGAACCTCCTTAGTTCAACTATTCTAACAGATGAAAGGCTTAACAATCAATTTTTCAATGTATAATTTCAGTTACATCACACTGTAAATTTTTGCTATAAATTCTGTGTTACAATCGAGACCTCCACTACCACCTGATGAAGGAGCGTCACTCCGAAAGCTAGTGTGCTTCCAATTAAACCTGTTGGACTATAACCTGGTGTTGTGTGATTTTTAACTTTGTACACCCCAGTCCAACACCAACATCTCCAAATCATAATTGGGATGGAGTGGATTTTGTCAGGTGTCTCCAGGAAGGATTCCTGACTCAGCATGTAGATAGGCCGACTAGAGGGGATTTGAGGCATCATATTGGATTTGATGCTAGGCAGCGATCCAGGCTAGGTGTCAGATCTCTCGGTGGGAGAGCATTTCAATGATAGTGATCACAACTTCCTGACCTTTACTGTAGTCATGCAGAGGGATAGGAGCAGACAGTATGGGAAAGTATTTAATTGGGGATGGGGAATTACAATGCTATTAGACAGGAACTATGGAACATAAATTGGGAACAGATGTTCTCAGGGAAATGCATGACAGAAATTTAGAGGCTGTTTAGGGAGCACTTGCTACAAGTATTGGATAGGTTTGTCCCACTGAGGCAAGAGAGCGATGGTAGGGTGAAGGAACCTTGAGTGACAAGACATGTGGAACATCTAATCAGGAGGAAGTAGGAAGCTTACTTAAGATTGAGGAGGCAAGGATCAGATAGGGCTGGAGAGGGTTACAAGGTAGCCAGGAAGGAGCTGAAGAATGAATTCAGGAGACCAAAAAGGGGACATGAAAAAGCCTTCATAGGGAGGATTAAGAAACACCCAAAGGTGTTTTACACTTATGTGAGGAATAAGAGGATGGCCACAGTGAGGATAGAGCTGATCAGGGACAGTGGAGGGAATTTGTGCCTGGAGTCGGAGGAGACAGGGCAGGTCCTTAATGAATACGTTGCTTTAGTATTCACTACTGAGAGGAACCTTGTCGTTTGTGAGGACAGCGTGAAACAGACTGATATGCTCAAAAGTTGATGTTAAGAAGGAAGATGTGCTGAAAGTTTTGAAAAACATAAGCATAGATAAGTCCCCTGGGCTAGATGGGATATACCCTAGGTAACTACAGAAAGTGAGGGAAGAGATTGCTGTGCGTTTGGCCCTCACTGTCCACTGTACCAGATGATTACAGGGTGGCAAGTGGTATTCTCTTGTTCAAGAAAAGGAATAGGGATAAACCTGGGAATTACAGACCAGTCAGTCTTACGTCTGTGATGGGCAAATTATTGGACAGGATTCTGAGAGACAGGATTTATGATTATTTGGAAAACCATAGTTTGATTAAAGACGGCCAGCATGGCTTTGTGAGGAGTAGGTCATGCATCACAAGCCTTATTGAATTCTTTGAAGATGTGACAAAATACATTGATGAAGGTAGAGCAGTGAATGTGGTGTATATGGATTTTAGCAAGGTGTTTGATAAGATTCCTTATGGCAGGCTCATTCAGAAAGTAAGGAGGCATGGGATATAGGGAAATTTGGCAGTCTGGATACAGAATTGGCTAGCCCATGGAAGACAGAGGGTGGTAATAGATAGAAAGTATTCAGCCTGGAGCTCAGTGACCAATGATGTTCCACAGGGATCTGTTCTGGACCTCTACTTGTTGTGATTTTTATAAATGACTTGGATGAATAAATGAAAGAGTGAGTTAGTAATAATAACACATAGTTGGTAGAGTTGTGGATAATGTGAAGGGCTGTTGTAGGTTGCAATGGGACATTGACAGGATGCAGAGCTGGGCTGAGAAGTGGCAGATGGAGTTCAACCTGGAAAAGTGTGGAGTGATTCATTTTGGAAGGTTGAATTTGAATGCATACTATAGGGCTACAGGCCGGATTCCTGGCAGTGTGGAGGAACAGAGGGATCTTGGGGTCCACAGTGATAGATCCCTCAAAGTTGCCACTCAAGTTGATAGGGTTGTTAGGAAGGCATATGGCATTTTGGCTTTAATTACAGGGGGATTGAGTTTAAGAGCCGTGAGATTTTGCTGCAGCCCTATAAAACTCTGGTGAGACAACACTTGGACTGTTATGTTCAGTTCTGGTCACCTCATTATAGGAAGAATGTGGAAACTCTAGAGAGGGTGCAGAGGAGATTTACTAGGATGCTGCCTGGACTGGAGGAAGTGAGGGAGCTAGAGGTTTTCTCATCAGAGAGTGAGAGGTGACTTGATAGAGGTGTACAAGGTGATGGGGAGCATAGATAGAGTGTATAGCAGAGACTTTTTCCCAGGGCAGAAATGACTATCACGAGAGGACATACTTTTAAGGTGATTGAAGGAACGTTTAGGGGAGATATCAGAGGTTCTTTACACAGAGAGTGGTGGGTGTGTAGTATGCACTGCTAGCGGTGGTAGTAGAGTCAAATACATTAGGGGCATTTAAGAGACACTTGGATAGGCACATGGATGATAGTAAAATGAAGGGTATGTAGGTTAGTCTGATCTCAGAGGAGGATGAAATGTCAACACAACATCGAGGGCTGAAGGGCCTGTATTCTGCTGTACTGTTCTATGTTCTATGTCTCAACAGTGTAGATGTGTACAGGCTGTTTCCTCTTGCGGGAGAATCTAAAACTGAGGATTACTGTTTAAAAATTGAAGTTGTCCATTTAAAACAGAGATGAAGAAATTTTGTTTTCTCCCAAGGATTATGAGTGTTTGGGACTCTCTTCCACAAAAGATGGTAGAAGCAAACTCATTGATTAGTTTTAGTGCAGATTGGATGATTTCTTAGTAAGCATGGTGTAAAGTAGATGATGTACTTGGTATATTTTTAATATAATTTGAGGATTTTGATTTTTGAGTCAGTAAAATATGGGTCAAGTTAATAATTAAACAAATAACTGCAGATAGAATCCCTAAAGTGTGGAAACAGATCCTTCAACCCAGCAAGCCCACATTGACCCTCTGAAGAGTAATCTACCCAGACCCATTCCCCCACCCCGTTACTGTACATTTGCCTCTGACTAATGCACCTAACCTACACAGCTTTGGACCGTGGGAGGAAATTCAAACACCCGGAGAAAACCCACGCAGACACAGAGAGATTGTGCAAGCTCCACACAGACAGTCGCCTGAGGGTGGAATTGAACCTGGGTCCCTGCCGCTGTGAGGCAGCAGTACTAGCCACTGTGCTGCCTGATGGCAAAGATCTAAAACCAAAACAGAAATTATTGGAGAAACTCAACAAAGCTAGTAGCATCAGTGCAAAGAAAGCAGTTAACATTTCAAATCTGGTTCTGTTGAAGAGTCACCAAACTTAACATTCATAATTCATTTTAAGCATTTCCGTAGCCATGGTGCTTTCTTTTAAAACAGTTTTTTGATTCTTAGCTCTAATTTCCTTTTTGTGCAACACTAATAGATTTTTGTTCACTTTGGATTGTTTTGGCCAGGGAATAATGAGTTTCAAAGGTTGTTGGGGATTTCTTAAACTTTTTAAGATAATTTATATTCCACATGTTCCCATGCGCCAAGGAATTTATGACTACAGCTGTTGTTTAATCTTGCATATAATCATTCTCATCATTCCAACGGTCCCACACAAACTCCTCATCGCCATCAACCCCCAGCCCCACCCCTCCCAGTCATTTACAGGGTCTTAATCCATGGTTTCCTTAGCAAATAAGCTGATTCTTCAAAATTAACCTTCGATTTCTCTGTAAGTATCCCAAAGACCATGGTTTTATAAGTTGTTGCTGGTAACATCACTTCGAGTGGATCACATATTCCCACCACCAAAAAGACTTTGAACAGGCTGGATTCCACTTGGCATCACTGAATCAGCGAGTTTTGAGACAATTTGTAGCTCAGGTTGAGGTACTGGATGTAGGGTTGCTCGCTGAGCTGGAAGATCCATTTTCAGATGTTTCGTCACTATTTACCACCTCCTGAGAAAAAGAACAGGAAATGGCATCACCACAGGAAATGGCATCACCACAGGAAATGACATCACCAACCCAAAGTAACCCAAACACATAAATAGAATCGCAGGAATCATCGGCAGTGCTTCATCCGGAGGCTCACTGAAGATGTTACCTAGTCTGAACATGAATCTTCCAGCTCAGCGAGCAAACCTACATCCATCACTGAATCAGATTTACCCCTGTAAAATGCGGTGCAAACAATTGATTTTCTTCTCAGCCATATTGTTCCTGAGAGCACATACACCTTTGAATAATCTCCTTCCATTTAGGCCATACCTACAATTTGTTAATAGACATGAATTTTACTTATATTAGAACTATAGAAATGTACAGCATGGGGGGTGTGGGAGGGGGGGACACATTTAGCCCATCTTGTCCATGCCAACTAAGGTGGACTTTCTAATTCCATCTTCCTGCACACGACCCACAGCCCTGCAGCTTATAGTACCTTTTGAAGTACCTCTGACACTGCCTTCCCCACCAATCCATGCAGTGACTTTTATACGTCCTGTGTAAAAAATGTTTATTCCTCACATTCCTTCTGATCCTTCTACAACTTGGCTTGAATCTATGACACTTGGTTTTTGATCTTTCTGCCAATAGCTACAAGTTCCTCTGTCTAACTCTCTTTACCTCTCACAATTTTGTATACCTCAATCACGTCACTCCTCAGCCTTTTCTGTTCCAAGCAAATCAACCCTAACCTCTCCAATGTCTCCTCATAGCTACAGTTCTTTAGTTCTGGCAATATTCTGGTAAATCTTCTCCACTCTGTCTCCAGTGTGATTATGTCCTTTCTGTAATGTGCTGACCAGAACCACACACAACACTCCAGTTGTGGCCTCACCAGTGCCTTAGACTTTATATCTTTATTTTTGTACTTTATCTGCCTGCTAATGAAGGAAAGCATTCCAGATGCTTTCTTTACAACCTTATCTATTAGTACTGCTACCTTTAGGAACCTGGGCACTTGCACACCAAGATCTCTCACGTCATCATCCCCTCTCAGTATATTCCCATTTATTGTGTATTCTTTTTTACCGTTTAACATTCCTAAATGTATTACCTCACACTTATCAGAAATGAACTCCACTTGCCTCTTTCCTGCCCACTCTACTGACCTACCTACATAATCTACAGCTATCCTTTACACCATCCACTACACAGTTATCTTTTTCTGTCATCTACAAATGTCCTAAATGTGCCCCCTCCTGTGTAGAATTCCAAGTTTTTAATAAAACAAATAGCAGGGGTCTCCAAGCCCTATGGAGCACCCTTGAATCACCTTTCCATTTGCAAAGGCAGCCAATAACTATTCCCTTTTGTTCCCTGTTACCAAGCCAACCTTGGATCCAATTCGACACTTATCTTGTATTGGTGGCTTTTACTTTTTTGACCGTTCTGCCATGTGCAATCTTGTCAAATGCCTTACTCAAATCCAAGTAGGGAACAACCACTGGCACTACCCTCATGAATCCTCTTGCCTCTTCCCCAAAACATTAGATCAATCTTTTAAGGATCGACCTTCACTTAACAAAGCCATGCTGACTATCCCTGACTAGCCATGCCTTTCTAAGTGACAGCATTTCAGGTCTCTTTGGATTGATTCTAACAATTTGCTCAACACTGAAGTTAGGCTAATTGGCCTACAATTTGTATGGCATTTCCAGTGTACCATCTTTAAGCAACAGGACCACATTTGCATTCCTCTAGTCCTCCATCACCTCACCTGTGCTTAGTGCAGTTTGGAAAATAATCCTAATTTGCTATTTCCTCTTTGACCTCCTTCACCATTCAAGGGAGCAATCCATTTGGCCTATTCTCTTTCAAGGATTCTAAATCCTCTCGCACTTCATCTGTCATTATGATTATTTTGTCCTATACTTCCCACTGCTCCTCATCGATTTACTATATCCACATCATTCCTTTCCTTTGTGAATATAGAGGCCAAACAACATTGACAATTCTTCACATATCCTCTGCATCATCACAAACGTTCCCTTCTTCATCTGATGTTGTTCGTACCAATTTAAAAGGCACACTTAATTTGTATTGCTACCTTAAACCAAATTGTGAAAGCAGTAAAGCTAGAGGGCACAGTTTCAACTAACAATAGATAACTTTAGCACTGACCTCAGTTGGGTCTTCACTTATGATAGACTCAGAGGCCAAGGTGTAGTGTCAGAATATATGTATCAATGAACTGTTGCTATAGGGAAGCAGAGGGGAGACAATACACCATCGAGAGCATTCTATTCTGATGCGTCATGGTTTGCTATGGTAATTGCTCTGCCCAGGACCCGAACAGGACAAACAGTACAGACGACAGATTCAAAAACACCAGCAATAGTTCTCCTTCAAGATCCTCTGCTCCACACTTGCAACAATGCGCCGGCACCTAACCTCTCTACAGTCAGCCCAGCCTCAGCTGAGGGCCACACTCTCTCAGAATTGCAAAGGGCCCACTCTGTACTACATCCTCAGGAGAATTCATACTCTCAACAAACAGTATTTCAACTCCATCTCAAACATCAAAAACTGTAAGAACAACAAACTTTTATCTACCCACCTCCATAACCAGCGCTCCTCAAACATTCCAGAAGATTCCCCCGGCCTCTGGAACTGCTTGGACGCCATTAGCCATGCGGCTGGTGCAGCTGCCACCCCCATGCTGATTGATGATGTCAATTCTGCCCCCATCATGACCACTCCCACAGCCACTTCCATCCCTCACAATTCCTCATGCATCACACGTAACATCACTTCCGCCCATCACATCATTGCTGATGTCACACGCTCAGTGACTTCTGCCACCCCTACTGCCGTGTCTGCCACCACTTCTGCCCCCACCAACGTCACTCACCTGCATTCTGCTGACACGCCCCCCACAGATCCCACTGTCACTATCCCCACCCCCCAGAACCCTGAGGGGAACACCACCCCTGCTCATGACTCCACCCCCATTCCCCATCGCACCCATTCCAGTTACTGGCTCCGCCCCCACTCCCAGCGACACACCCACACCAGATCTCAGCTCCCAGCCCTGCCGAGTTTTCTCCATCCCTCCAGACCTTCCCCCCACTGAGTACAAATGATCAGTCCTCAGCAAAGGACTCACCTTCATCCCCCTCCGTCCACGCATCAATGAATTTAATACCCGCCGTGATGTCGAACACTTCTTCCGCCGCCTCCGCCTCTGAGCTTACTTTCACAATCAGGATTCCCACCCACCTACCGAGGACCCCTTCGCCCACCTCCAACACACTGCATCCACCTGGACACCCCGCGCTGGCCTATTACCTGCCCTCGACCTCTTAATTTCCAACTGCCGCTGGGACATTAACCGCCTCAACCTGTCGACCCCCCTCCCCCACTCCAACCTCTCACCCACACAACGCGCAGCCCTCCTATCCCTCTGCTCCAATCCCAACCTCACCATCAAGCCAGCGGATAAAGGGGGTGTGGTGGTAGTCTGGCGCACTGACTTCTACACCGCTGAAGCCAAACGCCAACTCGAGGACACCTCTTCCTACCGCCCCCTCAACCATGACCCCACCCCCCCATCACCAAACCATCATCTCCCAGACCATACAGAATCTCATCACCTCAGGAGATCTCCCACCCACAGCTTCCAACCTCATAGTCCGGGAACCCCGCACTGCCCGGTTCTACCTCCTTCCCAAGATCCACAAGCCTGACCACCCTGGCCGACCCATTGTCTCAGCATGCTCCTGCCCCACTGAACTCACCTCTACCTACCTCGACACTGTCCTATCCCCCCTAGTCCAGGAACTCCCCACATACGTTCGAGACACCACCCATACCCTCTACCTCCTCCAAGACTTCTGTTTCCCCGGCCCCAACGCCTCATCTTCACCATGGATATCCAATCCCTCTACACCTCCATCCGCCATTACCAGGGCCTCCAAGCCCTCCATTTTTTTCCTCTCCTGACGTCCCCAACAGTACCCTTCCACTGACACTCTCAGTCGTTTGGCTGAACTGGTCCTCACCCTTAACAATTTCTCCTTCGAATCCTCCTACTTCCTCCAGACCAAAGGGGTAGCCATGGGCACACGTATGGGCCCCAGCTATGCCTGTCTCTTTGTTGGCTACCTAGAACAGTCGATCTTCCGTAATTACACCGGCACCACTCCCCACCTCTTCCTCCGCTACATTGATGACTGCATTGGCGCCACCTCATGCTCCCGCGAGGAGGTTGAGCAATTCATCAACTTCACCAACATTCCACCCTGACCTTAAATTTACCTGGACCATCTCTGACACCTCCCTCCCCTTCCTGGACCTCTCCATCTCCATTAATGACGACTGACTTGACACTGACATTCTTTACAAACCCACAGCTACCTGGATTACACCTCTTCCCACCCTACCTCTTGCAAAAATGCCATCCCGTATTCCCAACTCCTCCGCCTCCGCTGTATCTGCTCCCAGGCGGACCAGTTCCACGACAGAACACACCAGATGGCCTCTTTCTTTAGAGACCGCAATTTCCCTTCTCACATGGCTAAAGATGCCCTCCAACGCATCTCGTCCACATCCCGCACCTCTGCCCTCAGACCCCATCCCTCCAACCGTAACAAGGACAGAATGCCCCTGGTGCTCACCTTCCACCCTACAAACCTCCGCATAAACCAAATCATCCGCCGATATTTCTGCCACCTCCAAAAAGACCCCACCACCAGGGTTATATTTCCCTCCCCACCCCTTTCTGCCTTCCACAAAGACCGTTTCCTCCGTGACTACCTGGTCAGGTCCACGACCCCCCCAACAACTCACCCTCCCATCCTGGCACTTTCCCCTGCCACCGCAGGAATTGCAAAACCTACACCCACACCTCCTCCCTCACCTCCATCCAAGGCCCTAAAGGAGCCTTCCACATCCATCATAGTTTTACCTGTACATCCACTAATATCATTTATTGTATCCGTTGCTCCCGATACGGTCTTCTCTACATTGGGGAGACTGGACGCCTCCTAGCAGAGCGCTTTAGGGAACATCTCCGGGACACCCGCACCAATCAACCACACCACACTGTGGCCCAATATTTCAACTCCCCCTCCCACTCTGCCGAGGACATGAAGGTCCTGGGCCTCCTTCACCGCCACTCCCTCACCACCAGACGCCTGGAGGAAGAACGCCTCATCTTCCACCTCGGAACACTTCAACCCCAGGGCATCAATGTGGACTTCAACAGTTTCCTCATTTACCTTTCCCCCACCTCACCCTAGTTCCAAACCTCCAGCTCAGCACTGTTCCCATGACTTGTCCTACCTGCCTATCTTCTTTTCCACTTATCCACTCCACCCTCCCCCCCCCACCCCGATCTATCACCTTCATCCCCTCCCCCACTCACCTATTGTACTCTATGCTACTTTCTCCCCACCCCCACCCTCTTCTAACTTATCTCTCCACGCTTCAGGCTCTCTGCCTTTATTCCTGATGAAGGGCTTTTGCCCAAAACGTCGATTTTACTGCTCCTCGGATGCTGCCTTAACTGCTGTCCTCTTCCAGCCCCACTAATCCAGACTCTGGATTCCAGCATCTGCAGTTATTGTTTTTACCTATAAGAAACTACAGAGAGTTGTGAACACAGCCCAGTACATCACACAAGCCAACCTTCCATCCACTGACTCCATCTACACTGTCCGCTGCCTCAGGAAGGCAGCCAACATCATCAAAGACCCCTCCCACCCCAGTTATCATCTCTTCCAACCTCTTCTGTTGGGCAGGAGATACAAAAGTTTAAGCACACAGACCAACAGATTCAAGAACAGCTTCTTCCCTGCTGTTATTAGACAGCTGAAAGGACCTCTCAAGTTTTAAATTTAATGTTGATCATGCTCTAACTTTGTATTCCTTGCCCTGTTCTATCTCCCTAATACACTTTGTATGGTATGAAATGTCTACACTGTATGCAAAACAGAACTTTTCACTGTACATTAGTACATGTGGCAATGATAAATCAAATCAAATCAAAAAATGGTGTTGTGGTATTATTGCTGGATTATTAACCGAAAGACTGAGAGAAAGTGAAGACTGCAGATGTGGAGTATCAGAGTCAAAAAGTCTGGCATTGGAAAAGCACAGCAAATCAGGCAGCATCCAAGGAGCAGGAAAGTCAAGGTTTCGGGCATAAACTTTTCATCAGTAATGTGCCCTTCATCGCATTCTTGATGAGGGGCTTATGCTCGAAACGTTGACTCTCCTGCTCCTCAGATGCTGCTATGCTTTTCCAGCCCCACACTTTTTGACTCTGTCAATCCAGAGACATAGGTAACATTCTAGGGACCTGTGCTTGAATACTGTAAAGGCAGATGGTGGGATTTCAATCCAATAAAAATCTACAATCAAGAGTCTAATGATGACCATGAAATGATTCTTGTGGAGAAATCCCATCTAGTTCACTAATGTCCTTTAGGGAAGGAAACTCCCATCTTACCTGGTCTGGACTGCATGTGACTCCAGATCCAGAGCAATGTAATTGACTCTTAACTGACCCCAAGGCATTTAGGGATGGGCAATAAACACTGACCTAACCAGTAATACCCACATCCTGTAAATGAATGAATAATTTTTTTAAAAAATTGAATGGGTTAAAAGGCCCTTCTGATCCACAGGAATTCTGTGATTTAAATGTTTTATCTTCCAGTAGCAGTAACATAAAACCCATTTTGAAAGTAAAATACAGCAGGTGGTGAAAATCTGAAATAAACACAGGGAATGCTAGAAAGATTCAGCAGGTCTAGCAGCACCTCTAGAGAGAGAAACAGAGCTTTCATGTACAATGTGACTCTTCTTCAAGATCATTTTTATTTGTTTAACTTACAGCTTGCATATGCATGTAAAATTTCTCAAGGTATTAACCTTCTGCAGCAAAGCCTTTGATTTTGCCTTTTCCAGTGATTTGTTTCATCTTGCAGCTACACCACATCCAAGTACAATATCTGGATCTATGCTGTTTCACACTGTTTGCTTGTAATTGTTCTCTTTCTCTCATTTAACTTCAGTTGAGAGAATGCCAGCCTGCATTTGTCTGTTCAGATTCAATACCTCAGCTACTGCCTTAGTGCTTCAATTTTTACTCACTGAATAATTTTACTGCCTGTTCTTTTCTTGCCATTTATTTCCCTGTGTTTTCAGAGTTCAAGTCTCATTCCCTTGGCAGTTCTTACACTGAGAATTAGCTTGTTTTCATTCAAATGATGATCTCCAATGTTAGAGATTCTGTGAGTTATGAATTCAATTATATTTTAACCTATACCTACTATCCACATCTGAAAATTGCCCGTCAAAAAAAAAGTCAGATCCCATTGCGGTATCTTTCTGAGGTACTCATGATTACGTCCTATTCTTGTTCAAAATTGAAAAGAAAGTATTTATTGTTCATTTGACTCCAAACATCTAGAATTTATATTTTCTTTAATTTGTCATCTCTGCTTACAACTCTGAAATAAATTCCAAATTTCCAGAAAGGGTGACTAGGTTAGGCCTGTACCTAGGAGAAAGTGAGCACTGCCTATGTCTATCAGAGTTTAAAAGAATGAAAGGTGATCATATGGGAGCACATAAGGTCCTGAGGGAATTTCACAAGGTGAATGCTCAAAGGATGTTTCTCTTTGTGGGAGAGACTGGAATTCAGGAAGACTTCGAAAATGAATGCTCTATCTTTGAAGACAGAGATCAGAGTGTTGTCTCTCAAGTGGTTGTGAGTTTGATAATTTCTCTTCCTGGAGGTCTTTGAATGCTTTGAAGATTGGCATAGACAGCTTCTTGACTAACAAGGGAGCAAAAGGGGGTTTGGAATATGGAGTTGACTCCACAACCAGAGCAGCCATAATTTTACTGAATCATGGAGTAGTTCAAGGGGCTGATTGGCCTACTCCTGCTCCTATTCTGCATGTTCATATGAACCATACCATTTCCAATCTTCTGAAATTTAGTCATTTTATTTTGTTTCATTTTTTTCTCATAGGGTTTCTAGCTGAGACTCTCCTCTTCCACCTCTCCTTCTTATTGGCATATTTCGCTGGAGTTGCTGCAATTGTTCCCCTAATCATCCATTGTATTTTATGCAGTGGATAGGCATAAATACTGGAGCCATGATGGAAAAGTTGTCTCTCTGTGGTTTCCACTGAAGCTAAGCTGGGGTGGGAGATTGGGAGAATGACAATAAAAGTTTTACATTCCCACTGAATGTCTGTGTTTTATTTTCATATTGTGGCTAGGATTCCCTATAATTTAGTGTACAATGTGTACATTGCAGGGTATGAGGATATTTGAATGAATAATTTTATTGTCGCATGTATTTTACCGTAAGCAACACATGGTAAAATACAGTGAAAAGCTTTTCCAATGTCACCATGATTGGCACCATCTTGAAAAGTTTAAGAATAAGGAAAAAAATATAGAAAAATAAAGCTTAAAGAGAGTCCATCAGTCTTGAAGGAGAAAGTGAGGACTACAAATGCTGGAGATTCAGAGTCAGAAAGCATGGTGCTTTAAGAAATGCAGCAGGTCAGGCAGCATCCGAGGAGCAGGAGAGTCGACGTTTCAGGCATTCATGATAAAGGGCTTATGCTTGAAATGTTGATTCTCCTGCTCCTCGGATGCCGCCTGACCTGCTGCGCTTTTCCAGCACCCACGTTTTTCGACTCCGTCAGACTTGACCCAACTCACCACCAACAACACCTGCATGGCCGTCACTTCTCACCACCGTTTGCACTGGACTCAACTAATGTTGAAGTTGTCCCTTTCAGGTGCCATCTTTCAACTGCTGGGCTGATTCTCCTCCCCCACCGCCTCACACCACCAGTGCCAGACCAAACCAATGTCATAGTCGGCGATCCTCAGGCACCATCTTTCGCTGCGGGGGCCCAGCTCTTCAACACCACCTCCGCCGACGTAGCAGCTACCAGTTCCAATGTCATGCTAACCCTGGTAAAGTAGGCAAGGGCTCACTCGCACATGTCTGTGTTGGGATCCCTTGCCACCGGCAATGCCATCTGAGCTCAGGACAAGATGTTAGAGAAGAAAAATGACAAGAAAAGAGGAAAGAAAGGGAAAATTGGTCAATGTAGGTAAACTAGGTTCAGGAGCCCTAACCCACCACCATCTTGATGACGTCATGTGTGGAACATAAACACTGACATGGATCAGTTGTGCCTAAAGCCTGTTCATGCACAGTAATGGCAATATAATTCTACTTTTTGGCAAAGGGATAAACCTAATGTATCTCCATGCAACTTTAAGTGAAACGAAGCAACATCCAGTCAACCCCTGCTTAGCTTCATCATATATACATAGCTGCTGATTCATCTCTGATCTAATTAGATGCTTCCAAACACAACCTCAGCCTTTGAGGTATATTCCCTAATGTCCACAGCTGGCCCAACCTGGGTATTTATCATTGTTACCACTATGTGGTACTGGGTGAGAGTCCCTTGTTACTTCCTCTTTGCCTTTGCTTTCTCTGAGCCTACCTTGTGATTAGTGGTAGAGAATATACCATCATAGAATACCTACAGAAGAGACACTTGCATGTTAGTAACAAGTACAAATATATTTGGTCCGACTGAATTACTAGGACCTTAGTGATATGCCACAGATATGTCTGCTTCCTCTGAAAGCCAGCATAGAACTCCAGTCATGGCTAGCGTGTGACATCAGTAGAGTGGATGGAGTCAATAAATTATGAACATTAACCCCTTCAGAACCAGTATGTTGTACAAGTGAATGCTCACATTCAAGGTATTTCACTGTTTTAGGTCAGAAGGCAAAAAAATAAATGCTGCTAGATATCACTCAGCTGGAAGGCAATTGATGTGGAGAGAAACCGAATTAAGAGTTTGAATTACTTCGGCCTTTTGGAAACGAGCTGAAAGGCAGGAGAGCTGTCAATATTGGAGGGTGGTGGAACTGGCATTGGGGTGGGAATCTGATATCTTCCTGTCACAATGTGCTTGCTTTGCCCTGTGCTTTAAGCCTTCCTCGAATAATCACCTCACATCACTGGAGAGTCAACCTACAGTGACACCTTCCAAGTGTGTGTAGTTTCAAATTTATCCACAAAGGCAACTAGAAACTCAGCCAATGTAAAATAAAAGTCTTGACTTGGGCAAAAAGTTGAGTAGATCTTTTGTTGCCTTTTATAAAGTCAGTGGATGATCTGGCTTGAAAGAACTGTTGTTTTGTTTCTGCCGATGTAAAGAATATGCACCTGGACAAGATATTTATACTTCAAATGGTATCCCTGAACTTTGTTAATAGAATCAATGCACACTCAATATTGATCTATGTTCTGATCCTTTGTAGAGCAGTACTCATTCAAAAACCCCTTACTGGCTAATACTGAGAACTCAAAACTGTCATTCAATCCAGACAAGAGAACTCAGAGTTGATTGGTTGAATGGAAACAGGTTTTTCAAAATTTTCCTCAGCTCAGATAAAATTTGGTTCTGATCTCATGCAATGTTGCAGTGTGATGGCTAAGGACCTGCGACTAATATACTGTGATATTTACATTAGCTCCCACAACACATGGATGAGATGTGGGTCACCTAATACTGAGGAATTCAATGGACTTTATTACAGCTGCTGATATTTATAACTGGACCCGATAGCCACAGGCACTTGCATGTCTGGACTGAAGCTCAGCAATTCAGATGTACTGCAGCATATTTCCCTCAGCATGTCATGCTGCAAGAAAACTCAGTAAGATGGAATCTAAGATCTTTATACTATTAGGACACTTGCCTTGATATAGTGTTGACAGTATGTCCCTTAAAGGTGTATTACATATCTGCTTCAAGACAGAACACAGCATTCAAAAAGCAGAAATGGTACAATGTTAACAGCTTGTTTCAATGTTGCACTCCAAGTGTCACAAAGGCAAAGTGGAACATGAATTATACATGCAGTCTTTACAGCAGAGAGAAAAAAAATCACTATTGTAACCAGGTCCAAACTGCTCTGCGTCAAAACATCTGATTTGTTTCCTACTGAAAGTAAGATCTCGTGTAATATTTACTTTATCCATTGGAGGCAGGTGGTGGACCTTATTGAGTTCAAATGGACCTACAGCACATGGACTGCAGCAGATCAAGAAGGCAGCTCATCACCATCTTCTCAAGGGCAACGAGGGACAGGCAATAAATGCTGGACATCCAGTGATGCCCATATCCCAAGAGTGAATAAAGAAAAGATCCGTTTGTTTTTTAAGGAACAGCGATATAGTTCCAAGTCAAGACAGTGTACGGTTTGAAATGGAATTTTTGGGTTAAGATATTCAGAGGTAGATTGCTTCATGCAGATATGATTGACAAGTGACATCTTCCTGTGCCGTGATTGTTTTATGTGCGGTTGCAAGAATAGATTTTTTTCTCAAGGTGTATTACGTGACTGATTCACATATAATTCTACTTTGGAACTGCAATCCAGTTCCCTGGGGTCATATTCTCAGTGGTAACATCAGGTCAGCCCACTAATCACCGCTCAATGCTGCAAGAGCTCTGTCTTCTCTCCTTCCACTGTGGGGTAGGATAGCTGCTGTGAGCCTCATGTGCTTGTATCCAGGGAGTCAGACAGTATTGCAATTCATGGCCTATGCATCCAACTTGTAGACTGTTGCTCATTGCAAACCATGAATCACTTGCTTATTGTGGAATGACTGTAGTGCTGTGTCAGCGAGATAATCCCTGCACACAGCAACCTCTTCCAGACTCAATCCCAGCCAATACTGTGTTCAGTAGGAAGCTTCTTCCCTGCATGCTTCTGTGTAAAGATTTTAATTAGCTCTAATGTGACTGTCGCTTTGATTAAAACGTCTGTAGTTAGACATTTAATCATCTTTGTAAAATGTTTAACTTCAGCTTGTTTCGTTTTAAATTTAGCTCGCTGATCAATGAACAGGGCAGAACATCAATAATGGGCACAAGGGCAGTGGGTGGGACGGTAGGGGGAATGCGCAGGCTGACAGAATAACAATCTACATCTGTATAGTACTTTTAATATTATAATATGATCACCTTTCACTGAAATGCCATCAAATAAAATGTGACACTGTGGCATGTTAAGAGATACTCCGAGGCCAAAATCTTGGCCAGACAGATAGATTTTAAGGAGTGTCATAGAATCATAGAGATGAACAGCTTGGATACAGGTCCTCAGTCCAGATATCCTTAGCTAATCTAGCGAAAGGAGAGAGAAAGGATTCGGTAGCATATTTCAGAATTCAGGCCCTGGATAGCTAAAGGCATGGAATTGTCAAGTAAAGAAAATTGGAGATCCACAACAGGCGAGAATTAGAAAAATGCCGAGATCTTGGATAAGGGCTTCAGGACCCAGAAGCAACCTTTTGATGATGTCATGAACTACACACCACTAAGCATAAATGGCACAGACGAGGTGGTGTTAGAACAGACTACACTAAACTATGCAAAACTAAACTCCACTCTATACTAGAAATCTTGAACGTGGGAAGATTGAGACAGTATGAGGACATGAACAGATGAAGAAGATCAGTTGTCTCTACTCAATGTAACTGGATGAGGTTGTAGAGCTAGCAAGATTGGAGATCCTAGAGGATGTGCAAACAAGAATGAGGAGAATTTAAAGGTCACGTTTTAGTGCTCAAGACCACAGATCACAACTATAAATGTTGCCTGGAAAATCTAAAGCTAATCTGTTTAATCTTCTTATGGAAGTCATTGATTACAAGATCCATATCAGTGTTTCAATTGTTTTGGCATCAGTCTGTTCTACCTTGTCCAACCGGTTTTGCCACCTTTCTAACACTGTCTTACTCTTCTTCGTGCATCCTCTTCAATGCACTACAGCACCATCCAAGCTCGCGACTTCGACCATCTGTATGAACAAGGCCAGCAGATGGAGGGGAATGTACAAACAAGAAACAACAGCAATCATTGGGCCCGTTGAGCCCGATCCAGAGTATAGAAAAGATACGGCCACTCAACTCGGTCAAATGCCTTCTCTGCATCGAGAGAAATCACCAATCCCTGTACTGACTGTTGTTGACATGCTCTGGATCAGTGGTGCTGGAAGAGCACAGCAATTCAGGCAGCATCCGAGGACAGGCAAAATCGATGTTTCGGGCAAAAGCCCTTCATCAGGAATAAAGGCAGAGAGCCTGAAGCGTGGAAAGATAAGCTAGAGGAGGGTGGGGGTGGGGAGAGAGTGGCATAGAGTACAATAGGTCAGTGGGGAAGGAGATGAAGGTGATAGGTCAGGGAGGAGAGGGTGGAGTGGATAGGTGGAAAAGGAGCTGGGCAGGTCGGACAAGTCCGGACAGGTCAGGGGATCGAGTTTCTGGAGGTTAGAAGCTAGGATGAGGTGGGGGAAGGGGAAATGAGGAAACTGTTGAAATCCACATTGATGCCCTGGGGTTGAAGTGTTCCGAGGCAGAAGATGAGGCGTTCTTCCTCCAGGCGTCTGGTGGTGAGGGAGCGGCGGTGGAGGAGGCCCAGCACCTCCATATCCTCGGCAGAGTGGGAGGGGGAGTTGAAATGTTGAGCCACTGGGCGATGTGGTTGATTGGTGCGGGTGTCTCGGAGATGTTCCCTAAAGCGCTCTGCTAGGAGGCGTCCAGTCTCCCCAATGTAGAGGAGACCGCATCGGGAGCAACGGATACAATAGATGATATTAGTGGATGTGCAGGTAAAACTTTGATGGATGTGGAAAGCTCCTTTGGGGCCTTGGATAGAGGTGAGGGAGGAGGTGTGGGCGCAGGTTTTACAGTTCCTGCGGTGGCAGGGGAAAGTGCCAGGATGGGAGGGTGGGTCGTAGGGGGGCGTGGACCTGACCAGGTAGTCACGGAGGGAACGGTCTTTGCGGAAGGTGGAGAGGGGTGGGGAGGGAAATATATCCCTGGTGGTGGGGTCTGTTTGGAGGTGGCGGAAATGTCGGCGGATGATTTGGTTTATGCGAAGGTTGGTAGGGTGGAAGGTGAGCACCAGGGGCGTTCTGTCCTTGTTGCGGTTGGGGGGGTTGGGTCTGAGGGCGGAGGTGCGGGATGTGGATGAGATGCGTTGGAGGGCATCTTTAACCACGTGGGAAGAGAAATTGCGGTCTCTAAAGAAGGAGGCCATCTGGTGTGTTCTATGGTGGAACCGCTCCTCCTGGGAGCAGATACGGCGGAGGCGGAGGAATTGGGAATACGGGATGGCATTTTTGCAAGAGGTAGGGTGGGAAGAGGTGTAATCCAGGTAGCTGTGGGAGTCGGTGGGTTTGTAGAAGATGTCAGTGTCAAGTCGGTCGTCACTGATGGAGATGGAGAGGTCCAGAAAGGGGAGGGAGGTGTCAGAGATGGTCCAGGTAAATTTAAGGTCAGGGTGGAATGTGTTGGTGAAGTTGATGAATTGCTCAACCTCCTCGCGGGAGCACGAGGTGGCGCCAATGCAGTCATCAATGTAGCGGAGGAAGAGGTGGGGAGTGGTGCCGGTGTAATTACGGAAGATCAACTGCTCTACGTAGCCAACAAAGAGACAGGCATAGCTGGGGCCCATACGTGTGCCCATGGCTACCCCTTTGGTCTGGAGGAAGTGGGAGGATTCAAAGGAGAAATTGTTAAGGGTGAGGACCAGTTCGGTCAAACGAATGAGAGTGTCGGTGGAGGGGTACTGTTGGGAACGTCTGGAGAGGAAAAAACGGAGGGCTTGGAGGCCCTGGTCATGGCGGATGGAGGTGTAGAGGGATTGGATATCCATGGTGAAGATGAGGTGTTGGGGGCCGGGGAAACTGAAGTCTTGGAGGAGGTGGAGGGCGTGGGTGGTGTCTCGAACATATGTGGGGAGTTCCTGGACTAGGGGGGATAGGACAGTGTCGAGGTAGGTAGAAATGAGTTCAGTGGGGCAGGAGCATGCTGAGACAATGGGTCGGCCAGGGTGGTCAGGCTTGTGGATCTTGGGAAGGAGGTAGAACCGGGCAGTGCGGGGTTCCCGGACTATGAGGTTGGAAGCTGTGGGTGGGAGATCTCCTGAGGTGATGAGGTTCTGTATGGTCTGGGAGATGATGGTTTGGTGATGGGGGGTGGGGTCATGGTCAAGGGGGCGGTAGGAAGAGGTGTCCTCGAGTTGGCGTTTGGCTTCAGCGATGTAGAGGTCAGTGCGCCAATGACCTCCTGACCTCACCATCAAGCCCCCTTTTTCCGCTGGCTTGATGGTGAGGTCAGGATTGGAGCAGAGGGATTGGAGGGCTGCGCGTTGTGAGGGTGAGAGGTTGGAGTGGGGGAGGGGGGTCGACAGGTTGAGGCGGTTAATTTCCCGGCGGCAGTTGGAAATGAATTGGTCGAGGGCAGGTAATAGGCCAGCGCGGGGTGTCCAGGTGGATGCAGTGTGTTGGAGGTGGGCGAAGGGGTCCTCGGAAGGTGGGCGGGAGTCCTGATTGTGAAAGTAAGCTCGGAGGCGGAGGCGACGGAAGAATTGTTCGATGTCACGGCGTGTATTAAATTCATTGATGCGTGGACGTACGGGGACGAAGGTGAGTCCTTTGCTGAGGACTGATCGTTCGTCCTCAGTGAGGGGGAGGTCTGGGGGGATGGTGAAAACTCGGCAGGGCTGGGAGCTGGGAGCTGGAGTGGGTGTAGAGCTGGGAATGGGGTCGGAGCCAGTACCTGGAGTGGGTGTGATGGTGGGGGGAATGGGGGTAGAGTCATGAGCAGGGGTAGTGTTCCCCTCGGGGTTCTGGGTGGTGGGGATAGTGACAGTGGGGTCTGTGGGGGGCGTGTCAGCAGAATGCAGGTGAGTGGCGCTGGTGGGGTCGGAAGTGGTGGCAGACATGGCAGTAGGGGTGGCGGAAGTCACTGTGCGTGTGGCATCGGCAATGATGTGAGGGCCGGAAGTGGCTGTGGGAGTGGCCATGATGGGGGCAGAAGTGACATCATCAATCAGCGTGGGGGTGGTAGCTGCATCAGCCACATGGCTAATGGCGTTTCCGAGGCCAGGGGAATCTTCTGGAATGTTCGAGGAGCGCTGGTTATGGAGGTGGGTAGATAAAAGTTTGTTGTACTTACAGTTTTTGATGTTTGAGATGGAATTGAAATACTGTTTGTTGAGAGTATGAATTCTCCTGAGGATGTAGTACAGAGTGGGTCCTTTGCAATTCTGAGAGAGTGTGGCCCTCAGCTGAGGCAGGGCAGACTGTAGAGAGGTTAGGTGCCGGCGCATTGCTGCAAGTGTGGAGCGGAGGATCTTGATGGAGAACCGTTGCTGGTGTTTTTGAATCTGTAGTCTGTACTGTTTGTCCTGTTCGGGTCCAAACTCTGCTGGTTTAAAGGTGGTCCGGAGTCCGTGTGGGGTGAGTTGGTTACGGAGACAGGCACTGAGGGGAGGTTGAGCAATTCATCAACTTCACCAACACATTCCACCCTGACCTTAAATTTACCTGGACCATCTCTGACACCTCCCTCCCCTTCCTGGACCTCTCCATCTCCATCAGTGACGACCGACTTGACACTGACATCTTCTACAAACCCACCGACTCCCACAGCTACCTGGATTACACCTCTTCCCACCCTACCTCTTGCAAAAATGCCATCCCGTATTCCTAATTCCTCCGCCTCCGCCGTATCTGCTCCCAGGAGGAGCGGTTCCATCATAGAACACACCAGATGGCCTCCTTCTTTAGAGACCACAATTTCCCTTCCCACGTGGTTGAAGATGCCCTCCAACGCATCTCATCCACATCCCGCACCTCCGCCCTCAGACCCAACCCCCCCAACCGCAACAAGGACAGAACGCCCTTGGTGCTCACCTTCCACCCTACCAACCTTCGCATAAACCAAATCATCCGCCGACATTTCCACCACCTCCAAACATACCCCACCACCAGGGATATATTTCCCTCCCCACCCCTCTCCGCCTTCCGCAAAGACCGTTCCCTCCGTGACTACCTGGTCAGGTCCACGCCCCCCTACGACCCACCCTCCCATCCTGGCACTTTCCCCTGCCACCGCAGGAACTGTAAAACCTGTGCCCACACCTCCTCCCTCACCTCTATCCAAGGCCCCAAAGGAGCTTTCCACATCCATCAAAGTTTTACCTGCACATCCACTAATATCATCTATTGTATCCGTTGCTCCCGATGCGGTCTCCTCTACATTGGGGATACTGGACGCCTCCTAGCAGAGCGCTTTAGGGAACATCTCCGAGACACCCGCACCAATCAACCACATCGCCCAGTGGCTCAACATTTCAACTCCCCCTCCCACTCTGCCGAGGATATGGAGGTGCTGGGCCTCCTCCACCGCCGCTCCCTCACCACCAGACGCCTGGAGGAAGAACGCCTCATCTTCCGCCTCGGAACACTTCAACCCCAGGGCATCAATGTGGATTTCAACAGTTTCCTCATTTCCCCTTCCCCCACCTCATCCTAGCTTCTAACCTCCAGAAACTCGATCCCCTGACCTGTCCGGACTTGTCCGACCTGCCCAGCTCCTTTTCCACCTATCCACTCCACCCTCTCCTCCCTGACCTATCACCTTCATCTCCTTCCCCACTGACCTATTGTACTCTATGCCACTCTCTCCCCACCCCCACCCTCCTCTAGCTTATCTCTCCACGCTTCAGGCTCTCTGCCTTTATTCCTGAGGGCTTTTGCCCGAAACGTCGATTTTGCCTGTCCTTGGATGCTGCCTGAATTGCTGTGCTCTTCCAGCACCACTGATCCAGAATCTGGTTTCCAGCATCTGCAGTCATTGTTTTTACCTTGTTGTTGACATGCTTCAATTACATTAAGCTGCCTCCTAAATGGAGGATCTGCGACCCTTTATAAAGCCCGTCTGGTCCTCTTTAACAATAGAAGGTAACACAGTCTCCAGCCTTAACTCGAGAGTTAGAGAGGATTTTAAAGTTCACATTTAAGACTGAGATGGGCCTGTATGAAGCACAGTCTTCTGGGTCCTTCACTTTTTTAAGAATAAGTGCAATATTGGCCTCTCTTAGAGATGGCGGGAGACAATCATGACTGTATGAGTCGTTGAACATATTGAGCATTGGGCCTGACAGTATGTTTATAAATTTCTTACAGAATTTGCTGGGAGGTCTATCAGGACCAGGCACCATTCCACACTGAAGCTGCTTCACAGCCTCCTGTGCCTTTTGCTCTGATAAGAGGGCACTGAGATAAGATTCTTGTTCAGGGGTCACACCCGCGAGCTCCAGATCCTTGAAAAAGGACTCCATCTTGGTCCACCCATCCTCACAACCCTCAGATTGGTACAGTTCAGAGTAAAATCTCTGGAATGCCATGTTAATCTTTTTGGAATCACATGTTAGGTTCCCAGACCCTTCCCTAATTGGCATAATGTCTTGAGGGGCGCCCCTTTTCCTGATGAGATATGCTAGATATTTGCCTGGCCTGTCACCATGCTCATATAATGTTTGTTTTGCAAATGCAAGCTCCTTCTTTACCGTCTTCATTAGCACAAATTCAATACAGACCACGGTGCCGTAATCCTCTGGAGCTTGACCAATGAGGGCCTGTCAAAGTAAGCCTTCTTGGCTGCCTTCAACTGTGCTTCAAGGAGACGTTGCTGCTCGCCCTTCTGCCACTTCTCACTGACAGAGTAGGCGATAACTAAACCCCGGCATAGGCTTTGGCAGTTTCCCAAAGGACGTAAGGGCTACTAAGGCGCTGGAAGACTGGAGGTTGGCAAGGTGGTGCCACTGTTTAAGAAAGGTGGTAAGGACAAGCCAGGGAACTATAGACCAGTGAGCCTGACCTCAGTTGTGAGCAAGTTGTTGGAGGGATTCCTGAGGGACAGGATGTACATCTATTTGGAAAGGCAAGGACTGATTAGGGATTGTCAACATGGCTTTGTGTGTGGGAAATCATGTTTCACAAACTTGATTGAGTTTTTGAAGAAGTAACAAAGAGCATTGATGAGGGCAGAGCAGTAGATGTGATCTAGATGGACTTCAGTAAGGCGTTCGACAAGGTTTCCCATGGGAGACTGATTAGCAAGGTTAGATCTCATGGAATACAGGGAGAACTAGCCATTTGGATGCAGAACTAGCTCAAAGGTAGAAAACGGGGTGGTGTGGAGGGTTGTTTTTCAGACTGGAAGCCTGTGACCAGTGGAGTGTCACAAGAATTGGTGCTGGGTCCACTACGTTTCATCATTTATATAAATGATTTTGATGTGAGCTTAAGATGTATAGTTAGTAAGTTTGCAGATGACACCAAAATTGGAGGTGTAGTGGACTGTGAAGAAGGGTACCTCAGATTACAATGGAATCTTGATCAGATGGGCTAATGGGCTGAGAAGTGGCAGATAGGGTTTAATTTAGATAAATGTGAGGTGCTGCATTTTGGAAAAGCAAATCTTAGCAGGACTTATACACTTAATGGTTCTGGATTAGTGATGCTGGAAGAGCACAGCAGTTCAGGCAGCGTCCGAGGAGCAGTAAAATCGATGTTTCGGGCAAAAGCTTAATAGTAAGTGCCTAGGGAGTGTTGCTGAATGAAGAGACCTTGGAGTGCAGGTTCATAGCTCCTTAAAAGTGGAGTCGCAGGTAGATAGGATAGTGAAGAAGGCTTTTGGTATGCTTTCCTTTATTGGTCAGAGTATTGAGTACAGGAGTTGGGAGGTCATGTTGCACTGTACAGGACATTGGTTAGGCCACTGTTGGAATATTGCATACAATTCTGATCTCCTACCTATCAGAAAGATGTTGTGAAACTTAAAAGGGTTCAGAAAAGATTTACGAGGATATTGTTAGGATTGGTAGATTTGAGCTACAAGGAGAGGTTGAATCGGCTAGGGCTGTTTTCCCTGCAGTGTCGAAGCCTGATGGGTGACCTAATAGAGGTTTCTAAAATCATGAGGGGTGTGGATAGGATAAATAGAGAAGGTTTTTTCCCTGGGGTGGAGAAGTCCAGAATGAGAGGGGAATAGATTTAGGGTGAGAGGGGAAAGATATAAAAGTGACCTAAGGGGCAACCTTTTCACACAGAGGTGGTACGTGTATGGAATGAGCTGCCAAAGGAAGTGGTGGAGGCTGGTACAATTGCAACATTTAAAAGGCATTTGGATGGGTATATGAATAGGAAGGGTTTGGAGGGATATGGGCCAGGTGCTGGGTGGCGGGACAAGATTGGTTTGGATATTTGGTCAGTCTGGACGAGTTGGACCAAAGGGTCTGTTTCCGTGCCATACATCCACACTGTTAAAGTCTAGTAACATCTGAAATTCCTTTGAGAAGTACTCCACAAACCTATTATCCTTAAGGATAAAGAGATCCATTCGCCAGTGCCTTGGGCCCTCAATAGCGTCCTTAATCTTAACCAACAGGTACAGTGGAGCATGATCAGAGACAGTAATATTAGCAATTGTACAAAATGCCACCAAGTCCGGGTTGCCACGGGGTCAGAAAAAAATCAGTCTTGATGTGACATCTGTGTGGATTGGAAAAAAACGTAAAATCCCTGTCTGTAGGGTGGAGATGTCTCCCGATACCCACCAACCCTAACTCCACATACAGATCCACTAATTGTTTAGTTTGTATAGAGGTTTTTGGGGGGGCCTTTGGGTAACCTGTCTACTGTGGGATCCATAAGGACATTAAAATCTCCCCCTATAATGATGTGCTGGGATTCAAGACTGTTCAGTTTAGAGAATCCATCTACCAGAAGTTTGAAGGGATAGGCCGGAGGGCAATGAACATTTAAAACACCATATTCTCCCCCGTTTATCAGGGCTTTGAGGATTACAAACCTCTCATGTGTGTCTTTAACACACTCTAGTTACTAAAATGAGAGATTCCCCCAAACCAATATAGCCACTCGCCTACTTCTGGTATTATAAGATGAAAAATAAACCCGATCATAACTCTTCTGCTGTAGTTTCAAATGCTCCTTATCATCCAAGTGTATCTCCTGTAACAAAGCAATATCCACTTTTTCCTTTCTTAGACATGAAAGTGCCTTCTTCCTCTTAATTGGAGAATGACTCCCCTTGATGTTCCAGATAGACCATTTAATCAAGTCATTAGCAATAACCTTCTGCAGTAACATTTAGATTCCAGAGAAGAGGAATTTGAATTACAAATCGCCAAGCCTTAGTGTCGCAAGATCCATCGAACATAAAAACTACATAAACTAAACCCAATATAGTTAACAAACATACAAAGCTATCGAAGATTATATACAACAAAAAACAAAAAGACAAACTCCACGACCGTTCCAGAGTCCTAGGATATTGCGGTGGTCTGGGTAGAGTAGGCTCAGACTTCGTCCCGCTGGCAATGTGGTGTGGAGCTCTGCAACGCGATCTTCCTGGATCGCTGCCATCTTGGATCCCCTGAAGTTAGAATAACTTAACCTCTCTGGAAACCCAATCGACTCTTTCGCAACTTAATGATGTTTTCCCAAATGTTTGTAATATCCCCATTAAACACCCCCTTTGCAAAAAAGGTCAAAACAAATATAGGTTCTTACAGGAGACATGTCAAAGAGAGGGATAGAGACAGGATCAGCATGGAGGAGTTTCTTTGGCTCCTGCAGTTTCTCTGTGTTTCCAGCTAAAACCAAACCAAATTTTGAGTTGTGAGGACTGGTCACTCCCTTTCATTGTATAAGTGTTTTCAAAAAATAAATCACTTAAAAAGCTTGTCAAGTAAGTACGTCCAGACATACTGGAATCTCTGCCTTTACAATCCCTCTCAAAACAAAAACCAAGGATAGAATAATCTTGTAAAAGGAGCAGCATCATCACAAGTTGTCTTCATTGCTCAGACCATTGATGCCATGTTGAGTTTGTACAAGACATTGGTGAGGCCATTTCTGGATTACTGTGTACAATAAATTGTAGAGCGTACCGAAAAGATTTTCCAGGATATTGCCAGGAATGGATGGTTTCAGTTATACAGAGGGGCTGGGACTTTTTTTTTCAATGAAGCACAGGATGTGGAGGGGTAACCTGATAAAAGCTTATAAAATCATATGGGGAATAGATAAGATGAATAAGGTCTTTTCTCTAAGGTGGGCAAGTTCAAAGCAAGCGGGCATATTTTTAAGATGAGGGGAAAATGATTTATTTGGACCTGAGGGGCAACCTTTTCGCAGAGAGGGTAGTTCATATATAGAATGAACTGCCAGAGGAAGTAGCAGATGCAGGTATAGTTACAACATTTAAAAGAAATATGGACAGTTAAATAAATAGGAAAGGTTTAGAAGGATATAGGCCAAATGCAGGCAATTGGGACTAGATTATTTTGGGATACTTGGACAAGTTGGACCAAAAGGTCTGTTCCTGTGCTGCATAATTGTTGCGTGTAGGGGCCTTGACTTAACTGTGGTGCTGTTGAGCGTGTGGTGCTGGAAAAACACAACAGGTCAGGCAACATCCGAGGAGCAGGAGACTCAATGTTTCAGGCATAAGCCGTTCAACAGGAATTCCTGCTGTGCTTTTCCAGCACCACACTCTCGACTCTGATCGCCAGCATCTGCAGTCCTCACTTTCTCCTTAACTGTGCTTGTTATAACAGTGACTGCACTTTAAAAACATTGTGTTGGTTTGAAAACAGTTTAGAATGTCCTGAGGTCACGAATGTTGCTCCAAGTGTAAAGGTGAGAGAGGCATGATATTCTTCAGAGAACCAATAAATGCCTGACTCACTGAATGGCCTCCTTTGGGCTGTGCCCATTCTGTAATATAAATACAAATTTTCCTCCCTTTCCACTTCTTGATGTTCAGCATTATCTTTCCTCTCCATGAGCTCTGAGACAATTCCTTGATGTGAACAGTGGTATAGAAATGGTTTTTGCTGATGTTGAAGGCTTATTACCAAAAGAGTGTTTTTAAATCAGTTCCTCATTCAACTCTGCTTCATTCCATTTATTTCAAAATGGAGAGTGAGTGCTGAAGCCCACCCTTGGACTGCTGGACAAAGTATGCCATGGATTTTTCCCTCTGTATTTCATTCTATCCTTAATATGTACATGGAACAAGTGGTTTATTGTGTGATAGGTAATTTATTAAAACAGTTGGATAAAATGCAGTCTTCTTGTCCTCTTGCATAGGTTTCTGGTATAACCGCAAAACACAGTATAGTGTGTGGTAAAGCTCCACACACTTCTTGTAATTGGGGTTGCAATTAATTCAGATGTACTTTAATAGCACTTGTTTGGTAGCCAGAACAGCAGTGGGAAATTTGTGGTTGCTTTTCTTGGTCTGACTTGCACTTTGAAAATTGTTTCTTGTGTGTGAATATATTAACTGCATAATTAATTAACTCTATTTTGATGTGTGATTTGATGCTATTAAATTCAAAATATGTTATAGCACGCTAACTATTCTTCTTTCATTTATTCATTAGATACAACCATCACAGGCAGGCTCGGTTTAATTGTCTATGGACCAGGCAAACCTTCTCAAAATATATTAAGGAGATAACCTAGACCCTAACATTTCCTAATATTAAAGTGCCAGGTATTGCATTCTGGATGTAATTCAATTGGTCAAACTGCCAGTCTTGAAGCAAAAATGCACTTTGTTAACAATAGTTAAAACACAGTTGAAACTTTATTGCTGGAACAGCACAGCAGGTCAGGCAGCATCCAGGGAACAGGAGATTCGACGTTTCGGGCACAGGCCCTTCTTCAGGAATGAGCAGAGAGTGTTCAGCAGGAGAAGATAAAAGGTAGGGAGGAGGGACTTGGAGGAGGGGAGTTGGAAATGTGATAGGTGGAAAGAGGTCAAGGTGAGGGTGATAGGTCGGAGTAGGATGGAGGCGGAGAGGTCAAGAAGAAGACTCCCCTCTTCCATTTCCAACTCCCCTCCTTCAAGTCCCTCCTCCCTACCTTTTATCTTCTCCTGCTGAACACTCTCTGCTCATTCCTGAAGAAGGGCCTGTGCCCGAAACGTCGAATCTCCTGTTCCCTGGATGCTGCCTGACCTGCTGTGCTGTTCCAGCAATAAAGTTTCAACTTTGATCTCCAGCATCTGCAGACCTCACTTTCTCCTCGAATAGTTAAAACACAACAAAACAAAGAAGGAATTGGGATAACTTAACTCTTTTGGATAACTTAACAGAATAACAGATTATTAACAACCTAACAGTAGCTCCAAGATAGTAACATCACATAAACACACCCTTGGCAATGGCAAATTCAGCAAAGCAAATTGCCTCACTTGCCAATCTCCAGGAGGAAACATGAAGAGAAAACTCAGAGAGAGAGACAGTAATGGGGAGAGATGTACTGCAACTTCCAAACCCAACTTCAAGGCCCCAACAAATGCTACTGAAAAACCTAAAACTAAAAATTCTGTTTCTATGGGAGCTTAACCCCACCCATTCAGGCTGCTTCTATTGGTCCAACTTTTTTTTTAAAACCCAAAGTCTCAAAAGCTGTTTACATTTTTGGATTGAAATAGACAGCTCACAACCTCTATCTTAAAACCTCTCTTCAAAATGAAACCAGCACAACATACACCTATTAAAGCCTTGCTATCGTCGCAATTGTTCACGCCCAGTTATGTTGTATGTTGCAGTACCAACCTCTGGTGTCTTGTGTTTTGGATAGAGTGCTACCATTAATAATCTCTTCCATGCTGTTTTAATGGTGGAGGGTATATCAGTATTGAGTCTTAATGAGAAAAAACACTTGTTGAAACAGCACAATATATTGCATGGGCACAATAGATAAAAGTTTTATTGAGTTGTGAGGCATAATTACAAAGACTGTCATGAGTCAGAGATGACATAACTGGCTCCATTGATGCCTCCAACTTGATTATTCAATTCTACACCCTAAGATAGTGCTGTTAACTGATTACATGGAGCTGAATGTGATTTCAATGTTAACTCCTTCACAACCATTATATTACACAATATCATCCCAACCCTTAAGCATTTATCCATATTATTAACAGTTATACATTCAGATATGTAAATACTTCTACATTTTCCATGATATCATCCCTGCCCGACTCTATAAATTCACAAATTCAGACAGTCTAGTGGTTTTTGCGTTTTCTTTCAAAGTGCATTCACTTTGGACTTGAAATATTGGGAGATTTTTAGCCTGAGGATTACTGACCTTGATTCTGAATCTCTGTAAATCATTTCTCTGCTGGAGGAACTTTTAACTTGTGGCTCTGAGATGGTGTCCGATTTCCCCATATCTTTTGGAAACATTCAACCGTTTGACAGATGTAGTGTTTCTGTCATAGCTGGACTTTGCCTGAGCTTGTGAAACTTTGTTGCTCCATTGCTGTTACTTGTATCTGCAGTTTGGCATCCTCTTTATGTTAGCTTGTCACGTACATTTTAAGCTATGAGTCCAATTATATCTTTCAAAAGGGGGATTGGATAATTATCTGATGATAGAATAAAATTGCAAGGGTATTAAGAAAGGGCAGGGCAGTGGAACTAGCAGAGTCACCCTTGCAATGAGTTAGCACAGACGCACAAAGCTGGAAGGCTCTTGTAGTGCAGTGGTAGTGTCCCCATCTTTAAGCTGGGAGGCCTGGATTCAAGTCCCTCTTACTTCAGCAGTGCATAATAACATTCTTGAACAGGTTAATTAGAAAATATTGGAAACAATAGGCTGAATGACTTTCTTTTTTGTTGTTGTCATTTTTTTTTAAATGATTCAATGATTCAGTAATTTTACTACATGCTTTGTTTTCACGGGTCAATACATGGGAAGGCTATGAAAATAATGGGTTCAATTTCTTTTGTTCTTTTTGATACCTCTTGCATTTACAAAGTACAATAGAGCTGCATCTGTAACATTAGACCGGTATCAAATAAATGCCTTGCAAATTCCAGGACCGCAAAATGCTGACTTTTCATTATTTGAGGAAGAAAATGCTCCGTAGCATTGGAACTGAACAAATAAAATAATATATTTCACTTTGATATAGGTTATTTGTTACACCAATTTTTCTTTACATCCTGTAGCTACCCAATTTTAAGGTGCTACATGTTGGGGGTACATTGTGTTTGGGGAAAGTATAGGCCCAGCAGTTTGGAAATACAGACTTTAAAGTGAGATGAGTATTAAACCAGCACGCTTCAAAGATCTCTGTCATTTCAATTGTGAGTCGCAATTTATCAATCTTTGCATTGTGGAGCTCAGTGATACTTCCCAGTAAGTTTTCCTGAAGAGACCATAAATGCCTATTGTATAGACAAAAATATTTGATTTTAAATGAGCTACAGAAATTTACCTTGAAACCCACTACCTGCAAGAAATGAGTTTGATCCATCTCACCTCAATCACACTTCTTAGATTATTACCCAACCCTATCCCTTATCGCCCATCATCTAATGAGGGAGATCATCCAATAAATTGATAAATGGACCAAAAGCCAAATGGAGAAGTGTGAAACTATTTGAAGTTATATTTCATTCATTAAACAAAATTACAGAATGCAGCATTAAATATATCTGCTTCTTACCTCCTGACCCAATGTCCCAGCAGTCTTTCGTTATAAATGCTCTGGGTGCTTAATTGAACAATACCATCGCCTGCATATTTTAACAACATAATTAGTCTGCGTTAATTACAGTGATTGAATATTTAACCGAACTAGTACCATAGCAATGGCCCAGCACTACCTGTCTTATGAATTGAAAGACAATGTTGACTGGTTTGTGCAATTGTTCCTCGTAAATTAACGCTCGGAGTGCATATACTTCTGGTTAAGCTCTGTTGCACTCCTTTGTAAAGTGTGGTTAGAGACCTTAAGGTCTTAAGAAATAGGAACTGGAGTTGACTGTTCAGCTCCTCATGATTGCCTGGAGATTCAATAAGATCACGACCCGATCCAGCACATTCCTCCCATCCACTTTCCTGTCCTTTCCTCATTACCCTTGATTCTCCAACTGATCAAGAATCAGTCTTGATTTCTCAGCCTTGAAGATACAAGGACTATGTCCTCACAGCTCTCTGTGGCAAGAAGTTCCAAAGACTTACAAACCCTCCTCGAGAAGGAATTCTTCCTTTCCTCAGTCTTAAATTGGCACCCCTTTCTTCTGAGACTATGTCCCCGGTTCTAGACTCTCCCAAGAGGGGAAACATCATCTCAGCATTTAAAGTTGCTTACAGTACTCTGAATATGGTTGAAACAGGGCTTTGACTAGCTGTCGCTAATTGTCACCAAGAATTAGTGACCCTCAAAGCTTTCTAATTCTTTATTGTATTCATGCCTGTGCATATTAATGACTTCTTCATGCAGATGTAGCTAAACAATCTCTTAGCCGTGTAAGACTTGCTGTGGTTGTTACTACGGCTCCATCTACTTTGTCAATTGCATTGTCATGTAGTGGAATGCTCCGCAAAACAGATCATGCAGCTAAGACAATGTGTACACATCAGTAAGAAAAAAAATCACTTGCATTTATATTGTGCTTTTCAGCACCTGAACACATCATTAGCCACTTTACTGCTAATGAAGTTCTTTAGAAGTCTAGTCACTGTTACAATGCCTGAAACACAGTAGCTAACCAACACACAAGCTTCAGCAAAGTGTAATGTGATAATAACTGGATAATCTTGTGATGTTGATTGTGGGATAAACATTGGCCAGGAGACGAGAGAGAGAGATGTCATTGTTTATTCTATTGCCATTGAATTTTTTGCATTCACATAATAGAGCAGATGGGACTTTGTTTTACTACTGGCTCTCTGTCATCTCTGAGAGAGCATTGTCAGCCTAGAGTTTAGGCTAAAGTTTCTGGAATGGGTTTCCTACAATGTGGAAACAGACCCTTTGGGCCAACAGCTCCGCACCGACCCTCTCAAGAGAAACCCACCCAGACCCATTCCCCTCTCCTACATTTACCCCTAACTAATGCACCTAACCTACATCTCTGAACACTCTGGGCAATTCATCTAATCTGCACGTCTTTGATTGTGGGAGGAAACTAGAGTACCCGGAGGAAACCTGCGCAGACACGGGAGAATGTGCAATCTCCGCACAGACAGTCACCCGAGTCCCTGATGCTGTGAGGCAGCAGTGCTAACCACTGAGCCATTTTGAATTCACAGCCTTCTGACTACCAACAAAGCCATTGTTGACACATTAGACACCTTGTACTAATTAAAACCATGATTTGGAGATGCCGGTGTTGGACTGGGGTGTACAAAGTTAAAAATCACACAACACCAGGTTATAGTCCAACAGGTTTAATTGAAAGCTAGTGTTTTTCCAATTAAACCTGTTGGACTATAACCTGGTGTTGTGTGATTTTTACTTAAAACCAAGAGTTGTTACTCTGCAACAGCTTCTAATGATACCATCATACATGCATAAAATAGTGCAGTGTGTTACTGTAAAGCCAAAATAACTAGGACAGGCGTGATACTGACATGCTGGGAGTGTACAATGTAATTGATGATGACACAAAGAGTGTGCTGATCTCCTCTGAGATCAGACACTCACACTTGCAAACTGACTTGTGTGTGCAGATTTTAATAGAATCAGTCCCCACAGTACACAAGCCATGGCTGAGAGAACAATTGATCCTTCGGGGAAAGGTGAGGGATGGAATGTATAATTTCCTTTACTGACATGGAATCAGAATTTAAACAAACATCTATAAAGATTCAAAGCATCAAGACTTGTTAACAGATCAGATCAAAAGCTATGAAAGTGGATCACCAATGTATACATTTTCCCATTAAGAGCTTGCTTTAATTGAATCCAATGCTAGTAATGTTATGGCTATATCTATAGCATATGCTGCTCCCACAGTCTTAACTCACCATTATTCCTTTATACATATTATCCTCCTTGATTTTCTTGGACATTGATTGTTTGTACTGTTTTCTCTAAGCTGGATATATCCAATTTGACTATTCTTTCTCTAAATCTACTGCACCTTATCTAACGGGTAACCCCTCTCTTATTCATTAGTTATTGCTGTTAAATCAACTTGCTTAGACATCTAATATGACCATAAGAAATAGGAGTGGAAATAGGCCATTCAGCCTATTGAGTCTGCTTCACCATTCAACCATACCTGATATGTTTTTCAACCCCATTGTCCAGCCTTTTCCTTGTAACCTTTGATCTCCTTACTTTCTGTGGCAATGATTTCCACAGATTTCCCATCCTCTGGCTGAAGAAATTCCTTCTCATCTCAGGTATAAAGAGTCTCTTTACTCTGAATCTGTGCCCTCGAGTCTTGTGGGTCTCCTATTGGCAGAAACATCTTCTTAATGTCCACTCTATCCAGGCCTTCCTGTGTGTTTCAATCAGATTCCCCCAACCCTTCTAAACTTGAACAAGTACAGACGTGGAGTCCTCAATCCCTCCTCACATGACCAGCCTTTCACCCCTGATATAATTCTTGTAAACCTCCTCTGGACCCCCACCAATTCCAGCACATCCTTCATGAGATGCAGAGTCCAAAATGCACACAATATTTCAAATGCAGTCCTCTCTTGTTCCTAGCTCTCTTGAACTGAATGTTAACATTACATTTACCTTCTTAACTGCCAAGTGAACCTGCATGTTAACATTAAGAAGCTTCCTTGACTAGGACGCCCAAAACCATTTATGCTTCAGGTTTCTGAAGCCTTTCCTCATTTAGAGAATAGTCTATGCTTCTATTCTTCTTATCAAAGTGCCTAACCTCACACTTTCCCATATTATATTCCATCTGCCATTCTTCTTTGCCCACTTTACTAGCCTGCCCAAGTCCTTCTACAGCCTCCTCAACACTGTCCCTTCACCTATCCTACAAACTTCACAACAGTGCCCTCAAATTCCTGTTTGTCCAGATCATTAATGTATAACATGAATAGTTCTGGTCCTAACACACCCCCCTGTGGAACTCCAGTAGTTACCAGCTGCCAGCCTGAAAAAGACCACTGTCTTACCAATGGTTGAGGTCTGGCCTGCAGTTTCCAGTCTTCTGCCTCCTTCTTCTCTTAAACAGCAATAAGTAAAAAGCAATTTTCCAGTCCTCTGGGACCTTTTTCTGACTCCAGTGATTCCTGAAATATCACCACCAAAACCTCCACAATGTCATCAGCTGCCTAGTTCAGACCTCTGGGGTGTAGTCTATCCGGTGTGGGTGATTTATCAACCTGTAGACTTTCCAGCTTCCTCAGCACCTTCTCCTTAGTGAAGGCGCCTTCACCCACCTCTGTTCCTTGACTCTCGTGAAGATCTAGCATGCCTCTGGTATCTTCCACTGTGAAAACTGATGCAAAGTACCTATTCAGTTCCTTCGCCAATTCTTTGTTCCTCATTACTACTTCTCCAGCATTGTTTTCCAATGGTCAAATATCTACTCTTGTCTCTCTCTTACTTATTGGATATCTTAAAACAAACCCTTGCAATGTTTCTTTATTCTATCTAGCTTACCTTCATATTTCATCTTCTCCCCCCTTATTACTTCTGTCATTATCCTTTGCTGGTTTTTAAAGTCTTCCCAATCCTCTGCCTTCCCACCAATCTTCACCACATTGCATGGTTTCTCTTTTGCTTTTATGCTGTCCCTGACTTCCTTCATCAGCCATGGTTGCCTCATCCTCCCCTTAGTATGTTGGCTTTTCCTTGGGATGAATTTCTGCTGAGCCTTCCGAATTACCCCCAGATACTCCTGCCATACTGCTGTCTTCACTGCTAGGCTCCCTTTCCAATCAACTCTGGCCAGCTCCTCCCTCAGGTCTTTGTAGTTTCCTTTACTTAGTTGTAATTCTATAGGGTGAATGCTATTTTATTGTGCTCACTGGCCCCTAGGGGTTCCTTTACTTCAAGCTCCTTAATCAAGTCTGCCTCATTACACATCACCAAATCTAGAATTGCCTGTTCCTGAGTGGGCTCTACCACAAGATGCTCCAAAGAAAATCTCTTAGACATTCCACGACCTCCTTTTTTTCCCAACATCTGCCACTAACCTGATGTTCCCAGTCCACTTGCACATTGAAGTCACCCATGCTTATTGTGATAATGCCGTTCTTACATGCCTTTTCTGTCTCCTGATTTATTTCCTTCCCCACATCTTGATGACTGAAGTGAGGCCTCTTCAAAATTCCCATTGGGGTCTCTTCCCCTTTTCAATTTCACCCACACGGATTGTCTACTTTCTGACTCAATATCACTCTTACCATTGATTTAATTTCATTTCTCACGAACAAGGTAACCCTGTTCCCCTGTCCATCTGCCTGTCCTTTCAATCGGATGCATATCTTTGGATATTTAGTTCCTACCCTGATCCCCTTGCAGCCACCTCTCTGTGATACCCGCAACATCACACCTGCCGATTTGAATCTTGTTTCGCATTCGGCGTGCATTTAAGTACAACACCCACTGTCTTGTGTTGATGACACCCCTTTTCATTGTTCTCCCTCATCTGCTGTGCCTGAGTTAGATTCCTAACTCTGTCTTAATAATTGTTCTGGAAACTTTAATCACCTCTGCTGAGCCCTATCTCCTTTAACATTGTTCATAATTTTCCATGCAACTGAACCCACTCCCTGCCCCACTAATACTATTTAGGTTAAAACATCAGGAACAGGTGGGACATGAACTCAGGCCTCCTGGTTCAGAGGTAGGGACATTACTACCACACCATGGAGACCAATGCGCCCTAAGACATAGCAACTCATATAAATGCTATGTCATATTCTAATATACATTAAACTGATGACAGCTCTCTGGTATGGTGAGTTCATTCTTTTCTCCTATGAGTCTCAATCATTCTCTGCTAATTCCAAAGTGACATCATCATTAACACATTCAGTTACCACTAGACAAGATTAATAATTTTACTGGTTACTAATGTCCGTTAGAGAAATCTATTAGCTCCAATCATCACTGCACCAACTGTTCCTCCAGCTTTCCTCCTTGACCTCATTTTTGGAAATTCAGTGGGGGGATCAGAATCAAATTTTTAAACTTTACGATTGTTCTGGGGCAACACTCATACTCTGCGTGCACCGGACAGATTTCAAATATCATCATCATCATCATACCCTTTTAGGTAAACCTCTATTTCCTCACTCTTCATGTCTCAACACAATATTTTGGCTGGAACAAATTGCTTGGGGGAAGATGGCTGGTGAGGTGGTAATTTCAGTGGACTAGAAATTCAGGAGCCTCGGCTCAAACTTTGGGAGCTAGTAGAAATAAAGTTCAATTAATCAGGAAGCCAAAGCTCATTGAAGGAAAATAGCAACTGCCTGTGCTCGCTCTCAATTTGTCTAATGTCTCCCTGAGTGGGACCTGGTGTTGAAAAGCCAAAGGCTCCTACAGTCACAGAGTCAGAGTCATACAGCACAGAAATAGACCCTTCGGTCCAACCAATCATTGCCAAACATAATCCCAAACTATACTAGTCCCACCTTCCTATGCTTAGCCCATACCACTCCAAACCTTTCATATTTGCGAACTTATCCAAATGTCATTTAAGCATTGTAACTGTACCTGCTTCTGTCACTTTCTCTGGCAGTTCATTCCACACACCAACTAGATTAGATTACCTACAGTGTGGAAACAGGCCCTTCAGCCCAATCAGTCCACACCGACCCTCTGAAGAGTAACCCACCCAGACCCATTTCCCTCTGACTAATTGACCTCACACTCTGGGGCAATTTAGCATGGCCAATTCACCTAATGTGCACATCTTTGTGACTGTGGAAGGAAACCGGAGCACCCGGAGGAAACCCACGCAGACACGGGGAGAATGTGCAAACTCCACACAGACAGTTGCCCGAGGCTGGAATCGAATCTGGGACCCTGGTGCTGTGATGCAGCAGTGCTAACCACTGAGTCACTGGGCCACCCCTACTCTTTGTGTAAAAAAGTTACCCCCATCATGTCCTTTTAAAAATATTTTCTTTTCACCTTAACAATATGTCCCCTGGTTTCAAACTCCCCCACCCTAGGGAAAAGACCCTTGTCATTCACCTTTTCTATGCCCCTCATGACTTTATAAACCTCTATAAAATCACCCTATCTATGAATCTATGGAATTCATTGCCACAGAAGGCGGTGGAGGCCAGATCACTGAGTTTATCTAAGGCAGAGATGCATAAGTTCTTGAGTGTCAAAGGGATCAAGGGTTACGGGGAGAAAGTGGAAGAATGGGATTGAGAAACTTATCAGTCCTAATTGAATGGAGGAGCAGAGTCAATGGGCCGAATGGCCTGATTTCTGCTCCTTTGTCTTATGGTCTTCTGGTCCTACCCCTCAACCTCCTGCACTCCATGGGAAAAAATCCCAGCCTATCCAGTGGAGACCCCTTAACTACATAAATCAGGAACCCATGGCCTAAAGATTGGCACAGCAGCTCAGTGGTTACCACTGCTGCCTCACAGCGCCAGGGACATGGTTTGATTCCTGCCTCAGGTGACCGTCTGTGTGGAGTTTGCACATTCTCCCTGTGTCTGTGTGGGTTTCCTCTGGGTGCTCTGGTTTCCTCCCAGAATCGAAAAGATGTGCAGGCTGGGTGATTTGGTCATTCTAAATTGCCCCTAGTGTGAGGGGGAAATGAGTCTGGGTGGGTTACTCTTGGGAGGGTCGGTGTGGACTTGTAGGACTGAAGGGCCTGTGTCCATTCTGTAGGAAATCTAATCTATATGGACTGAGCTTCTAATGGGCACGAGCAGCTGAGTCTGAATCTATCCTATGTAGTACTTGAGGAAGTATTTAAAGCTCATGAGCAGATGGGGTGAAGCGCACATTGAACCAAGCGTCACAGATTCAACCTTTCAATTAGTCTCACACAATCTTTTTGTGTAGTGCTGTTAATGTATGTAAGCACTCGGAAAGATTAATTAAACTTTTAAATTTGACTGTTGAGTTGAGTTCAAAGGCAATTGCAGCCAAGGTCATGGAGGCAAATGCTTTCACAGGAAAGAATATTGTGGATATCTGGATCAGCGAACTGACTCTCTGTTCCATTTAACAAAGGAAATGTCAAATTAATTGATGTGCTCCTAAATTCTGCTGAAGATGCTTCGAGTACATTTCCTCTCATGTTTTATTCATTAAACATTTACATGGGCAGTGAATAAAGGCCAGCTATATATCCACGCATTAATTAATTTTGCACGGTTTGCATAACAGTGTGAAATATGTATCCAACCCAAACACCAGGAAGCCCTACGGATATTGTGTTTCCTCTAAATACAAAAGATGGGTCATTTCTTAAAGTATTCATGTTCCAGTGAGTCCAACAAAAAATTCCTGTCACCCTCTCCATTTTTATGGATATTATGCATTCATGACTGCCGCTTTGTTATGCAGGTATGACAACTGTGACAGAGCTGAGTGCCTCCAGTAAGTCCTAAGGGAATATAAACCATTAATAAGACTGCTGTCCATCTGAGGCATTATTGCAACCTTGTGCACTAGATTAGAAGGTGGTAGAAATGATATACAGGAATCCAATGCCCGTTGTCAATCATGGGTCAGTCGATAGCACAATCATCACAGAGGTAATGGGTTCGAGGCCCACCCTAGACTGTTAAGCATGATATCATAGCTGGAAGATATGTGTAATACTGAGGTAGCGGCAGAATCCTGTCTTTCAATTGAAATATTCAAGCAGAAGTCCTGATGATAAAAGCTCCACATTCCGTTCTCCCTGGTATCCAAGCCAGTTTAATCCTGCAACCGACCATGAAAGTAGTTGATCAGGCCATTATTGCTTGTAATCTGCAGGGCCTTGTGATGCCCAAACTGCTGTGATGTCATCGCAGTCCAATCAATCAATCACTCACTCATCAGGTACTGCTCAACTTCCGGGGTTAGTTTAACCACATTGTGGGGAAAGTATACATGAAGAAATATTGTGTGCTTATGATCAGGGGACAGCAATAATCATTGGTGATTAAATTTATACATAAGATAAAAAAATCCAATTGGATATATTAACCTGGATGGGATATTCACAGATTGCTTTCAAGATAGCTATTTTGAGCAGCTCTTTCTGGAACAACCAGACAGCTGGTCATATTAGGCTTGGTACAGTATAACAGAGTCATAGAGTAATAGAGATATACAGCATGGAAACAGATCCTTTGGTCCCACTCGCCCATGCCAACCAGATAGCCTAACCTAATCTTGTCCCATTTGCCAGCACTTGCCCCATATCCCTCTAAACCCTTCCTATTCATATACCCATCTAGATGCCTTTTAAATGCTGTAACTGTACTAGCTTCCACCACTTCTTATGGCAGCTCATTGTGACAGGATTAATTCAAGTTGTTGAAATAAAGGTGTCAGATCCAGGGATATTGGTTTGGGGGAGGTGATGCCCCAGTGGTATTATTGTTGGACTGTTAATCCAGAGATCCAGGTAATGTTCTGGGACCCGGGCTCGAATCTGCAATGGCAGATTGTAGAATTTCAATTCAATAAAAAGTTTAGAATTAAGAGTCTAATGAGGACTATGAAACTGTTGCCGATTGTCAGAAAAAACCCATCTGGTTCATTATAATCCTTTAGGGAAGAAAATCTGCCATCCTTATCTGGGCTGGCCTATGTGTGACTCCAGACTCAGAGCAATGTGGTTGATTCTGAACTACCCTCTCTGCAGTTAGGAATGGACAATAAAATGTTGGCCTAGCCAGTGACACCCTCATCCCATAAATGAATAAAAAACATTATGGGGCTGCCCTTTTTGGACAGGCATGAGAAGAACTTTTTTTCTCCCCATGCATCGTGTAACTTTGGATCTGTCTGGCTCAGATCTCAGTGGTTAAAGGGTTGCTGAATATTGTTAGAGCAGAAGTGTGTAGATTCTTTTTAGGTAGGGGAGCCAAAGGTTACCAGGAAATGATGGGAGTGTTCTGCTGCTATTTTGTTTAGGCAGCCAGCTTTCACTTTGTGGGATATCATTGAGTGGGAGAAGGGAGCACTTTTTACTGGGTGGGCTCCCAATGCCCAAAAGAGCCCCTGGAAGATCATACCTGCCTCCATTCTATTCCTCCTTATGCCCCACAAAAGCCTGTCAAAGCAGCCCCCCTCACGGTCCACCTCACTACCTCTCACCACCTTACCAGGGACTCTCAGGTAGTCTCATCAAAATCTCAAATTTACCTTGAAGTCCAGGCTTCCTCAGGGGCTGCCTGTAGTCCCAGCAGTGGCCACTGTTGGGACCTAGCGCTGCTGAGTCTACAGGGCTGCTGCTCAATCTGATGAGATAACAGTTCCCTTTGGCAGGATCTCCTTCCAGATGGGTTTAGAGGTTTCACTCTGAAACAATTAAAGCTGCTCCCAGTGTCATCTCATCGCAGGGTGGTCAGGTTTTGGATGGAAAGGCTGACAATTGACATCAGAGCATAAGAACACAAGAACTAGAAGTAGGAGTAGGCCATCTGACCCTTCTAGCCTGCTCTACCATTCAATAAGCTCATGGATTTGGAGCAGCACGGTGGCTCAGTGGTTAGCACTGCTCCCTCACAGCACCAGGGACCTGGGTTTGATTCCAGCCTCGGCAGACTGTCTGTTTGGAGCTTGCATATTCTCTGCTTGGGTTCCCTTCAGGTGCTCTGGTTTCCTCCCACAGTCCGAAGATGTGCAGGTTAAGGTGAATTGGCCATGCTAAATTGCCCATAGTGCTCAGGGATGTGTAGGTTAGGTGCACTAGTCAGGGGAACTGTAGAGCAATAGGGTAGGGGATCGGGTCTGTGTGGGATACTCTTCGGAGGGTCGGCGTGGATGTGTTGGGCTGAAGAGCCTGTTCCCACACTGTGTGTTTTCTATGATTCTTTCATGGACTCAGTTCCACTTACCTGTGCTCTCACCGTATTCCTTAATTCCTTCACTGTTCAAAAAAAATCTATCTTAGCTTTAAAAATATTTAATGACGTAGCGAAAAACTACTTCAGTAAATGTTTTGATTGAAACAAGTGGGTCTATGACACCTTGCACAATCCAACCCACAGAGTGTTCCATTTTTAGTTTACTTAAAACAGATTCTGAAAATCTAAATTGAATTATCAGCATAAAGGATTATATTTAGGATTAGCAAACACAAGTTAATGTTGGAAGGTATAAAGTTGTTCATGCCTTTGTCAAAAGTCAGCCAATATCTGCTCTGAGCTTGTTGTCTTACATATCCGACAGTGACATTAACATATCCTCAGCCTTGTTTTCCACTGCGTCATCTGTTGTAAGAAATTGCATATAATTTAGCTTCAGTTCAAAAGTTACATGTGCGATTAACATACTCAAAGAACAAGCACAATGAATGTTTTATGCTGTGAGTTCTTAGCAAACCCAATTTATTTCCTTGCAATTTGTTTTTAATTTCTGAAGGTATGTTTGCAGTTGGAAAATCAAAGCCAGTTGCGATTAGATTGCGAGTGATTAAGTTAAATGTACTGTTAAAAGGGAATTGAATCCTTTGACATGAAGCTCTCTTCAGAAAGTCTGTCTTTACAAAGAAATAAAGGGAGAGGTGATGGGAAGTGGTGATGGCCCAGTGGTATCATTGCTCAAACATTAATCTGGAGGCCTAGGTAATGTTTGCTTGAATCCCGCCACGGCAGATGATGGAATTTGAATTCAATAAAAATCTGGAGTTAAAAATCCAATGATGGCCATCCTCAATTAATTGATTGATTGATTCTTACATGTACAGAAGATCCTTGTAAGCAAGCATATACCAAACAAAAGTTCAGGAAAAAAGACATCTGGTTCACTAATGTCCTTTAGGCAAGGAAACTACATATGATTCCTTAGGAATGGGCAATGAACGCTGACCTAGTCAGTGACACCCTCATCCTGTGAATGAATCAAAGAGTAATAAAAGCAAAATGCTGAGGATGCTTAGAATCTGAAACATAAGTGAAGATTTCTGGAGAATCTCAACAGATCTGGCAGTGTCTGCAGAGAGAGAAACACAGTTAACATTTCAAACCTGAGATGAGTTATTAAAAAGAGATATTGTAGGACAGACTCTTTGGTGATTGGCAATTGGACCTTGCTTTGTCTCTTTTGATATTTCTATTCCCTGTCTCTCCTATCCTGACAAATATTGAGTGTCACCTGTGTGAAGTATCACTTCTTCTTGAGATTTGGCAGAGTAAAAGTGACCCAGGGATATACAACTTCTACCAGAGGGTGTTTAAAAAGAATCTCAATGCATTTTGATAATCCCAGTGTAAGAATTTAGCTTCATTGAGTTAATAGATATTGGTGTATCACAGGTGATTGCGTGTCTAAGTAAGGAGTACATCATATAGAATATTTCCACAGTGTAGGCATTAACAAACAAATGGGAGATAAATCTACCTTTGTAGGAAACAAACTTTCACCATTGCATCGGATCGTCTTTAAAGTTCAAAAATTCCTTTCTGATACAATACTGTCAACTGTTTGTCTGGAAAATATTACAATTCAATGTGTACCTTAATGCAGACCTCATGTCACTGAGATAATTACAGCAGCTAATAGGGTAACAATAGAGATCTCATCTAATGGAGGAGTTGGGAACAAGGGGCATAACCTTACTGTTAGAGTTAGACATCACAGATTAACTTCCACCCATTGTCTCTGGTACTACTGTATCATAGAATCCCTACAGTGTGGAAGCAAACTATTCAGCCCACTGGGACCACACCAACCTTCCAAAGAGCATCCCACACAGATCCACTCTGTATACCCCATCTTAGCATCTCCCATGGCTAATCCACCTAGCCTAGACATCCCTGGACAATATGGGGCAATTTAGCCAGCCTGCACGTTTTTGTGCTGTTGGAGGAAACTGGGACACCTGCAGGAAACCCACACAGATTATGTGCAAACTCCACGCAGACAGTCGCGTGAGGCTGGTATCGAATGGCGCTATGAGGTGTCATCCTTCCTGATGAAGGGCTTTTGCCCAAAATATCAATTCTCCTGCTCCTTGGATGCTGCCTGACCTGCTGTGCTTTTCCAGCACCACAATCTCGACTCTAATCTCCAGCATACGCAGTCCTCACTTACACCTGTGAGGTGTCGGTGTTAACCACTGTCCCACCATGCACCCCACATGTCAGTTAACAATCAAGAGAGGAAAGCTTAAAATGGAATACTTAACACAGTGAATGCTGGAGAAGCTCAGCTGTCCTGGCAACATCTGCAGAGAGAGAAACAAGTGTTAACATTTCGAGTCCAGTATGACACTTCTCCAGAATTCCTAGCTGGGTTCGAATCACAAAGCATGGAACTTCAGTTGGAAATCGTGCAGAGTAAGGCAGAGCCAGAGATAGTCATCAAGGAAAGAAATGCCACTGCGAAACTTCTTCAAGGTGGACAAAGTTAACAATCACCCAAATCAGGTTATAGTCCAACAAGTGTATTTGGAAGCACTAGCTTTTGAAGTGCTGCTCCTTCATCAGGTAGCTGTTGTGTGATTTTTAACTTTTAACACCCCAGTCCAACACCAGCACTTCCACATCATGGCTACCTTCTTCAAGGTGGGTATACCTGGAAAAGAAGTGGCTGTGAATTAAACACTGAAATAACTACAGAGACTGATAATCTGAAACAAATGCTGAAAACGCTGAAGAAACTCTGACAGAATTTGTAAGAGAGAAAAACAGAGTTAATGCTTCAAGTCCAGTATGACTTTTCTTCAGATAAATAGAAAGTTCTGCTTCCAAGGCTCCAGAAGGTGTGAGGAGAAAGTGAGGTCTGCAGATGCTGGCGATCAGAGCTGAAAATGTGTTGCTGGAAAAGCGCAGCAGGTCAGGCAGCATCCAGGGAACAGGAGAATCGACATTTCGGGCATAAGCCCTTCTTCAGGAATGAGGAAAGTTTGTCCAGCAGGCTAAGATAAAAGGTAGGGAGGAGGGACTTGGGGGAGGGGCATCGGATATGTGATAGGTGGAAGGAGGTCAAGGTGAGGGTGATAGGTCAGACTGGGGTGGGGGCGGAGAGGTCAGGAAGAAGATTGCAGGTTAGGAAGGCGGTGCTGAATTCGATGGATTTGACTGAGACAAGGTGGGGGGAGGGGAAATGAGGAAACTGGTGAAATCCGAGTTCATCCCTTGTGGTTGGAGGGTTCCTAGGCGGAAGATGAGGCGCTCTTCCTCCAACCATCGTGTTGTTCTGGTCTGGCGATGGAGGAGTCCAAAGACCTGCATATCCTTGGTGGAGTGGGAGGGGGAGTTGAAGTGTTGAGCCACAGGGTGGTTGGGTTGGTTGGTCTGGGTGTCCCAGAGGTGTTCTCTGAAACGCTCCGCAAGTAGCCGGCCTGTCTCCCCACATCGGGTGCAGAGGATGCAATAGATGATGTGTGTGGAGGTGCAGGTGAATCTGTGGCGGATATGGAAGTTTCCTTTGGGGCCTTGGAGGGAGGTGAGGGAGGAGGTGTGGGCGCAAGTCTTGCACCTCCTGCGGTTGCAGGGGAAGGTGCCGGGAGTGGAGGTTGGGTTGGTGGAGGGTGTGGACCTGACGAGGGAGTCACGGAGGGAGTGGTCTTTAAGGAATGCTGATAGGGGAGGGAGGGAAATATATCCTTGGTGGTGGGGTCCGTTTGGAGGTGGCGGAAATGACGGCGGATGATGCGCTGTACATGGAGATTGGTGGGGTGGTAGGTGAGGACCAGTGGGGTTCTGTCCTGGTGGCGGTTGGAGGGGCGGGGCTCAAGGGCGGAGGAGTGGGAAGTGGAAGAGATGCGGTGGAGGGCATCTGGACTACACCTCCTCCCACCCTGCCCCCTGTAAAAACGCCATCCCATTCTCCCAATTCCTTTGACTCCGCCGCATCTGCTCCCAGGAGGACCAGTTCCAAAAACGTACAACCCAGATGTCCTCCTTCTTCAAGGACCGCAATTTCCCCCCCGACGTGGTCGACGATGCCCTCCACCGCATCTCTTCCACTTCCCACTCCTCCGCCCTTGAGCCCCGCCCCTCCAACCGCCACCAGGACAGAACCCCACTGGTCCTCACCTACCACCCCACCAATCTCCATGTTCAGCGCATCATCCACCATCATTTCCGCCACCTCCAAACGGACCCCACCACCAAGGATATATTTCCCTCCCTCCCCTATCAGCATTCCGTAAAGACCACTTCCTCCGTGACTCCCTCGTCAGGTCCACACCCCCCACCAACCCAACCTCCACTCCCGGCACCTTCCCCTGCAACCGCAGGAGGTGCAAGACTTGCGCCCACACCTCCCCCCTCACCTCCCTCCAAGGCCCCAAAGGAAACTTCCATATCCGCCACAGATTCACCTGCACCTCCACACACATCATCTATTGCATCCTCTGCACCCGATGTGGCCTCCTCTATATTGGGGAGCCAGGCCGGCTACTTGCAGAGCGTTTCAGAGAACACCTCTGGGACACCCGGACCAACCAACCCAACCACCCTGTGGCTCAACACTTCAACTCCCCCTCCCACTCCACCAAGGATATGCAGGTCTTTGGACTCCTCCATCGCCAGACCACAACAAAACGACGGTTGGAGGAAGAGCGCCTGATCTTCCGCCTAGGAACCCTCCAACCACAAGGGATGAACTCGGATTTCACCAGTTTCCTCATTTCCCCTCCCCCCACCTTGTCTCAGTCAAATCCACCGAATTCAGCACCACCTTCCTAACCTGCAATCTTCTTCCTGACCTCTCCGCCCCCACCCCAGTCTGACCTATCACCCTCACCTTGACCTCTTTCCACCTATCACATTTCCGATGCCCCTCCCCCAAGTCCCTCCTCCCTACCTTTTATCTTAGCCTGCTGGACAGACTCTCCTCATTCCTGAAGAAGGGCTTATGCCCGAAACGTCGATTCTCCTGTTCCCTGGATGCTGCCTGACCTGCTGAGCTTTTCCAGCAACACATTTTCAGCTCCAGAAGGTGTGTACAATGTGTTGTGTAAAAGGCCAGAAGGTGTTTTTACATGTATCATACCTTACTTTTACTCTTGTAGCTCCTGATACTTTCTCACCCCCTTGTGTTGTTGCCTCATAAAGAACTCTCCAGGATACCAGACTAACCTTTAGCAAACATCCGCAGTGTTGAAAATCTCCTTCTCCATACAATGAAATATCACTCGCGCTCATCCACAGGAGGCTGCAGTTTGGCTCATTGTTATTTGAGCTTAAAATACTCTGAAAAAATGAAATGGCAAATAGTTCAGGCAAAAAGAGACCTGATCAAAGATGCAGCTCATCTCAAGGTTTATTTCATTATTTGCCATGTGAAAATAAAGAGCAAAGATTCAGGAAGGAAGCTCAACACCACCTTCTGAAGGAAATAAATATTGACTTCGTCTGCAGAGCCTTCTGAAACAATAAGAACAACTAGAAAAGGAATTTTCTGAATGGTAGGATCCTGCCAAACAAAGAGACCTTGGGGTGCAGGTTCACAATTCACAACTGAAGGTGAAAAAGCAGGTAGACGGGGTGGTGAAGAAGGTGTTTGATACACTTGTCTTCATTAGTCACTGGATTGCGTGTAGGAGTTGGGAATCATGGTGCGGCTGTACAGGACATTGGTGAGGCTACTGATGGAAAACTGCCATTAATTCTGATCTCCCTGCTATAGCAAGGATGTTGGTTAAACTTGAAAGGGTTCAGAAAAGATTTTCAAGGATGTTGCCAGGGTTGGAGGGTTTGAGCTATAGGGAGAGGCTGGATAGGCTGGGGCTGTTTTCCCTGGAATGTCGAAGGCTGAGGGGTGACCTTATAGAGGGGTGTGGATGGGGTGAATAGGAAATGTATTTTTCCTGGGTAGGGGAGCCCAGAACTAGAGGGCATGGGTTTAGGATGAGAGAGGAAAGATAGATATAAAAGGGACCTAAGAGGCAACTTTTTCACGCAGAGGGTGGTGCATGTATGGAATGAGCTGCCAGAGGAAGTGGTAGAGGCTGGTACAATTACAGCATTTAAACTAACTCTGCAGGGGCATGGGAACCCAGATTGTAGCTTCAGGGTGCAGGGCCTGGAGTGTAGGGAGGTTAGGAACATGGCATCAATTTCCAAGGAGGGTGTCTGTAAACAGGAAAGTGGCTTGAAGTGTGTATACTTCAATGCAAGAAGTATACGAAATAAGGTAGGTGAACTTGCAGCGTGGGTTGGTACCTGGGACTTCGATGTTGTGGCTATTACGGAGACATGGCTAGAACAGGGACAGTATTGGCTGTTGCAGGTTCCTGGATTTAAATGTTTTAGTAGGATCAGAGGTGGGGGTAAAAGAGGGGGAGGTGTGGCATTGCTTGTCAAAGATAATATTACAGTGGTGGAAAGGACGATGGATGAGGACTTGCCATCTGAGGTAGTTTGGGCTGAGGTTAGGAATAGGAAAGGTGAGGTCACCCTATTAGGAGTCTTTTACAGGCCTCCTAATAGTCCTAGAATCATTGAAGAAAGGATAGGGAAGGTGATTCAGGAGATGAGTGACAGTAATAGGGTGGTTGTTATGGGGGACTTAAACTTTCCTGATATTGATTAGGAAAGCTATAGCTCGAGTTCGTTAGATGGGTCAGTGTTTGTTCAATGTGTGCAGGAGAGTTTCCTGACACAATATGTAGACAGGCCAACAAGAGGTGAGGCCATACTGGATTTGGTTCTGGGTAACGAACCAGGCCAGGTGTTAGAATTAGAGGTAGGTGAGCACTTTGGGGATAGTGACCATAATTCGGTGATTTTTACTCTCGTGATGGAGAGGGATAAGTGTGTACTACAGGGCAAGAGTTATAGCTGGGGTCAGGGAAATTATGATGCGGTGAGGCATGACTTAGGATGTGTGGCTTGGAAAAGTAGACTCCAAGGCAAGAGTGAAATGATATGTGGAGCTTGTTCAAGGAGCAACTATTGAGTGTCCTTGATAATTATGTACCTGTCAGGCAGGGAGGAAAGGGTCGTGCGAGGGAGCCGTGGTTTAATAAGGAATTGGAATCCCTTGTTAAATGGAAGAGGGCGGCCTATCTCAAGATGAGACGTGAAGGTTCAATTGGGGCGATTGAGAGTTATAGGGTAGCCAGGAAGGACCTGAAGAGAGAGCTAAGAGCAGCAAGGAGGGGACATGAAAGGTCCTTAGTCGGTAGGATTAGGGAAAACCCTAAGGCTTTCTATAGGTATGTTAGGAATAAAAGAATGACTAGAGTAGGAATAGGTCCAGTCAAGGATAGTAGTGGGAAGTTGCGTGTGGAGGCGGAAGAGATTGGGGAGACACTGAATGAATACTTTTCTTCAGTATTTACTCAGGAACAGGGCATTGTCGTCGATGTGAATACTGAGACACAAATAAGTAGAATGGATGGCTTTGAGGTATGTAGAGAAGAGGTGTTGGAAATCCTGGAAAAGGTGAAAATAGATAAGTCCCCTGGGCCTGATGGCATTTATCCTAGGATTCTCTGGGAAGCAAGGGAGGAGATTGCAGAGCCATTGGCCTTGATTTTTATGTCCTCTTTGTCTACAGGAGTAGTGCCAGAAGACTGGAGGATAGCAAATGTGGTTCCCTTGTTCAAGAAGGGGAGTAGGGATAACCCTAGTAACTATAGGCCGGTGAGTCTCACTTCTGTTGTGGGCAAAGTCTTAGAGAGAATTGTAAGGGATAGGATTTATGCACATCTGGATAGGAATAATGTGATCAAGGATAGTCAGCATGGTTTTGTGAAGGGCAGGTCGTGCCTCACAAACCTTATTGAATTCTTTGAAAAGGTGACGAAGGAGGTTGATGAGGGGAAAGCGGTAGATGTGGTATATATGGATTTTAGTAAGGCGTTTGATAAGGTTCCCCATGGTAGGCTACTGCAGAAAATACGGAGATATGACATTGAGGGTGAGTTGGAGGTTTGGATTAGGAATTGGCTGGATGGAAGAAGACAGAGGGTAGTAGTTGATGGCAAAGTTTCTTCATGGAGTGCCGTCACTAGCGGTGTTCCGCAAGGATCTGTTTTGGGACCATTGCTGTTTGTCATTTTTATAAATGACCTGGAAGAGGGGTTAGAAGGTTGGGTGAGCAAGTTTGCGGATGATACGAAAGTCGGAGGAGTTGTTGACAGTGAGGAAGGATGTGGCAGGTTACAGCAGGATATAGAGAAGCTGCAGAGCTGGGCAGAAAGGTGGCAAATGGAATTCAATGTAGCTAAGTGTGAGGTGATTCACTTTGGGAAGAATAACAAAAAGATGGGGTACTGGGCTAATGGTCGGATACTTGGTAGTGTGGATGAGCAGAGGGATCTTGGTGTCCATGTACACAGATCTCTGAAAGTTGCCACCCAGGTAAATAGTGCGGTGAGGAAGGCATATGGCGTACTGGCTTTTATTGGTAGAGGAATTGAGTTCCGGAGTCCTGAGGTCATGATGCAGTTGTATAAGACTCTGGTGCGGCCGCATCTGGAATATTGTGTGCAGTTTTGGTCGCCATACTATAGGAAGGATGTGGAGGCACTGGAACGGGTGCAGAGGAGGTTTACCAGGATGTTGCCTGGTATGGAAGGAAGATCGTATGAGGAAAGACTGAGACACTTGGGGCTGTTTTCATTAGAGAAAAGAAGGTTTAGGGGTGACTTGATTGAGGTGTACAAGATGATTAGGGGGTTAGATAGGGTTGACAGTGTGAACCTTTTCCCGCGTATGGAGTCGGGTATTACAAGGGGGCATAGCTTTAAATTAAGGGGGGGTAGATATAGGACTGAAATTAGGGGTAGGTTCTTCACTCAGCGAGTCGTAAGTTCATGGAATGCCCTGCCAGTAGCAGTGGTGGACTCTCCCTCTTTATGGGCATTTAAGCGGGCATTGGATAGGTATATGGAGGATAGTGGGTTAGTATAGGTTAGGTGGGCTTGGATCGGCGCAACATCGAGGGCCAAAGGGGCTGTACTGCGCTGTATTCTTCTATGTTCTATGTTCTATGTTCTAAAAGGCATCTGGATGGGTAAATGAATAGGAAAGGTTGAGGGAGATGGGCCAAGTGCTGGCAAAGGGGACTAGATTAATTTAGGATATCAGGTCAGTATAGATGGGTTGGACCGAAGGGTCTGTTTCCGTGCTGTACATTTCTATGGCTCTATGCACAGGAATACAGGACACAATCGAGATTGTCGCAGCTTTTAATTGTCACTACAGGAGAATAGAATTGCAAAAAACCAATTTATCCAATCCAAAAAAGTGCAATTTAACAAATGAAAAGCAATCTATGTATTACAGAGCATGCTGAATAAAATGTTTTATGTGGTGATGTGTTTTGCGGGCACTGTGATTCTGCCACTCTCTGTCTGTCATAAAGACAACCCTTTCATTTTAAAAATGCATAAATCATTGCCAACATTTAGAGTCTGCCAACTTTATTGAGTCACAGAACTAATTTGTTCATTTTGCATTTAAGGTAATGGCGCTAGGATAAATGGATTTGGATGTGCAACCTCCGACTGCCGTGGAATAGTTTAGACCAGTAATTATATCACTATTGATCTGTAACAGAAAGCTCAGAACAGTTTTTGATTTTTCTTGCTGTACATAACGTGTTCAACCTCACTTTGTGTAAATAGCAAAGCATTTCCAATAATCAACAATGAATACACTTCTGAAGTGCTTCAATGGATGTAAAATGCCCTGTAAATATCTGAGGTCATGAAAGGCACCATGTAAATGCAAGTCTTTCTTTCCTTCTGAATGATGATTGGGTGAGTCACTGAGTCATGCCATCCAGAAAAGTTAAAATTTCTGTTTCTGGCAGCAAGTCATCAACATTAACACCTACGCGATAATCACCTCTGAAGCTGATGGAGTAGAACTCATCTTTTTTTGTTTCAGTCAATGGGCTGGGAATTAGTTAGGGCCCCGAAACAGCAGACGAGCTGATTTGTCACAATGTAGGATGCTGCAACACTCCAGCGAATTACAGCGCAAACTGGAGGATCAGCATCTCTTCAGACTGGGCAATTTCCAGCCTTAGAACATAGAACACCGAACATAGAAAAGTACAGCACAGAACAGGCCCTTCGGCCCATGATGGTGTGCCGAGGATTATTCCTAATCTAAAATAAAATAACCTAACCTATTCACCCCTCAACTCACTGCTATCCATGTATATGTCCAGCAGTCGCTTAAATGTCCCCAATGACTCTGCTTCCACCATCACAGCTGGCAACGCATTCCATGCATTCACAACTCTGCATAAAGAACCTACCTCTGACCTCTCCTCTATACCTCAGACCTCCCCTAACACCTTAAAACTATGACCCCTTGTGCCAGTCAATCCTGCCCTAGGGAAAATTCTCTTGCTATCGACTTTATCCATGCCTCTCATTACCTTATATACTTCAATCAGGTCACGTCTCTCCCTCCTTTTCTCCAAAGAGAAAAGTCTGAGCTCAGTCGACCTCTCTTCATAAGGCAAGCCCTCCAGTCCAGGCAGTATCCTGGTAAACCTCCTTTCCACCCTCTCCCAAGCCTTTGTATCTTTCCTATAGTTGGGCGATCAGAACTGGACACAATATTCCAAGTGTGGTCTCACTAGGGTTTTGTAGGGCTGCAGCAAAACCTTGTGGCTCTTAAACTCTATCCCCCTGTTAACGAAAGTCAAAACACCATATGCTTTCTTAACAACTCTATCCACTTGGGTGGCAACTTTGAGGGATCTATGTACTTGCACACCCAGATCCCTCTGTTCCTCCACACTGCCAAGAATCCTGTCTTTAATCCTATATTCAGCATTCAAGTTCGACCTTCCAAAATGCATCACTTTGCATTTATCCAGGTTGAACTCCATCTGCCATTTCTCAGCCCAGCTCTTCATCCTGTCTATGTCGTGCTGCAGCCTGCAGTAGCCCTCGATACTATCGACAACACCTCCAACCTTTGTATCACCAGCAAATTTACTAACCCACCCCTCAACCTCCTCATCCAAGTCATTTAGAAAAACGACAAAGAGCAGAGGCCCAAGAACAGAGCCCTGCAGGACCCCACTCAACACTGTCCTCCAGGCAGAATACTTTCCATCTACAACCACTCTCTGCCTTCTGTCAGACAACCAATACTGAATCCAGACACCCAAATCTCCCTGTATCCCATAGCTCCTGATTTTTTGAATGAGCCTACCATGGGGAACCTTATCAAATGCTTTGCTGATGTCCATGTACACCATATCCACTGCTCGACCTTTATCAAACTGTCTCGTCACCTCCTCAAAGACTTGCGAGGCATGAGCTACCCCTCACAAAGCCAGGCTGGCTGCCGTTAATTACACTATGCTTTTCCAAATAGTCATAAATCCTAACCCTCAGAATTCTTTCCAAAACTTTGCTGATCACAGACAGAAGAATGACTGGTCTGTAATTGCCAGGGATTTCCCTATTCTCCTCCTTGAAAAGAGGAACAACATTCGCCTCCTTCCAATCCTCCGGCAGAACTCACATTGAGAGTGAGGAAGCAAAGATCTTCGCCAGCAGCTTAGCAACCTCTTTTCATGCTTCCCGGAGCAGCCCAGGATAAATCTGGTCTGGCCCTGGGAACATATCAATTATGTTTGCCAAAATTTCCAGCACATCAGCTTCACCAATCTTGATCTGTTCAAGCTCCTCAAAGTTCTCATTCACAAACAAGGTCAATTTCTTTAGTGAACACCGAAACAAAAAACTCATTTCGGGCTTCCTCTATCTGCTCAGACTCCATGCATAAGTTTCTATGCTATCCCTGACCGGCTCTACCTTCTTCCTGATCATTCTCTTATTCCTCACGTATGAGTAAAATGCCTTCAGGTTCTCCCTAACCCTTCCTGCTAAGCCTTTTCGTGACCCCTCCTAGCTCTCCTCAGTCCATTTCTGAGCTCCTTTCTAGTAAGTCTGTAATCCTCTAAAGCTGTGCTAGATCCTTGCTTCCTCCACCTTACGTAAGCTGCCTTCTTCCTTTTGATGAGAAGCTCCTCTGTTCTCATCATCCAAGGCTCGTTAATCTTAACCCCTCTTGCTTGTCTCAGAGGAACAAGTTTGTGCATCACTCGTAACAACGACTCCTTAAACAGTCTCCGCGTGTCTGTTGTGCCCTTTCTGTGGAACAATTGCTCCCAATCTGTACTTCCCAACTCCTGTCTGATAGCGTCATAATTTCCTTTTCTCCAATTAAATATCTTCCCTTGGTAACTGCTCCTTTCCCTCTCCATAGCTATGGTAAATGTGAGCCAATTGTGGTCACTGTCACCAAAGTGTTCTCCCACCGTGAGACCTGTCCTGGCTCATTGCCGAGCACCAAATCCAAAATGGCCTCTCTCCTCGTCGGTCTGTCTACACACTGAGTAAGGAAACCCTCCTGAATACACCTGACAAAAACAGCGCCATCCAAACCATCTGCACTCAGGAGGTTCCAGTCAATATTGGGAAAGTTGAAGTCACCCATGACAACAACCCTGTTACATTTGTATTTTTCCAAAATCTGCCAGCCTATGAGTTCTTCAATTTCCCTACTGCTAATAGGGGGTCTGTAGAAAACCCTCAATGAGGTGGCTGCTCCCTTTCTGTTCCTAACTTCCACCCATACTGACTCAGTCGACAAACCTTCCTCGACAACCTTCGTTTCTGTAGCTGTGATGCACTCACTGATTAGCAATGCTATACACCCTCCTCTTTTAGCTCTTTCCCTGTTATTTTTTAAATGTTTTAATCCCTGGAACATCTAGCAACGATTCTTGCCCCTGTGAAACCCATGTCTCTGTTATGGCCACTACGTCATAGTCCCAACTACTGATCCATGCTCTAAGTTCATCACTCTTATTTCTGACACTCCTTGCGTTAAAGCAGACACACTTTAACCGATCCCTTTATTCCAAACCATGAAAAACCTTCCCAGTAGATTCATTACATCCTGTCACTGCCTCATCTACAACTACCCCCTCCCCTGCCCTCAGATGCGCAGCTCTGGTTCCCACCCCCCACCAAACTAGTTCAAACCCTCCTGAACCACTCAAGCAAATCTCCCACCCAGGACATTTGTGCCCCTCTAGGTTCAGGTGCAACCGGTCCTTCATGTACAGGTCCCACCATCCCCAGAAGATATCTCAATGGTCAAGGTATCTGAAACCCTCCCCCCTACATCAGCCTCGCAGCAACGTGTTAAGTTGCATTCATTGACTGTTCCTCACCTCACCATCTCGTGGCACTGGTAGCAAACCCGAGATCACTACTCTACTCATCCTGCTCTTCAGCTTCCATCCTAACTCTCTGTCGTCACTTTTCAGATCCTCAATCCCTTTCCTGGCTATATCATTGGTGCCAATATGTACCACGATTTCTGGCTGCTCACCTCTCCCTCCCCCCCCGCCCCCTTCAAAATCTTGTAAACCCGACTGGCAACATCCTGGACCTTGGCACCTGGGAGGCACCATACCCTCTGGGAGTTCTGTTCCTGACCGCAAAATCTCCTGTCAATCCAGGCTCAGTGCCAGAGACCTGACAACTATGGCTTTCCCCACCAGCAGTATCCAAACCAATAAGCCCCTTGTGGACTTAATAGTGAGTTCAACACCTTCAGATTGTGAACCCACAGGCATTCCTTTGCTTTCTTTTCGCTTTACTTGTTACATTCTCTGTCAGCATGTCCACTCTCCTCCCCCCTCAACCCTGTAGGACTGTCTGTTCTTTCCTATCTGATAGTCAGACACACCATTGCTCTGCCATTCCCTACATTCCGATCACTTAACCTGAACTATCAATATCCTTTCTCCCCCAGCACTCCACACCCCCCTACCTCCCACTACCGCATAACTGCTGCCCCCTCCACATTTCACTTTAGTTCAGATGAAGAATCAGCTAGACTCGAAACGTTAGCTTGTTCTCTCTCCATGGATACTGTCTGACCCACTGAGATCTCCAGCATTTTTCATTGTCTTTGTCATAATGTTGTCCAGGCAGCAAAGACAACAATTTGTCTTTTGTTTAAAAGCTGGTGAATCAGCTTGAAGCCAGGGAGTGGAGGCTGGGAAGAGTGGTGCAATAAAGCTGCTGTTTGTGTCTGTAAAGAAAATCAGCTTGGAGTACGATCAAATATGTGTGTGCATCTGTGTGTCTGAGTGTGCATGAAGGACTGTATATTTTTTTTATTTCAAAAATATACTTTATTCATAAATGCTTTGATCTATACAACTGGTCATGCCATACATCTGTAAACATTCCATTTCTTTGCGTATCGTAACAGAGTAATCATTCCTATTTACAGGTCTGTGCGATTACATTTTTAGCTGAGGCGTCAGCAGAGCCCAAATGACTGTGCGGGCCCCCTGTTCTTCTTTAGGCAGGCAGATGTTACACGGTGGTCTTTCCCCACCGCGCCTTGGCAGCAGCTGCCCCAAGCTTCAGCGCGTCCCTCAACACGTAGTCCTGGACCTTGGAATGTGCCAATCTGCAACACTCAGTCGGGGTCAACTCCTTCAGCTGGAAGATCAATAGGTTTCGGACCACCCAGAGAGAGCGTCCTTCACCGAGTTGATGATCCTCCAGGCGCAGTTGATGTTCGTCTCGGTGTGCATCCTGGGGAACAGGTTGTAGAGCACGGAGTCCCGCGTCATGGCGCTGCTCGGGACGAACCTCGACAAACACCACTGCATTCCTCTCCAGACTTCTTCTGCGTAGGCGTAGGAGGTGTGTGACTGTCTCGTCCCCCCCCCCCCCCCCGCAACCGCTTCGAGGGCAGCGTGCGGTGCGGCAGAGAGTCCGGGCATACATAAAGGATCTCACAGGCAGAGCCCTTCTCACCACCAGCCAAGCCATGTCTTGGTGCTTGTTGGAAAGTTCTGGCGATGAGGCATTCTGCCAAATGGCTTTGACAGTCTGCTCAGGGAAACGCTCGACAGGATCCGCCCTCTCCTTTTCCCGAAGGGTCTCAAGGACACTATGTGCTGACCACTTCCTGATGGACTTGTGGTCAAAGGTGTTTTTCTTCATAAATTTCTCCACGAAGGACAGGTGATACGGAACGGTCCAACTACTCGGAGCGTTCCGCGGCAGCGAGGCCAGGCCCATCCTTCGCAACACCAGGGACAGGTAGAGCCTCAGCACATAGTGACACTTGGTGTTTGCGTACCGGGCAGCCACACACAAAGGTGGCCATCAGGGTGAGGGTGGCATTGGGTGTGTTTTTCCCCCATTGCACCGGTCTTTGTACATTACATCTCTTCGGACCCGGTCCATCTTTGACCTCCACATGAAGTGGAAGATGGCCCGGGTGACTGCGGCAGCACAGGTTCTGGGGATAGGCCAGACCTGTGCCATGTATAACAATACTGAGAGTACCTCACACCTGATGACCAGGTTTTTACCCGCGATGGAGAGCGACCGTTGCTCCCATCTGCCCAGTTTCTGTCTCACCTTCCTGATCCGCTCCTCCCAGGTCTTGGCGCACGCCCCAGCCCCCCCGAACCAAATACCCAGCACCTTCAGGTGGTCAGTCCTGACGGTGAAGGGGATCGAGGATTGGTCGGCCCAGTTCCTGAAGAGCATGGCCTCGCTCTTGCCTTGGTTTACCTTGGCCCCCGAGGCCCGTTCGAACTGGTCACATATGCACATGAGTCTGCACACGGACAGCGGATCTGAGCAGAAAACGGCGACGTCATCCATGTACAGGGAGGCCTTAACCTGCAGGCCCCTGCTGCCAGGAATAGTCACTCCTCTCAGGCTCGCATCCTTCCTGATGGACTCGGCAAATGGCTCTATGAAGCACACAAACAAGGCAGGAGAGAGAGGGCAGCCCTGCCTGACTCCAGATCTGACTGGGAAGCTATCTGATTCCCACCCATTGATTGAGACTGCACTGACAATGTTGGTGTAGAGCAGTCTGATCCAATTGCAGATTCCCTCCCCAAAGCCCATTTTGGAGAGAACATCTCTCATATATGTATGTGATATCCTGTCAAAGGCTTTCTCCTGGTCCAGGCTGATCAGGCAGGTGTCCACCCCCCCCCGTCCTGCACGTAGGCGATCGTATCCCTGAGGAGTGCGAGACTCTCAGCGATCTTCCTGCCCGGTACAGCACAGGTTTGGTCAGGGTGAATCACCGATCCCAGAGCAGACCTGACCCGGTTGGCAATGACCTTTGACAAGATGAAGGACTGTATATGCCTTTGGATGTGTATGTTTGTTTCTGTGTATGGATGCATGTGTGTCTATCTATAGGAGTGTGTCTGCCTCTGTGTGTCTGTCAGTGTGTTTGTATGTCAGTGTGATACAAAACTCAAGAGTCATAGAGTTGTACAGCATGGAAACAGACCCTACAGTACAACTCATCTGAATTAATCTAGTCCCATTTGTCAGCACTTGCCCCATATCCCTCGAAACCCTTCCTATTCATATACCCATTCAGACACCTTTTAAATGCTGTAATTGTACCAGCCTGCACCACTTCCTCTGGCAGCTCATTCCATACATGCACCACCCTTTGTGAGAAAAAGTTGCCCCTTAGGACCCTTTTATATCTTTCCCCTCTCACCCTAAACATCTAGTTCTGGCCTCTCTCAATCCCAGGGAAAAGACTTCTACTCCCAGCTCTGATGCAGCAGGTGAGCCCTCGGTGGACAGAGGAAGCCCATCAGGGATACCCTCAAGGCCTCACTGGCCAACAGTGGCATTCCCACAGACACCTGGGAATCACTGACCCAAAGCAATCCAAAGTTGAGGAGGAGCTTTTGGGAAGGCATTTAGCACCTCGAGACTTGCCATCAGGAAAAAACGGAAACCAGGAGAAAACAGCGTAAGGAGTGTGATGCCACACCAACATCCCAATCACCCCTTCCCATGACCACTTTCTGCTCCAAGTGTGACAGAGCCTGTGATAGCCCTATCGGTCTGTACAGACTCACCCTGAGAGTGGGAGAGAGTCATCTTCATCTGCAATGGATCACCAATGATGAACGCTTTGTGTCTATAGATGGGTGTGTATCTGTGCTTGCACGTGATTCTGTGTGCATGCATCCATGCATGTATTCCTATCTGTGCATGTGTGCTCATGTAACTTTAAATCTCTGTGCATTTGTGTGCATATACCTCAGTGTTTGACATTGGATAAGGCCATGATTGGATTGGGTGTAACTATCAATGGCAGATTCTCTTTCAAGACTCACTGCTAAGACTGCCAAAACAAGACTAGCCCCTTTGGGAAGGAACCCAAAGATTGTGGGGCCATTAGAATGCAAGGCAAATAGAGGCAATGATTAAAGGAGAAAAATACAAACGATCATTCAACTTCAATTACAAAAATACCCATTGACTGAAGTTGAACTAAATTGCAGAAACACTCGCTTCAATCATGCAATAGCTTCTTCAGTTAAAATGGTTAAATTTAAGGGTCATTTTGCTGCATATTCATGTCTATTGGACACTGTTTGAAAAGTGTCATCAGTGCAAACACTTAGAAAACAACCTACTTGAACTGGGGACAAGTGACTATTAAATGCAACGTGATGTTCTGTTCCATTTTTGTAGTGAATGCTGCAAAAAGACACGTTCAGAAGTAAATTCATTTACAAGAATATGAAATGTAAAAAGAAAATGAAGAAAGTGGATTATTGTTTTGATGTTATTAAAACAGAATGAAGATTGATTTTTTTTTGCTCCGTAAGCATTACTCTTCCCTAAGGTCCCTGTAATAGAGTAAGAATTCACCAGGAATTGGAATTGTAGTTTTTCTTGCCTGCTTGCCTCGGTAGATTTGAAATATGAGGAAAATAGAAATAATCATTTAAGTGCAATATTATTGGAGAGTAAATGGGACTATGCATGTTTACCATTAACAATGGTAAACATGCATAGTGGGCGGCACGGTGGCACAGTGGTTAGCACTGCTGCCTCATAGCGCCAGAGACTCGGGTTCAATTCCCGCCTCAGGCGACTCTCTGTGTGGAGTTTGCACATTCTCCCCGTGTCTGCGTGGGTTTCCTCCGGGTGCTCCGGTTTCCTCCCACAATCCAAAAAAAAATGTGCAGGTTAGGTGAATTGAACATGCTAAATTGTCCGTAGTTTTAGGTGAAGCGGTAAGTGTAGGAGTATGGGTCTGGGTGGTATACGCTTCGGCGGGTTGGTGTGGACTTGTTGGGCCGAAGGGCCTGTTTCCACACTGTAAGTAATCTAATCTAATCAATGCGTAGCTTTTGGTCCTCAGGGAGGTTAAGAGCTGAGAGTTAAAGGGTTGGCTCATGAAATGTGCAGAGATAGAGGGTCCCAGAATGTTAGAATTAGAATGAGCTTTATTGTCACATGTTCTCGCATGAGTGCAGTGAAAAGTTTACAAGTCGCCAATTATGGTACCATCTTAGGTACATAGGTACTGAGGAGCAAATTCTAAAGTACAAATACTTAGGGGAAAAAATAAGAAAAGAAAATATATATAAAGTCCAGCATTACAGTTCATTGGAATAAATTAAAGAAATACAAATTTCAGAATACAGTCCTTTCAACCCAGTCTAGACCAGCATCTAGCCTCCAGTCCGTGTCGGGCCTTGACTCCAGACCATGCCAGGCTTCACCTCAAGGCCAGGAGAGTCTTGCTCTGGAGTCATCTCGAGGCTGGAAGTTCTATGGCATCCAGGCACAATACCTTCAGACTACACGCATAGTCAGGACACTGCTCAGTAAAGTCAGCATAATCCTGGAGGGCTGCTCGCTCTTGAGAGAGGTGGTGAGTTTAACCTGAGGGTCGCCACCTCTAAGAAGTTGGGCAAGGTTGAGAAGGCAGGACCTTCATGATGACCTCAGCCAGTATGTGGGAATTGAAACTAGATTGTTGGCAATGCATTCTGCATTGCAACCAGCTGCCCAGGCAACTGAGCTAACCAACTCCCATGGACATGCTAAATGACACCCCACTAAATCCATCGCTTTTCAATAATGTTTTTCAACCCCGTACAAATGTTGGCAGAAACAGACAAGCAAGTTAGACTGACAGAGGTAAAGCACAGACTTTGCCATATTTCCTGCTATTTGACCCAATTGTGGGTTGGTTTTGGTCAGCTGTACGAAGGGAGGTCTTGGAGTTTCTGCTGGTGAAGGTGTATCCAAGTGTTATCAGAGTATGACCACGCAGACCTGAGCAAGGGCAAGTAAAATCCTTTGTCATCTATGCATCTCTGTGTACCTTACCGGCAGGCTCCCAAAGTATGTTCCCCATCGGTCTCTGTACCCAGCATGGATTGACATCTGTCCCAATTTCAAAAATCCTCACCTCTGCATTTCGATGATCCTAAAGTCAGAAATACAGACCGGGCAAAGACATTCCATCCTCAGTGTGTGCAAGTTCCATTGTCTCTGAGATATGAAGCCATCAAAGTAACCTATACTATTTCAATGGATTTGACCACATATTCACACTGTCCATCAGGTACCTGTTCTACACCAAAGTTCACTCCAGTGACACAGGGTTGAAGGAATGTGTTATGTCAATGTAGTGTAGTTCTGCTTAAGGATCAGCTAATAGAACTTTCAAGTTCACAACCATACAGTGTATGGATATCACTAACTCATAATCTGTCAGTCATGTCTATCCATCTCTCAATGCCCATAACGCCAAATTCTTCTGACCATCAATATTTTCTTCACTTAAGATGATTAGAAATAGCTTGAAACATTTTTGGAAAAAAGTCAACTTCAGTTAATGAAAGTTTTAATGATGAAGTTGATTCCTTGTACTCATTATAAGGGTGAAGTTAGGACATTGCATTCTACAAAAGTTGCAGATGGCATTTCAATTGTCAACTTGTGGAATACATGACTGAAGCTGTTAATTAAAGCCGACAGTTGAAGGTGGTACATGAGATAAGCTCATGTACATAAGAAAGGACTGTAGTGAGTAAACAAATCTCTGGGCTTTTGATTTGGAACTTGGAGCACTTTTATTTTCACTGCAATTTATTTCTTGTGATGCCCATCCAAATGGCCACACCAATCTTGTTTTATTCATATAGGGGATGTGTGCATTCCTGGCTTGGCCAGCATTTATTGCTCAGCTTCAATTGCCCTTGAGAAGGTGGTGAACAGTGAACTTCCTGAGGTGCCGCAGGCTATGAGGTGTAGGTAAGCCCACAGGTAAACTGCAGGCTGTGAGGTGTAGGTAAGCCCACAGGTAAACTGCATGCTGTGAGGTGTAGGTAAGCCCACAGGTAACCTGCAGGCTGTGAGGTGTAGGTGAGCCCACAGGTAAACTGCAGGCTGTGAGGTGTAGGTAAGCCCACAGGTAAACTGCAGCTGTGAGGTGTAGGTAAGCCCACAGGTAAACTGCAGGCTGTGAGGTGTAGGTAAGCCCACAGGTAACCTGCAGGCTGTGAGGTGTAAGTAAACTGCAGGCTGTGAGGTGTAGGTGAGCCCACAGGTAAACTGCAGGCTGTGAGGTGTAGGTAAGCCCACAGGTAAACTGCAGGCTGTGAGGTGTAAGTAAACTGCAGGCTGTGAGGTGTAGGTGAACCCACAGGTAACTGCAGGCTGTGAGGTGTAGGTTAGCCCACAGGTAAACTGCAGGCTGGAGGTGTAGGCAAGCCCACAGGTAAACTGCAGGCTGTGAGGTGTAGATTAGCCCACAGGTAACCTGCAGGCTGTGAGGCGTAGGTTAGCCCACAGGTAACCCACAGGCTGTGAGGTGTAGGTAAGCCGCAGGCTGTGAGGTGTAGGTGAGCCCACAAGTAACCTGCAGGCTGTGAGGTGTAGGTAAGCCACAGGCTGTGAGGTGTAGGTAAGCCCACAGGTAAGCCGCAGGCTGTGAGGTTAGGTGAGCCCACAGGTAACCCACAGCCTGTGAGGTGTAGGTAAGCCCACAGTTAACCGCAGGCTGTGAGGAGTCGGTAAACTGCAGGCTGTGAGGTGTAGGTGAGCCCACAGGTAACCCACAGGCTGTGAGGTGTAGGTAAGCCCACAGTTAACCGCAGGCTGTGAGGAGTGGGTAAACTGCAGGCTGTGAGGTTAGGTGAGCCCACAGGTAACCCACAGGCTGTGAGGTGTAGGTAAGCCCACAGGTAACTCGCAGCCTGTGAGGTGTAGGTGAGCCCACAGGTAAGCCACAGGCTGTGAGGTGTAGGTAAGACCACAGGTAAGCCACAGGCTGTGAGGAGTGGGTAAACTGCAGGCTGTGAGGTTAGGTGAGCCCACAGGTAACTCGCAGCCTGTGAGGTGTAGGTAAGCCCACAGGTAACCGCAGGCTGTGAGGTGTGGGTAAACTGCAGGCTGTGAGGTGCAGGTGAGCCCACAGGTAACCTGCAGGCTGTGAGGTGTAGGTAAGCCACAGGCTGTGAGGTGTAGGTAAGCCCACAGTAAGCCGCAGGCTGTGAGGTTAGGTGAGCCCATAGGTAACCCACAGGCTGTGAGGTCTAGGTTAGCCCACAGGTAACCGCAGGCTGTGAGGTGTGGGTAAACTGCAGGCTGTGAGGTGTAGGTGAGCCCACAGGTTACCCACAGGCTGTGAGATGTAGGTAAGCCCACAGGTAACTTGCAGCCTGTGAGGTGTAGGTAAGCCCACAGGTAACCGCAGGCTGTGAGGTGTGGGTAAACTGCAGGCTGTGAGGTGTAGGTGAGCCCACAGGTAACCGCAGGTGTGAGGTGTAGGTAAGCCCATAGGTAACCGCAGGCTGTGAGGTGTAGGTAAACTGCAGGCTATGAGGTATAGGTAAGCCCACAGGTAACCGCAGGCTGTGAGGTGTAGGTAAACTGCAGGCTGTGAGGTGTAGGTAAGCCACAGGCTGTGAGGTGTAGGTGAGCCCACAGGTAAGCTGCAGGCTTTGAGGTGTAGGTAAGCCCACAGGTAACTGCAGGCTGTGAGGTGTAGGTTAGCCCACAGGTAAGCCGCAGGCTGTGAGATGTAGGTGAGCCCACAGGTAACCTGCAGGCTGTGAGGTGTAGCTAAGCTGCAGGGTGTGAGGTGTAGCTAAGCCCACAGTGCTATGAGGGCAAGAAGGAGGGAGTTCCAGGAATTTGAGGTAGTGACACCATTGGAACGGTAACGGCTGGACGGTGAGCTGCTTTGGGAGGTTGGGGTGAGGATTTAGCAGCTGGTGGTGTTTCCCGAATACCTTACTGCCCTTGGCTTTCTCGGGGAGAGAGGTTATGGATTTGGAAGTGCTATTAGAGGAGACTTGTTGAGTTGTCGTAGTACATACTGCTCCAATGTGCATGAGTAATGGAAGGAATTTTTCAGTTTATTCTTTTTTTAAATAAGAGCAGGAGTAGGCCATTCAGCCCTTCGTACCTGCCCTGCTATTCAATATGATCATGGCTGATCATCCAACTTAGTATGCTGTCCCCATTTTCTCCCCATACTCTTTGATCCCTTTAATTAATTGCTTATTGAATGAACATTCAAGGCATTACCTGTGGTCTCAATCAAGTGGACTGCTTTGTCTTGGATGGTGTCGAGCTCCTTGAGTGTTACAGGAGCTGCACTAGACCAGGCAAGTGCACACCACACTCCTGACCTCTGCCTTGTTGATGGTGGACTGGATTTGGGGAGTCAGGAAGAGAGTTACTCACCACAGAATTGCCAGCCCTCTACCTGCTTTGTAGCTCCAATAGCTACAAGGCTAGTCCAGTTCAATTTCTTGTCAATGGTAACCCACAGGATGTGATAATGGAACATTCAGTGATGGGAGTGTTATTGAATGTCAAGAGGTAGTGGTTGGATTCTCGCTTGTTGGAGATGGTCATTGCCTGGCATTTGTATGACACAAATGTTACTTGTCGAGAGTGTGGTGCTGGAAAAGCACAGCAGGTCAGGCAGCATCCGAGGAGCAGGAGGATTGACGTTTCGGGCATAAGCCTCTCAGATGCTGCCTGACCTGCTGTACTTTTCCAGCACCACACTCTTGACTCTGATCTCCAGCATGTGCAGTTCTCATTTTTTTCACAAATGTTACCCGTCACTTTTTAGCCCAAGCCTGGACATCATCCATACAAGATAATCAGAGGGTTAGATAGGGTGGACAGGGAGAGCCTTTTTCCGAATATGGGGACGGCAAACACGAGGGGACACAACTTTAAAGTGAGGGGAGATAGGTATAAGACAGATATCAGAGGTAGTTTCTTTACTCAGAGAGTAGTAAGGTATGGAATGCTTTGCCTGCAATGGTAGTAGATTCACTAAGTTTAAGTGCATTTAAGTCGTCATTGGACAGGCATATGGACGTACATGGAATAGTGTAGGTGGGATGGGCTTCAGATTAGTATGACAGGGCAGTGCAACATCGAGGGCCGAAGAGCCTGTACTGAGCTGTAATGTTCTATGTTCTGTGTTCTATGTTCTTGCTGTATTCAGACACTAACTGCTTCAGTATCTAAGGAGTTGTGAATGGTGTTGAACATTGTGCAATCATTAGCAAACATCTCTATCTTTTACTGTATCATGAAGGGAAGGTCATTGGTGAGTGGATGATGTTGGTAAGGCCTAGCACACTACCCTGAGGAAATCCTGCAGAGATCTCTTGGAGCTGAGTTGATTGCTCTCCAGTAACCACAACCAGGAATTTTCCTGCTCCTCAGATGCTGCCTGACCTGCTGTGCTTTTCCAGCACCACTCTAATCACCTTCCTATGTGCCAAGCATGACTTCAACCGGTGGAGAATTTTCTCCTGATTTCCACTGATTCAGGTTTTTCTAGGACTCCTTGATATCACACTAAATGTCAAATACAGCCTCGATGTCAAGTACAGTGATCATCACTGTCCCCCACAAGGTCAGCTCTTTTGTCTACATTTAGAGCAAAGCTGTCATAAAGTCAGGAAAGTAGCAGACCACATAGTTTCAGTCAGTAGATTATTTCTATGCAAATGATGCTTAAAGGGACTATCAATGATACCATCCAGATGGGCAGTCATTTTGTGGTTTGCATCTGTCCTACTTTTTTTGTCAGATAATACCTGGGCAATTCTCTACCTTGCTAAGTGGATGCCACTGTGTAGTGGTACTGGAACAGCTCAGCTAGGGGAGCAGCACGTTCTTGAGCATAAGTCTTCAGTACTATTGCTGGAGTCTTGTCAGGGAGCATTGCTTTTCCAGTTTTCGGTGGCTTCAGCTGTTTCTTGACATCACACGGTCTAAACTGAATTGGCCAACGATATTGATATTGTGGACCTCATGAGGAGGCTGATGAGATCAGCCACGCGGCACCTCCAGCTGAAGATTTTTGCGAATGCTAATCTTTTGCGTTGATGTGCTGCCCCCCCCCCCAATCATTGAAAATGGAGACATTTGTGGAGCTTCCTCCTCTGGTGAGTTGTTCTGTTGTTCACCCATTATTCACAACCAGTTGTGGCAATTGCTGAGCCCCATCTACCATTTGCTGCTTCTGCTGTCTGGCATTAGATCAAATGTGTTGTTGACTCATCGTGTTGAGACTCCATTTCTCAGATTTAGCCGGAGCTGTCCCTGGCAAGCTTTTCCTGCATCCTTCATTGAACTAAGGTTGATCCTCTAGTTTGATAATCATGGTAGAGTGGAGCGTACGCTGAGCTGGAATGAAACTGAAGATAAAATCAATTTCAGCAAGCTAGAGCCTTCACAATTAAATGATTCCAGCATGGATCACCAAGTGGTATTTAATATGATGGTTCAGTTCTTGTTGAAACAGTGACACTATCAGCTGGGCAACACAACTGGCAAACTCAATTCAGTTTGATTTTAATGTCAAGAGATTTGCAGAACATCGGCTCACTAACATTTTATGTGTGGTTCAGGGTCAGTCACCTTGTGTGTTTAGTGTCAGTAATGATGCAAAGTGCACCTTGGGTCAAACAGAGTCTTTAAGAGTCTAATTAGGTAAATTGTGTTTCAGCTGAATTCCTCAGAGATAATTAAGCACTCTCTCAGTATTAATCAATACTACCAACCAAAACACTGGAGTGGGGTTTGAACCTATGAACATCTGGCTCACAGACATGAGGGCTGATCTCATGATGAGAACACAAAAACCATGTTTCCTCGTTACCTTTAAATTGCACATGACCAGGCATCTCATACTGAAAATCAAACATTGGAAACAATCTAAAGACAAGTAACAGACTGAACTTACCTGATGTGACATTTCCAAATCCTTCCTCTTCCTGTGTTGGGGTTATTGATCTTTCTCCTCCAAGTATTGCTTTACTCATTAAGTATTTTTCTTAAGAGAGAGCTCTCCCTTGGGGCAATATATTTACTTATGGCTGTACTTTATTCAAAGTGAAACTTCCATTAGTTTTATCTGAGTACAAACAGTTCTGTGTCTGGGGATGGAAGCTGATGGACCAAACAAAAGAGGAGCATCTATATATACATCACTTCTATATTTATATGGTCTAGTAATTGTACGGTCAACCTTTCAAGTAGGGCATCAGAGAAGATATTGCATCTGTGCAGTTCCTTAAAATAAATTCAGTCAATAGTGGCTACAAAATCTGGTATGAACTTGAATTTTTCTGGAAAGAGAGTCCTAGAGTTATACAGCACAGAAACAGACCCTTTGATCCAATTCATTCATGCTGGCAGATATCTTAAACTGATCTTGTCCCATTTTCCAGCATTTGGCTCATATCCCTCCAAACCCTTTCTATTCATATATCCATCCAGATACCTTTTAAATGTTTTATTTGTACCCACCTCCACCACTTCCTCTGGCAGCTCATTCCATACACTCACCACCCTCTAGGTGAAATTTTCCCCTCAGGTCCATGTTAAATCTTTCTGCTCCCATCTTAAACCTATGCCTTCTTGCTCTCGACTGCCCTACTCTGGGAAAAAGACCTTGGCTATTCACTCTATCCATGCCCCCCATGATTTTATAAACCTCTATAAGGTCACCCCTCAGCCTGCAACACTCCAGAGAAAAAAGCTCTAGTCTTTTCAGTCTCTCCCTATAGTTCAAATCCTCCAACTCTGGTGACATCCTTGTAAGCTGAAAATGTGTTGCTGGAAAAGCGCAGCAGGTCAGGCAGCATCTAAGGAGCAGGAGAATCGACGTTTCGGGCATAAGCCCTTCTTCAGGAAGGGCATCCTTGTAAATCTATATTAAATGCTTTCAAGTTTCACAACATCTTTCATATAGCAGGGAGACCAGAATTGAAATCAGAATTCTAAAAGTGGCCTCACCAAAGTCCTGTAGAGCTGTAACATGACCTTCCAGCTTCTATACTCAATGCACTGATCAATGAAGGCAGGCGTGCCAAATGCCTTCTTCACCACCCTGTCTACCTGAGATTTCACTTTCAATGAACTATGAACCTGCACTCTGAAGTCTTTATGTTCAGCAACACTCCCCAGGATCTTATCAGTAAGTGTGATTTGGAGGTGCCAGTGTTGGACTGGGGTGTACAAAGTTAAAAGTCAACACCAGGTTATAGTCCAACAGGTTTATTTGGCACAAGAGCTTTCAGAGTGCTGCTCCTTCATCAGGTGGTTGTGGAGTATAAGAGTGTAAGACAGAATTTATAGCAAAAGTTTACAGTGTGATGCAACTGAAATTATATATTGAAAATGACCTGGATTGTTTGTTAAGTCTCTCATCTTTTAGAATGTGGGTGTGTGTCTGTGAGGGTGTGTGTGAGTGTATACATGAGCATATGAGAGAAAAATTGTGTGTGAGAGAGGGTCTGCATGAGTGTATGGGTTTGTAGGAGCGTGTCTGTCTGCGTGTGCCACTCTGCATTGTTGCCAGTCCCAAAGCCCGCCTTGGAGGATGGTCACCCGAAGGTCCGAAGCAATAAACAGTCAAGGCGACAAAACTACACCATGTATAAGCACACCAAGAACAAGAAACTGGAGAGACTTGGCATCACCACCAGAAGTAGCCAAGTCCGCCCTGGCACCACATTATGACCACGGGGAAGTCGATCGTCAACTTATCGGAACACACCCTTCAACCGGAAAAGGTTGAAGTTCTTAGCAGGGTCTCAATTTCTGCCCCACCACCAAAATGGACCCCATTGGTCTTGCAGCAGACACGATGGAATTCTCTCTCTCCCTCTCTCTCCCCCCTCCCTCTCTCTCTCCCCCCGCCTCTGTGTGTGTTTCTCTCTCTCTCACATACATACACACACACAGCACCTTCTCACAGATGTATACCCCTTTACACTCACACACTCTCTGTGAGACACTCACACCCCGTCCCCTCTACACACACACACACACATAACTTTGTTGGGTGAATTTGTACTTTCAGAATTACATTTTATTTTGCTCAAAAACTGCATGAATCCCTTTTTAAGAAATAGAACCAGTCTGACATTGGGGCACAGACAGACAGACAGACTTTAACCTCATACCTTCAATGCATTATCTGAGCTGACATGGCACCTATTGTTAAAGTTCACTTGAGAATATAACCTTAAAAAAAGTTATTCCATTTACATATGAAAGAACTGAAACTAACATGGTCATTCTAAAAGGTGAGACACTTAACAAACAATCCAGGTCTTATTCAATATATCATTTCAGTTACATCACACTGTAAACATTTGCTAAAAATTCGGTGTCTTAAGGTCTTATTCGGTGTCTTAAGACCACCTGATGAAGGAGCAGTGTTCTGAAAGCTAGTGCTTCCAAGTAAACCTATTGGACTATAACCTGGTCTTGCCTGACTTTTAGCCATTAAGTGCATAAATGTTCCTGTCCTGATTTGCCTTTCCAAAATGCAGTACCTCATATTTATCTAAATTCAACTCCATCTGCCCATTCTTCCTCCATTAGCCCATTTGATCTATGTTCCATTTTATTTTGAGGTAACTTTCTTCACTGTCCACCAAACCACCAATTTTGTTGTCAGCTGCAAACCTACCAACTATACCTCTTATGTTCACATCCAAATCATTTAGATAAACGACGAAAAGCAGTAGACCCAGTACCAATTCTTGGCACACCACTCGTCACACCCTTTCAGTCTGAAAACCAACCCTCCACTACCTCCTACCTTCAAGCCTATTTTGTATCCAATTAGCTAGCTCCTCCAGATTCCATGCGATCTAACCTCACTAACCAGTCTACCATGCAGAACTTTGTCGAACGCCTTACTGAAGCCCATGTAGGCAACGTCCACCACTCTGTCTTCATTAATCCTCTTTGTCATTTCTTCAAAAAACTCAGTTAAATTAGTGAGACATGATTTCCCATGCACAAAGCTATGTCTATTACACCTAATCATACCTTGTCTTTCCAAATGCATATAAATGCATTTGGGATCAGTGATCATAATTCTATTAGGCTTTCAATTGGTGATAGAAAAGGATAATCCACGTTTCGGGAAGAAGGGCTTATGCCCGAAACGTCGATTCTCCTGTTCCCTGGATGCTGCCTGACCAGCTGCACTTTTCCAGCAACACATTTTCAGCTCTGATCTCCAGCATTCTGCAGACCTCACTTTCTCCTGATAGAAAAGGATAGACCTGGTTTAAAAGTTAAAGTTCTAAATTGGAGTAAGGCCAATTTTGATGGTATTAAGCAGGAATTTTCAAAAGTTGATTGGGAGAGGCTATTTGCAGGTAAAGGGATGGTTGGAAAGTAGGACGCCTTCAAAAATGAAAGAATGAGGGCTCAGAGACCATATGTTCCTAGTAGTGTGAAGAGCAAGGCTGGTAGGTGTAGAGAATGTTGTATGACTCAAGAAATTGAGGCTCTGGTCATGAAAAAGAGGGAAGCATATGTCAGATATAGACAGCTAGGATCGAGTGAATCCCTAGAGAAGGATAAGGACACTAGGAGTACACTTAAGAGGAAAATCAGGATGTCAAAAGAGGGATATGAGATAGCTTTGGCAAATAAAGTTAAAGAGAATATAAAGAGTTTACAAATACATTAAGGGTAAAAGAGTAACTAGGGAGAGGATAGGGTCCCATAAAGATCAACAAGGCTGTGTATGTATGGAGCCACAAGATATGTGGAGATGGGCAGAGAAGTTTAGATTAGATTAGCTCATCTCCACAGTAAACACTCGTTTAGTATCTCACCCATATCCTGTGGCTCCACACATACACAGCCTTGTTGATCTTTATGGGACCCTGTTCTCTCCCTAGTTACTCTTTTACCCTTAATGTATTTGTAAACTCTTTATATTTTCTTTAACTTTATTTGCCAAACAAGTTCACACCGACCTGCCAAAGCGCAACCCACCCAGACCCCTACATTTACCCCTTCACCTAACACTACGGGCAATTTAGCATGGCCAATTCACCTAACCTGCACATCTTTGGACTGTGGGAGGAAACTGGAGCACCTGGAGGAAACCCACGCAGACAAGGGGAGAATGTGCAAACTCCACACAGCCTGAGGCGGGAAGTGAGAAGTGAGAGAACTTAGGAAAGAAACAGTAATAAATAAATAATATTTCAAAAGTGTCCATTTACGAAAGAAGAAGTGCTGGATGTCCTAACACGCATAAAACTGGCTAAATCCCTGGGACCTAATCAGAACTTTTTGGGAAGCGAGGGAAGGGATTGCTGGGACCCTTGCTGAAATATTTGTACCATTGATAGCCATGGGTGAGGTGCTGGAAGACTGGAGGGTGGCCGATGTGGTGCCGTTACCTAAGAAAGGTGGTAACGAAAAGCCAGGGAACTATAGACCGAAAGCCTGACGTCAATGGTGGGTAAGCTGTTGGGGGGGATTCTGGGGAATGAAGCTTGTGGGCTCGGGAGCTGAGAGATAAATGGGAGGGGTTGGGGACCCACATAGGCCCCAGCTATGCCTGCCTCTTCATTGGGTACATGGACAGTCCATCTTCCGCAGTTATACTGGCACCATCCTCCACCTGTTCCTCCGCTACATCAATGACTGTATCGGCGCCATCTCATGCTCCTACAAGGAGTTTGAACAGTTCATCAACTTCACCAACACTTTTTACCCCGACCTCAATTTCACCTGGAGAATCTCTGGCACCGCTCTCCCCTTCCTGGACCTTTCCATCTTCATCTCTGGTGAGCGCCTCAATACTGACATTTTCTACAAACCCACCAACTCCTACAGCTACCTGGATTACACCTCCTCCCACCCTACCTCCTCTAAAAATACAATCCCATATTCCCAATTCCTCTGCCTCTACCGCATCTGCTCCCAGGATGACCAATTCCACCAAAGAACATCACACATGGCCTCCTTCTACAAAGACGACAATTGCCCCTCTCACGAGGTCGATGATCCCTCCAAAGCATCTCCTCCACTTCCTGCACCTTCACCCTCAAACCCCACCCCTCCAACTGCAACAAGAACAGACCACCCCCGGTCCTCACCTTCCACCCCAACCTCTGAAAACAACGCATCATCCTCTACCACTTCCGCCACCTACAACCAGACCCCACTACCAGAGATATGTTTCATTCCCCACCCCTATCAGCGTTCCAGAGAGACCATTCGCTCCATGAATCCCTCGTCAGATCCACACCCCCTACCAGCCCACACCCCACTCCCGGAACCTTTCCCTGCCACTGCAGGAATTGCAAAAGCTGCGTCCACACTTCTCCCTTCACCAAGGCCCCAAAGGAGCCTTCCACATCCATCAGAGATTTACCTGCACTTCCACATATGTCATCTATTGTATCCATTGCACCCAATGTGGAAGCCAACTTGCTGATCATTTCAGAGAACATCTCTGGGACACATGTACCAACCTCCGTGGTTGAACACTTCAACTCTCCCTCCCACTCTGCCAAGGACATGCAGGTCCTGGGCCTCCTCCATCACCAAACCCTTACCACTCAACACCTTGAGGGAGAATGCTTCATATTCCACTTTGGGACCCTGCAACCACATGGGATCAATGTGGATTTCACCAGTTTCCTCACTTCCCCTTCCTCCCACATTATCCCAGTCCCAAGCCTCCAACTCAGCAGCACCCTCTTGACCTGTCCATCATTCTACCTGCTCCAACCCCTCTCTGACCTATCACCTTCTTCCCCACCTTCATCGACCTATCACATTCTCAGCTACCTTCCCTCCTTCCCCACCCTCTCCCATTTATCTCTCAGTCCCCACGTCCACAAGCCTCAATCCTGGTGAAGAGCTTATACCCGAAACGTTGACTCTCCTGCTCCTCGGATGCTGCCTGACCTGCTGTGCTTTTCCAGCGCCACCCTTTTTGACTCTGACTCTCCAGCATCTGCAGTCCTCACTTTCTCCATAGAGCAACTGGTTCACAAATTACAATGTAGTTTAGTTCCTAATTAAAAGCTGACGCTTACAGCAACTGGGGAGGGAAAATAAGCTAGCTTTCTTTGGGCGTTAAGTATTTCTTTTACTGCATGGAGAGGTCAGAAGGCTTCTGGCCATATCATTGACACCCACAAGTTATTCAGGTACCTGAAAGCCAATCACGTCATTGTTGGCAGAAAAAAGGCCTTGATATTGACAACAATCCACAGGTTAAGCAGCTACATGCTGCCAGCCAAAACTCACTTTGTACATACACCTGCCCAACTGCAGTAACCTTCCCTCATTGCTTGAAAAGGCAACAGTGTAAGCACCACTTACAATGAGCATCAATCATTCGCCTTTATAAAGTGTAGCAAGTCCATCCACAATCCTTGGTTTTTAAAACCATTCATTTCCCATTTCAGTACACAATCAAAAATACAGAAAAATTACCAAACTTGACAAGATGCGGGCACACAAAGAGGATCCTCTTTGTGTCCTCTCATCAAGCAAATAATGTACAGCGAACCCAATGTCGAGTATTTCACCTTCAGTGAAAATAGTTACAATCAATCTGGTTAAACATAAATGATCCAACTAAAGCGCTTCTCCCTGCTTCCTCTTAGTGGAATCATCTGGCCACAACTAGACTGTTCTGTTTTTAGTAACGAAGAGATAATTTTACCTTATTCCTTGTTGAAATACAGGTGCACAGTCTGTTATCCGAAATGCTCAGGACCAGCTGATTTTCGAATTTCAGAATAAGTAGCAGTTTGATGATGACATTTTAAAAAATCTTTCCAAAGAACAGATTTACTGTGAGTAAAATGGGCCCTGAAACAAAATTGAGGCCTGCTGGTGCTGGGCCACACCCCCACACGTCGCATCGCATCTGAGTGACACGCATCGAGGGGTGTCAACTTGGGTTAACTGTTTGCATGCCAAACAACCTTGTTAATGAGAAAAAATCTTCACAAAAAACCCCTTTGGACTTTGGAGCTTTCCAGATTTCAGGTAAAGGGTTGTCTACCTGTACCTCAATTCCAGACACAAGATTCCTTACAATCATCTGTTCCACCATAGACCTCTGCAAATATCTATTTTGTTCCTTTGCAGTGATTGCCAAAATGATACTGAGAAAGGCGCCTGTACAGACACCTAGATATTTATCTCAAGTCTCACTGAGGCACTAATCTAAAAGCCTTCTCAGTTGAATTAAAAAAAACTGTGGCATTATTTCAGAGAAGTGCTAGGAACCTATCTCCAGTATCTGGGCCAACTTTTACCCTTCAACCAACAGATTAGCTTGGCATTCTCAGAATGCTGGGAGCTTGTTGTGCACATCTTGACTGCTGCACATTCCTGGAACATATTTGAGAAGAGTTTCATCGCTCGGGATGTCCTGAGATCTACAAAAATGCTCATCTTTCTTTTCGGTAATTTGTTGGATTTATCCCAGTCTGACTTAAGTGTGTCAAAACTAAGTTTGACAAGTCAAGTGCTTTGAAAGCACTGCTAAAATTAAAGTTTTCTCTTAAGTGTTTAGCATAATTCAGTTTAATAAATGCTTCCCCTGATACATGCACTCGATCTTTCTAGTTGCAGCAGAAGGCAAAGCCAGTGAAGTGGCTCATGCTGTGTTGTTCTCCCTGGGACACTGGGGAGCCTTCATTTATAATTTGGACTTTGTGCATTTCTTGCCAAACTGAGGTGCTCAAAGGCACATTTGTGACTCGCTACAAGTATCAATTTTGGAAAAAAAAGAACAATGGCTCATGTACAACAGTCTGGACACACTACTGCAACAAAAGTCCTGTTCCGTTCAGCCTTTTATACTCTGATTAATAGAGGAGCCTCCAAGAGAATTCACTGCATTCCACAACCTTGATTGACCATGCTGCTCAGCTTTCAGGGAACCCATGTGTTGTGGAGGTGCCAGTGTTGACTGGACTGAGTTAAAAATCACACAACACCAGGTTCTAGACCAACAGGTTCATTTTAAAATACAAGCTTTCAAAGTACTGCTCCTTAGTCAGGTAGCTAGTGGGGCAGGATACAGAGGACACAGAATTTTTAAGTAAAAAAATCAGGGAGAAAGTGCAACTTCCTTCTTCTGACAGTCGATTAGATGGAAACAGGCCCTTCAGCCCAACCCTCCAAAGAGTAACCCATTTCCTGCACCTTATATTTACCCCTAACTTACACAATGGGCAATTTAGCATGGCTAATTCACCTGACCTGCACATCTTTTGGATTGTAGGCGGAAACCCAGGCAGACACAGGGAGAATGTGCAAACCCAACACAGACAGTCACCCGAGGCTGGATTTGAACGCGGGTCCCTGGTGCTGTGAGGCTGCAGTGCTAACCACTGAGCCCCCATGCTGCCCCAGAGTATGTTGTACATTGACAATAGTGGCCAGCCCCACTATTGAGGCTGAGTCATGGTTGAATTGATCCTCCATTTGGCCCCTTCATTACTCTTGTCTGGAAGAGGTCAAATATGCCATGAAGAAAGTTAGATAGTCAGTAGTTTCAAACAGAGGAAAACCGCTGTCAAGAAAGTCATTTATATTGGCAAACCCATTACAGATCCATTCATTGTTTCATGTGTAACACACTGTCACTGAAGTTTTATTTTGTTAACACATTCAGTGGATGAATGTGTCAATTGTATGTCAAGTGTTTAATGCCTGTGTCAAACTACCCTTATGAAATTGAGAATTTATTGCACTCAGATCTCCCCAGTCTTGTTCTGAAGCTGTCCTTTGAAAGTGTAGAAGAAGGACAATGACTTATTTCCCATCAGATCCCTGTTCATCAAAGTGGCAATGAATTGAGCAGTAACAAGCAAGTAAAATAACATGGATGCAGAGAATCTGCTATGAGAAAGGAAAATGCTGGAGAAATTCAGCAGGTCTGGCAACTGCTGTGGAAAGAGAAAAAGCTCAACATTTTGAGGGTGAATTGAAGAAGTGCCATTGAGTCATAGAGTTGTGCAGCACAGAAACAGACCCTTCGGTCCAACCAGTCCATGCCAAACGTAATCCCAAACTAAACTAGGCCCACCTGCCTGCTCCTGGCCCACATCCCGACAAACCTTTCCTATTCACGAACTTATACAAATGTCTTTTAAATGTTGTAATTGTGTGCCACTAGACATGGAACATATTCTATGCTATTCTGACTTTTTCCAGTACTTTCTGTTTTTATTTCAGATTGCCAGCATCCACAATATTCTGTTTTGATTTTACTTGAACCAGGTTCTCCTGGTTGAGAGGGAGGGACACTACCTCTGTGCTTCAAGAGCCCCATCCTCTCCCAGATATTTTTAAGCAACTTGTTCAGAGATGTTATGAACACACCCCTAGAGCAGGTGAGACTTGATCCCAGGCCTTCTGGTTTAGAGGTAGGGACAATACCACTTTCCCCTCTACTTTCTACTCCTTTAAGCAAACACAATTCTGATAAACAGCACCTAATGGGGCACTGTAAGAAAAATGCAAATTAAGGGTTAACGAAAACTAACATAACAAAATGGAACCTGACTAAATTAGAATAATGTCATCCAGGGTAATGCAGCAGCCCAAAATCTGTGGTGTCCGCCAGTCTCCTCCCCTTCCAGTGCTTGGTCTAAGGGCCTGTTTTCTTAACAGTAGTGAGATGTGAAGCAGTGTAATGTTAATGTTACTTTAACAAGACGTGGTTGATTGCAATGATAGCGATGGGTGTAAGTCACATTGTCTTTGTTACTGTGTCTGAAGGTAAAACAGGAGACAGTGGTGACATATCTGTCTCCATCGAGATCTCAAGCTGGATTGCTCTTTTCCCCATCCCAGACTGGGCATCATCATCAGCACATTGGGTGGATTTTAGTGCAGGCTCCCACATTAACCCTTTCAGAACCAATACTCATTAACCCCATAAGTAGCAAGTTCTTTGCCCATTCTCCTCTGATTTCTCTCCCTGAACCAACTACCTGCTTTCCCTCACTGAGCTTACAGCCATAGTCAGGAAGACTTCAATGGATAAGCTACAGATAGTAATGAGTAATAGAAAGGGGTCTGGTGACTTAATGTTTGACACCTCAACATTGAAGGAATTGTGGCCTTCAGCACTTCATATCCACAGAAAAAGAAATTTTCTACATGCAATGACCAAGCAAGAAACAAAAATTTCAAACCAAATTTATTTAACAAGAGTAACAGAAAAATTCATATTCATCAACTATGTGCATTTACAACATGCAGTATTGATCCCAGCAATATTGAATTAATGCTAAGTCAAATATATTTGTTTTTTATTGATAGCTCTAGCCCAGCATGTTTTACAACCAGTCAATAGGGCAGTTCAATGTTTTAGGTTGTTTATTTGCATCCGTTGGTTAAAAGAATATTGCTCCATTGTGAGATGATATGTGCACCGATCTCTGATAGGAACGCTGTTTTCGTCGAGTTAATAGGCTGGAAACAAATGTCAAGGATTTTTGAGCAAGATTGTCAATCAGCCTAAACAAAAAAATCTTTTGGGGGAATGGAAGAGAGCAAATGGCATTAGATTTCATAAATATAATACTTATAAACATAGACAAACCACCAGGCATTCATTTAACACTATCGATGCGTCTACACATCTTGGACAGTAGCAGTCAACAGTCTCCAGAGTCAATAAAGTGAGGAGCTGGAAAAAGCACAGCGGGTCAAGCAGCATCAGAGGAGCAGGAGAATCAACGTTCATCAATCTCCAGGACAACTAGGGGTGAACAATAAGTGCTTACCCTGCTTGTGACGCTCAGATCCTATGGAAACGAACTGAACTAAAAATGCCATTGTTTTCATTCATTCATTATATGATGTGCGCATCACTGCATGAACCAATATTTATTGCCTGTTCCTAGTTGCGCTGGAGAAGGTGGTGGTGAGCTGCTTTCTTGAACCACTGCAGTCCATTTTAGTGCAGGTCCATTCAAAATGCCATTAAGGAAGGAGATCCAGGATTTGACCCAGTGACAGTGAGGGAATGGTCATACATTTCCAAGTCAGGATGGTGAGTGGCTCGGAGGGAAATTGCAGGTGGTAGTGTTCCCATGTGATGTTGCCTGTGCCCGTCGTGGGTTTAGAAGGTGCTGTCTGAGGATCTTTGGTGAATTTCTGCAGTTTGTCTTGTAAATGGCATAATATTGTTGAGATTATCCTAGCACGGGGAGTAGTTGAATAGTGAATAGTAGAAATGTATTTAAACTGAATTTGGAAAAGCACTTGAGAGAGAAAGGATGCTCTGAGCAGGTTAGGAAAAGGAGGGTGAGAATTGACTCTTGTGGAACATTAATAAGGACAAGTTCTGTAGGGCTCAAAAGGCTTGTTTCTGTGCTGTAATTGCTCTGCAGTAACATTTACAGAAACAACCAGAAGAGAATGACAGATATGCCTCAAGAGCTGACTTTTGCATCTTAATGTTTTCCATCTATTCTTCCAACAGGGAAATTAACTGGCAATGTTTCTTTTAAATGAAGATGTGTTTTTGATGAAAGCTTCATGATGTTGAATACTTGATTTTGAGAGGATTGTGGAGAAATTGTTCTAGTTCATTCAAATTCTGTGGAACCTGGATTTATTTTCTTTCAAAAAAAAATCACTTTGGGCATTATAACATTTATTGGGTGATATACAGTGTGTGATTTTTATATATTATAAAATCATTTATGTTAGGGTTTGGAGTTTGAATGCATAGGTTTGATTTGTGTCAATGAAGTGGTTTGATGTTTAACTTGTATGTATTCTGGAGGTATGGTGATTGATTAAAACACAACTGGAGAGGCAGAAATTTCCTGGAGAGTCATGTGGAATTTCCTATATTGGGTGAGTTTTACAAGGCAGCAAAGTAAACAGTTGTGCTTTCAGCTTCAGGTAGAAAAATATTTTTTTTTAGCTTTGGTAAAACAGCCAGAGCTCAGGAAACCTTTTTTTCCATTTTTTTTCTGTTCACAGAAGTCTTGGCTGAAGCTGGATGTGTCAGACATTTGCTGCTGAAAAAAGGGGTTGTTTTAGAACTGTGAAGATTTGGGTTACCTCAATATAAGGAATTTAGTTTAAAAGCAAACCTAAAGTGGTTGGTTAAAACCCTGAAGGGGTTATTCAAAGCTGAGAAAGTCTAACCTCAGTTGTATGAATACTTAAGGAAGAAATTATCAGATTCTAAAGGTGGAATATTGAAGCCACAAGTAAATTAAGCTGTATAGATATGATAGAGAGCAGAATGTCCAGTGTGAATACTATAAAGGACTAATGTTGGGCTTACTAGGATTGTATTTTACCATGTGTTTTGAAATCTTTAAACTTGTAACATATTTGGTTAGTTTTGTTAGTGTTTTTTTTCCCTTTGTTTTGCATAATAAATTTCTGTTTTATTGTTAAAACCAAATTTATGGCACTGCATGTTTATATTTCAGTAAAAGATTATATGGTTAAAATGATATAATTTATTGAAATTGGAAAAAAAAGACCTATCAAGCCAGATTTTGGCCTGGGATATGACTTGTCCTGTAATAATGTCAGCTGAAATCATCATACTTAGAAATCATGCCGTTTCAGCTAATTGCTGAACTGTTTTGGCAGGAGATTACCTGCCTGGGTTTTACAACTGTCAGAGAGCTAGTTTCTATTTGAGTCGGGTTTCAAATGCTGTTGGGAGATTTGATGTCTAGGCTGGTGAAAGGAAGAAGCTACCCAGGTGGGTGCTATTATTTTCTGTAACAGCCGTCTTTGTGCATCCAGTGTGCTAACTGGAACACTGATTGAGCTGTTCTTGCAAGACATCTCTGAGGGAAATTTTTTAATACTTCCTGAATGACTGTATTTGCAAAGATGCCAGGGATAACTTTGCATGTCTACTGTTCACATGCCAGAGCACCAGTCCATTAATCATTGAAATATTCTACACTCCATCCTTTTTCCTTCAAGAAGTAACAATTATTGGCCAAAATGTGTGTTTTTTTCTAAGTGAATTTCTGCAGAGAAATCATAAACTTTTTTTTGTTTTCATTACCTGCTATGTGTGTGTGTGTTTGGATATTTATGAGGATAGATATATGTATTTTAATGTTTCAAATATCATGTTAATTAGCTTCACATCTTTGTCAACTACTTCTCATTTTCACTATAAATCAATATTTCTGTTGTTTATTAAAGAAACCTGCTCAATAGATTTTTTTTTATTTCAAGCCCAATATAAAGTATGTATCAGTAGCTGGGTAAAGGATTTGATTTTATGTTGTATCTTGTGGAGTAATGGGATTAGAGAGAGAGATCCAGTTCTTTTCTCCAACATCACTCTGAACAGTTATTATTTGCAAAAAATGTGAAGAAAGAAAGTTGTCTTGTGTGATCAAACATAACTTGTTGAAATGGAAATAAAACAGTTTGTTTTTGACAAAACATGTGATGACAATGTTTGTGGTTTGTTCATCACTAGCGTTATAAATGGTTTAATGTAGGAAACTCCTAGCGGTGACTTTCTTGGGTAAATTGCTGCTGGCTTTGACAGCTGTAGTTGAACCCAATTTTGGAACCCATTCTTCCTTGATTAGACCTGATTTCACAGTGCTTACATTACAGTAAACACATGGGTCATCTAAACTGAGCAGTTTAATATGTTGCATTTCTACACATATTGGAGAGCATTCTTTCAGATATTCTCTCTCAAATGCAAAGCATCGCTTCCACTAATTTTCCATGAAATAAATCTATTGGACTATAACCTGGTGTTGTACTATTTTTCACTTCATCCACTCTGGCCAAACACTGGCTCCTCCTAATCATGGCTTCCACTAACGGCAGAGCGCCACCTCTCTGAGTTATAATAAAGCAGTTCATTTCAGTGTTAAACGAAGAGAGTAATAAATCTCACAGGCAATTTTACATGAGAAGCATTGTATGCATTTCAACATTCAAAAAACAGGAACTGTAACCCTTAACAATATGTGTTTGTAGGTGTGAATGTGAGACAGAGAAAGAGACAGGGAAAGGCACAAGGGGAGCATTGTATCTATAACCCTTTTAAAAACATACTATGCCTTTTGAAGAGGAAATGCACAAATACGCTTTGGTTGCAAGCAGATATTACAAAACGTTTTTCAAAAGTCCAGGTAAAAGGACTGTTGCAACAAACGCTTTGTAACCTTCCACCAACCATAGTCAATTATCAGAAGAAATTCATTTTACAGTCTTTACCAACTGTTTACATTGATCACCCCATCAGGTCTATGGCTATCTTAATATTTCTCCTCCCATCTATCCTTTCTCAAACCCACCAACCCATCCTTCTCTTCCTTTCTTTCATTTATGTTTTTTTCTTCTTGTGTTAGCAGTTTCTACATTCCTTAAGCCTTTTAGAATAAGATTCTCCTGAACTCCCAATTAGTTTTATAAGTGTCTGATATTGATGATAACATTTCTGACCTTGGCAAAGGAAATGGTCAAAGGGTAAGGCAAAATCTTCACAAAAGGTGACAGGAAGTTATAATTTAACCTGTTGGGCAGTAATAGCAGTACTGGCATAATGGATCAGCTCCACAATCATCATGGCAATAACCTGGTTGCAATGTAGGAAGAAGTTGACCTAACCAGTCTTGCTAAGGTAAGATTCCTAACTCCAATTTCCTACTACCGTCTGCATAACCCTGCACAAGCTGTAATCCCAGTGTTTTAACACTCTCTTGATCATTTCAATAACTGTAACATACATCATTCGAACGGATGATATTTGTGAAGATTTATAGCTCAGGCTGTGGATCAGGTGATAAGTTTGCTCACTGAGCTGGAAGGTTTGTTTTCAGACATTTTGTCACCATGTTAGGCAACATCATCAGTGAGCCTCTGGTGCAGTCCTGCTTTCTATTTATGTGTCTTGGTTTCTTAAGATTAGATTAGATTAGATTAGATTACTTACAGTGTGGAAACAGGCCCTTCGGCCCAACAAGTCCACACCGCCCCGCCGAAGCACAACCCACCCATACCCCTACATTTACCCCTTATCTAACACTACGGGCAATTTAGCATGGCCAATTCACCTGACCTGCACATCTTTTGGACTGTGGGAGGAAACCGGAGCACCCGGAGGAAACCCACGCAGACACGGGGAGAATGTGCAAACTCCACACAGTCAGTCGCCTGAGTCGGGAATTGAACCCGGATCTCTGGCGCTGTGAGGCAGCAGTGCTAACCACTGTGCCACCGTGCCGTTGGTTGATATCATTTCCAGTTCTTTTTCTCAGAGGGTGGTAGATGTGGTCCATATTGAAGTGTTTGTTGATGGAGTTCCGGTTAGAATGCCAGGTCTCTAGGAATTCCCGTGCATGTCATGTTTAGCCTGTCCCAGGATGGAGGTGTTGTCCCAGTCAAAGTGATCTCCTTCGTCGTCTGTATGTAAGCATACTAGTGACAGTGGATCATGTCTTTTGGTGGCTAATTGGTGTTCATGTATCCTGGTGGCTAGTTTTCTCCCTGGTTGTCCGATGTAGTGTTTGTTACAGTCCTTTCATGGTATTTTGTAAATGACATTAGTTTTACTGGTTGTTTGTATAGGGTCTTTTAGGTTCATTAGCCACTGTTTAAGCGTGTTGGTAGGTTTGTGGGCTACCATGATGCCAAGAGGTCTGAGTAGTCTGGACGCCATTTCAGAGATGTCTTTGATGTTATACTTTGGGTCTGCTATGTGGATGATACCTTCATCATCACAAAACGGAACAAATTAGAGGAAATCTACAACATCATCAACAATATCCTTACTGGGATAAAATTCACCAAAGAAGAGGAGAACGATAACAGGCTCCCATTCCTAGATGTCACAGTAGAATGATGGAGAACTTCAAACCAGCGTTTACAGCAAAACAACTCACATAGACAAAATACTTAACTACAGAAGCAATCATCCCAACACCCACAAACGGAGCTGCATCAGGATATTATTTCAATGAGCTACAGCACACTGCAGCACCCAGGAAATATGAACAGCAGAAGAAAATACCTCTGCAGCATATTCAGGGAGAGCAGGTATCCAATAAACACAGTCTGATGATTTCTCAACAACAAACCCAAACAAACAGACACAATGCACCCAGAAACCCCCACCACATTACCTTACATCAAAAAAATCTCTGAAATGACTTCCAGACTACTCAGATCCCTTGGCATCATGTTACCCACAAACCTACCAACAGACATAAACAGCAGCTAATGAACCTGAACAACCCTATAAGCATGAATATCATTTCCAAGATACCATGCAAGGACTGTAATCAACACTACATCAAAAAGCAAGCAGAAAACTAGCCACTGGAGTGCATGAACACCAACTAGCCAGCAAAAGACATGGCCCACTATCACTAGTATCCTTACATATAGACAAAGAAGGACACCACTTTGACTGGGACAACACATCCATCCTGGGACATGCTAAACAGAGACTCACATGGGAATTCCTCAAGGCCTGGCATTCTAATCAGAACTCCATCAACAAACACATTGATTTGGACCCCGTTTACCATCCTCTGAGAAAATGACATCACCCACCTTAAGAAACCAAGATATATAAATAGAAAGCAGGACATATCACCAGTGCTTCACCGGAAGCTCACTGATGATGTTACCTAGCATGTGACAAAGCTTCTGAAAACAAACCTTCCAGCTCAGCGAGCAAACTTACAACCAAAGTCATTCTACCTCCTTTTACCTTTAATCCAAGATGGTATGTCTACTATTATCTTCAATATTATCTCCTTCCCTTCCTCATTCCTTCACCACCCTCCACAAACCAATTTCACAATTTCACTTTAAATTGCACATTTGCAAGCATTAATGAAGACTATCTCCTTCCTTCCTTGCTGGAGAACAGTCAATTACAAGAAGGATACAAATACAGGAGCATGGTCATAATCTTCATTCCCATCTTTACAAACAATGAGCCACACCAGGAGCTAAGTGCTAGTGAGGCTGGAGAATATTTCCTGCAGGGACTCCTGGGTTGACGTATATTTTGTCCTTTTCAACTTAAACTTCCACTCACATATGGTTCCTGAGAAAGTGTATCGTTTACGGCAGGCTGTCAGTTGTTTCTGTTTTCCCTTAACATTGGAGGTTTTTCCTTGTTCTTCTTTGGAGTGATTTTAGTTTGTCATTGAGAGAATGAAAATTTGTTAAATCCACAAGGAAAAGGGGAGGTTTATTGTTGCGTTAAATGGGTCTCCTTGTTCCTGTGTACAATGTCATTTAGAGTCAAGAGTGCGGTGCTGGAAAAGCACAGCAGGTCAAGCAGAATCCAAGGAGTAAGAGAATCAACGTTTCAGGCATAAGCCTTTTATAGAGTCATAGAGATGTACAGACCCTTCGGTCAAACCCGTCCATGCCGACCAGATATCCCAACCCAATCTAGTCCCATCTGCCAGCACCTGGCCCATATCCCTCCGAACCCTTTCTATTCATATACCCATCCAAATGCCTCTTAAATGTTGCAATTGTAGCAGCCTCCACCACTTCCTCTGGCAGCTCATTCCATACATGTACCACCCTCTGTGTGAAAAAGTTGCCCCTTAGGTCTCTTTTATATCTTCCCCCTCTCACCCTAAACCTATGCCCCCTAGTTCTGGACTCCCCGACGCCAGGGAAAAGGCTTTGCCTATTTATCCGATCTATGCCCCTCATAATTTTGTAAACCTCTATAAGGTCACCCCTCAGCCTCCGACGCTCCAGAGAAAACAGCCCCAGTCTGTTCAGCCTCTCCCAATAGCTCAAATCCTCCAACCCTGGCAACATCCTTGTAAATCTTTTCTGAACTTTGCTAATCAGTCTCCCATGGGGAACCTTGTCGAATGCCTTATTGATGTCCATAAAGATCACATCAACCGCTCTGCCCTCATCAATCCTCTTTGTTACTTTTTCAAAAACCTCAAACAAGTTTGTGAGCCATGATTTCCCACACACAAAGCCATGTTGACTATCCCTAATCAGTCCTTGCCTTTCCAAATACATGTACATCCTGTCCCTCAGGCTTCCCTCCAACAACTTGCCCACCACCGAGGTCAGGCTCACTGGTCTATAGTTCCCTGGCTTGTCTTTACCACCCTTCTTAAACTGTGGCATCATGTTTGCCAACCTCTGGTCTTCCGGCACCTCACCCATGACTATCAATGATACAAATATCCCAGCAAGAGGCCCAGCAATCACTTCTCTAGCTTCCCACAGAGTTCTAGGGTACACCTGATCAGGTCCTGGGGATTTATCACTTCCTCCTCTGTAATATGGACATTTTGCAAGGTGTCAACATCTATTTCCCTGCAGTCTATATCTTCCATATCCTTTTCCACAGTAAATACTGATGCAAAATACTCAGTTAGTATCTCCCCCATTTTCTGTGGCTCCATACAATGGCTGCCTTGCTGATCTTTGAGGGGCCCTATTCTCTCCCTAGTTACCCTTTTGTCCTTAATATATTTCTAAAAACCCTTTGGATTCTCCTTAATTCTATTTGCCAAAGCTATCTCATGTCCCCTTTTTGCCCTCCTGATTTCCCTCTTAAGTATACTCTTACCTTCTTTATACTCTTCTAAGGATTCACACAAACTATCCAGTCTATACCTTGCACATCCTTCCTTCTTTTTCTTAACCAAACCCTCAATTTCTTTAAGGATTCCTGAAGAAGGGCTTATGCCCGAAACGTCGATTCTCCTGTTCCCTGGATGCTGCCTGACCTGCTGCGCTTTTCCAGCAACACATTTTCACCTCAATTTCTTTAGTCACCCAGCATTCCCTACACCTACCAGCCTTTCCTTTCACCCTAACAGGAATATAATTTTTCTGGATTCTCGTTAGTGAAGCCCTTCAGTCATTCCTGATGAAGGGCTTTTGCCCGAAACATCAATTTTCCTGCACCTCGGATGCTGCCTGACTTGCTGTGCTTTTCCAGCATCACACTCTCGACTCTGATCTCTAGCATCTGCAGGCCTCGCTTTCTCCTAGCAAATGCTATCTGGCCAGCAATGTCCTCATCGTGTGAATTAATATTTTAAAAAAATTCTGGCTTTTCAATTATATTTACAGTCAATGTTTCTCTGCACCTGGGAAAATCTGGGGGTGCTGGCAAACTGAAATGTTCTCTCTTCCTTGACAGGAAAGATGATGAATGGTGCTTCCTTCCAGGGAAAGCACCAGTCAGCTGCCAGAGATTCCCAAGGACAGCTCTTAGTAATAGAGCTGCAACAACCCACAGGTGATGTGTGCCACATTAACACATTCAAAGTTTGTGCGAAGATTTGTAGCTCGGGTGCTCGTTGTTGTGGTTCTGTTCGCCGAGCTGGAAGTTTTTGTTGCAAACGTTTCGTCCCCTGGCTAGGCGACATCATCAGTGCTTGGGAGCCTCCTGCGAAGCGCTTCTTTAATGTTTCCTCCGGTGTTTATAGTGGTCTGTCCCTGCCGTTTCCGGTTGTCAGTTTCAGCTGTCCGCTGTAGTGGTTGGTATATTGGGTCCAGGTCGATGTGTTTGTTGATGGAGTTTGTGGATGAATGCCATGCCTCTAGGAATTCCCTGGCTGTTCTCTGTCTGGCTTGCCCTATGATAATAGTGTTGTCCCAGTCGAATTCATGTTGCTTGTTGTCTGCGTGTGTCCACATAAATTCGACTGGGACAACACTACTATCATAGGGCAAGCCAGACAGAGAACAGCCAGGGAATTCCTAGAGGCATGGCATTCATCCACAAACTCCATCAACAAACACATCGACCTGGACCCAATATACCAACCACTACAGCGGACAGCTGAAACTGACAACCGGAAGCGGCAGGGACAGACCACTATAAACACCGGAGGAAACATCAAAGAAGCGCTTCGCAGGAGGCTCCCAAGCACTGATGATGTCGCCTAGCCAGGGGACGAAACGTTTGCAACAAAAACTTCCAGCTCGGCGAACAGAACCACAACAACATTAACACATTACATACGTTAATATTCTACAACTGGGGGGGATACTGTTTCAAAATTAAGGTTTGCCCATTCAAAACAAAAATAATAAGGAGTGTCCAGAAACTCCCTTCCTCAAAAGGCAGTGGAAGCAGAATCCTTAAACATTTTTAGGCAGCGATAGATTATTCTTGATGAGGCAAATGATGAAAGATGAACAGGAATATGGTGTGATCAAACCAGCAGTGATGTTATTAAATAGTAGAATTTTTGATGGGGCCTAGTGGTCTAATCGTGCTCCTAATGCACTATCTCAGCTTTGATTTATTTGCTGCTTATAGAATGACTGCCACAACTGTCCAGTTCACAAAGAAACTGTTGGTTGGAATGCTCCTAGAAATACCACAAGGGCACAGACAGATGCTCTACAAACATAAATTCTTTCTTGGCTCCGGTTTAATTCCGACCATCAAACATCAGAAAGGACAGAGTCCCTGGACAGAGTGAGGTCCACATTCATCAGAAGGATATTGGCTAAACCAGGTGAAATAGTAGTGGCAGATTGGACCGTACAAGCTTGTATTCTCTTGAATTTACAAGATTAAGCAGTGATATTTCAGAGGTATTCAAGATGGTTGAATGAGTTGAGGAATTTAAAAATCCCTTTCTCTTTAATTCAAGAAGAAAGAGTAGGGTTTGCATCAGATGTCTGCTCCATCAGCTCTCCTCACATCCCATGGAAGAATTTTTAAAAAGCGATCATGTAATTTCATGCAGATTTTTAAATGGATGCTAGCTTTACGTGAAGTGTTCTGCCATTTTGAATAATTTGAAAAAGTGAGGTTTTTGTACTGAGTGGTTAGATTGAGTAGCCCACCTTACCCTTGACCCTGTATGTGAGAGAGATGATGGCTGCTATCTCATTCTTTGTCTCCGTAAGACTTTTCTCACTTTAAAACAGCTCCTGTAAAACATCAATAGAAACACACTGGAATGATGCAAGCTCCACAGTAACGAAATTATATGCTTGATATAACGAAAAATGACAAAAAGCACAGTTAATCCACCCTCATCAACAAAAAAGGCTGATGTAAAAAAGGCAAGTGTTTAAGATTCCATGAGTCCTCTACAATGGAAACCATGCCAACTCCATTGTTCTCAGCTCCCTTTGCATGTCACATTTCAGCTGTATAAATTATCTGACAAATCGGTACACTTTATTACTGTTCAAACATTAAATTATGTGATAAATTCTGATGGCGCACTGGAGGAAAACAAAGAACCTGCATTACATAGCATTCTTAACATTCGCAGCATTTCACACAGTGCTTTTGGGAAGGTAATGGTGTGGTGGTAATGTCTCACAATGCAGAGGTTAAGGTCACTGCTCTGGGGTCAACAGTTTAAATCCCACTATGGCAGATGGTGGAATTTGAATTTAATAAAAGCTAGTCTCATGGCACCATGATCGTTGTAAAAACCCTTTTGGTTTACTAATAGCCTTTACGGGATGAAATGTGCCATCCCCACCTGGCCTGACTTGCAGGTGTCTCCAGGCCAACAGGTTAGCCTATAATTGGCCTCTACAGTAAATGCAAGGTTCGACAAACTGCAATGAGATACTAACCACTGATAAACACATTTCCCTTTTTCCCTGAAAACAGCAACTTGTAGCGATCTCTGTAAGATGGTTTTCCTCCATCCTCAGTCATAGTTTAACTTGGGTGCTATATTAATGCATGTCTCCATATGCAGCAACAGTAATGACAGCAAACAAGATAAGGAACAAATCACATTGAAGTAATCACAGCAAGTCAGGAAGGTTAAAATTCTGAATATCCTTCATTATTAATATATATTTTAAACAGAGCACTGTGTCAAATTCTGGTCATCAGTTATAGGAAAGATATTATCAAGGGTACAGAAAATACTTCTCAGGTTGCTGCCAGAAATGGAAGGCTTGAGTTATAGGGAGAGGCTGGGTAATGTGGGACATTTTCACTAGAGTGTAGGACATTGAGGGTTGAGCTTTATAAAATCATAAGGGGATAGATATGGTGAATAGCAAGTATATTTTCCCCAGCGTGGGGGAGTTTAAAACTAGGGGGCATACTTTTAAGGTGAGAGGAGAAAGATTTTAAAAAGGACACGAGGAGGTACATTTTTGGTCAGAGCTCCTGTGTGAAATGAACTGTTGGGGAAGCGGTGGGTGTGGGTACAGTTACACCATTTAAAACTGTTTGGATAAGTACATGAATAAGAAATGTTTGGAAAGATATGGGCCAAGCACAGGTAAGTGGGACGTGTTTAGTTTAGGAGTTTGGTCAGAATGGATGAGTTTGACTGTAGGCTCTGCTTCTATGCTGTACAGCTCTATGATTCTACATAATGATTATATAAAGACGCATAATGATTTAAGCAGCATTTTTCTGCTTTCTTTAAAATATCTGGAACCTCTACCATTAGAGAGAAAAGTGGCATCCCATAAACGCAAAATTAGCTTTTCAGAACAAGTGATGGTATTCAAAAGTAATGTTGAAGTCAGTGCATTACTGAAAACTCAGTTACACTGCATTCATTAAGAATGATGGCAAAGATTTTCAGAAAATCAACAATATAAGACTGTCTGAATTGATTTGCACTGAGTGCAGTATAGAATGAGGTTGGAAAATGGCCTCAGCAACGTTAACTCTCGAGAAATGTAGAATCATTGACAGAAACTTTTGGATTTCCATTTTATTCCATTGGGTCTCCAAATTGTATTCATTTTCAGGAAGTGGATGTCACTGGCTGGGGACCAGCTTTTCTTGCCTATCCCTAATTGCCCAGAGAGAATTTAAGAGTCAGCTTTGGAGTCTGGAGTTATGTGTAGCTCTGACTGATAAAGGTGGAAGTTACCTACCCAAAGGGAAATTAGTGGACCAGATGGGTTGTTTCTAAAGATCAACAATGACTCCATTTTCATCAGTGGAGTTTTAATGTCAGATTTCTTTTTAAATTGAATTCACATCCCACCACCCATGAGTTCAGGGCTTGAGCCCAAGTATCTAGAGTATTAGCTTGGTCTCTGGATTAGTAATCCTATGGTAGTATCTCTAGGCCAACACGTACCCTGCCATTGGTATCACCTTCAGTTGATTAATAGTAATGAATGCTTTAAGTTTTGCTGTCTTTACCATTATAAAATCCTAGTCAGCACTATTTTTATCCAATTGGTATTGATTGTTGGATAAATATTGCCCAGGGCAATAGTATCCTGGGTAATTTTACATCCCCCTGAGCCAGCACTTTGAGTTAGCATCTCATAAAGAGGACAGCACCTGTAACAATACAACACTTCCTGGCAACAGTCAAAGGGTCAATGTGGATAATGTGCTGAAAATTCTGATGTGGAGTTTGAACCTACAACGTTTGGCTTTTAACGTGAGAGTACCACCAGCACCACTCCAGAATTACCTCTCATAAACATCACTTGTGCACATCTCAAACTTTATGCATGGACTCAGTATGGCTCTGTATAATGATAATCTAGTCGCAAATATAAAACAATGGCTAGTATTTATAATGTGTGAGCCATTTTAACAATGCTGTCTCACGGAATTATATAACCATAAAACTAAATTGCAAGTTAGGCTAATATTTCTCTTTTAATGCAATTGAGAGCTTTCTCCATTACTACTTATCGTGTATTTTGCGGTTTCAAACAGAATTTCTAGTCTGGATTAAAAATATATTTGAATTACAGAAAAAATTGACACTAACGTATCAAATTCCTTGCTGTCAATTTCATGAGACTGCAATTGCTCCATCATTTTTGTATTGATGCAAAGAGGTTTCTGGTGTGGCTTACCATGGGCCTACTGGGGGATTTAGGATAAGTTTAGGTCCAGCACCCTAAATACAGTATTAAAGCGACAGCTGACCTTTTATTCCCTGAAGTTTAAGTGTCTAAGTACTGTTCAGTATTCTATAAGTAGTGAGCAGTTGGTTAGATCTTTAGGGAGTTTTGTAAACTTGCCCTTTTCAATATTTCAAAGGTTAGGAGAGAGCAACTATTTTTGTCTGACTCTCTTGGTGTTAACAAATAGCTGCTTGCGAAGCAGAAATCTACCCTTACGAGTAGCCCTGAATATATAAACCCATGTAGATTTGCAAGCCAATGGAGAATGTGACCAGTCGTAATAACTGCAAGCTAACCAATTAAATTCATACATCTAACTGTGTATTAAGCTTCAGATCAAGTTTCTTGTTGATTGATTTTTGAACAATGTTTAACAAAATGTCAGTCCAATGATTAACTTTATCTTCAAATATCTCGTGGTGTGTTTTTCAATAACATGAACAATTAAGGCTGTAAAAAGATAAGTAATGTCACTTTTCCTTGTGATAGCTTAGACATTAGAAAGAAAAAGCATCTTCCACACTACATGAGGACCTCAAAAGAGACTACACGGATTGGAGAACAGTGAAGCCCCTCTTTGAGTCTCCAGTAGACTGGTGGGCAACAGTCAAAGAGAGCATCAAGAGGTTCTTTATCCACAAGGGTGTTCAGAAGGTGAGAGAGGTGGGGGACACTGTCCAAATGTCATAAAAGGTGCAGAACCTCCTCCTGCTGCTGACAATGAGTGTTGATGTCATGGAGGATCTCCAGGAGGTGAAGAAACAGCAAGCCAGGGTCCAGGGTTCAAAGCATGGAACGGGATGAGATGTACTCATGTTTCTCCTTCAGAAGGTGCACAGAGCTCTACTCTCAGCAGCCTGAAGGACGAAGATGGCTGGGGAATGTCACTTCAGTCCAACATCCTGAGGATCAGCAAATCCTTTTATGCCAGACTGTGTGACATGAAGTCCACTGTAAGTACAGCCTCGCAGCTGTCCCTCTCCTCTATCATGGAGGTCTTCAACAACAACGTGGGGGAGAGACTGGACCAACCATTATCTCTGGATAAGCTGACCAAAGCCCTTGAGTCCTGAGAAAAGAACAAAACTCCCGGAAGCTTACTGGCTGAAGTGTACTCGGCTCTGTGGAACTTGATGATCAGGACCTGCTGGAATTGTACAACAATATGCTTCTGGTAGGTAGAATGTCCAAATCTATGAGGAAAGGTATCATCTCCCTCACCTACAAGCGAAAGGGGCAGAGGGAGGAAATAGGAAATTGGCAACCAGTTTCACAGCTGAATGCAGATTACAAACTCCTGTCTGAGGCCATTGCCAATTAGGCCAGGTCTGCTCTGGGATCAGTGATTCACCCTGACCAAACCTGTGCTGTACTGAGCAGGATGATGTCTGAGAGCCTTGGGCTCCTCAGAGTTATGACTGCTACGTGTAGGAGAGGGGAGTGGACATCTGTCTCCTTGGACAAGGAGAAGGCCTTTGACAGGATATCACACACCTACATGTGGGACATGCTCTCCAAAATGGGCCGTGGGGAGGGAATCCACAATTGGGTCAGGCTGCTGTACACAAACATTAGTGCAGTCTCAATCAATGGGTAGGAATCAGAAAGCTTCCTGATCAGATCTGGAGTCAGGTACGGCTGCGCAATCTCTCCTGCCTTGTTTGTGTGTTGGGTAGAGCCCTTTACTGAGTCCATCAGGAGGGATGCAAGCCTGAGAGGAGTGACTATTCCATGCAGTGGAGGCCTGCAGGTCAAAGTCTCCCTGTACATGGATGACATCCCCGTTTTCTGCTTGGACCTGCTCTCAGTGTGAAGACTCATGAGCATCTGAAACCAGTTCAAACTGGCCTCGGGAGCCAGGGTAAATCGAGGCAAGAGGGAGGCCATGTTCTTTGGGAACAGGGCTGACTGATCTTTTATGCCCTTCACTATCAGGACAGATTACGTGAATGTTTTGGAATATGATTCAGAGGGGCCAGGCCGTGCAAAAAAATTGGGAGGAGCACATCACCAATGTGAGGTAGAAAATAGGCTTTTGGCAGCAGCACACACTCTCCACTGTGGGTAAAAGTCTGGTCATCAGGTATAAGGCATGCTGTTTGAGATAAATCCAGAGCTGGCCTGTGGATATCCTTCAAAACGTTAGTTGATCAAATTTCAAGACCAGTGTGGTTCTGTGGAAGTGAAGGATAAGATGATGAGATTCGGGACATTGGGTGGCAAGACAAACTGAGAGCTTAGTCAAAAAGAGAAAGGAGGCATTTGTAAGGTTTCAGAAATTGAAGAGAGACAGAGCCCTTGAAGAATACAAGGATAGCAGGAAAGAATGCAAACAAAAAATTAAGAGGGCTAAAAGAGGCCATGAAATGTCCTTAGCTAACAGGATTAAGGAAAATCCAAAGGCATTTTATGCATGTATATGGAGCAAGAAGATAGATGTGGAAAGGTTAGGTCCACTCATGGATGAAGGAGCGTGGAGCCAGAGGAGGTGGGTGAGTTCCTTAATGAAATGCTTTACATTAGTATTCAGGAAAAGGACAGAGCAGATGGTGAGTCTTGGGAGGGATATTCTGGGTTTAGGAATGTGTTGCTGGAAAAGCGCAGCAAGTCAGGCAGCATCAAAGGAGAAGGAGAATCGACGTTTCGGAAATTTCCTGAAGAAGGGCTTATGCCCGAAACGTCGATTCTCCTTCTCCTTTGATGCTGCCTGACCTGCTGTGCTTTTCCAGCAACACATTTTTAAGCTCTGATCTCCAGCATCTGCAGTCCTCACTTTCTCCTAGGGATATTCTGGGGTATGTCAATGTTAGAAAAAGGGATGTTGAGTGTGTCGAGAAGCATTAAGTTAGACAAGTCTCCAGGCTCTGATGGAATCAATTAGTTTAGGTCTCACAGTAAATGGTCAGCAATGCAACAGAGAGAAGACAGCATACACGCACACATGCACACGCACACTCTCACATACACATGCATACACACACTCTCACATGCACACACTCTCACATTCACGCATACACATACACACACACACACACTCTCACACGCACATGCACACACATTCTCTCTCTCACACACACATACTCACACACGCACACGTCCGCGCGCGCGCACACACACGCACATGCACATCACTCCCCAAACACAGTCACACACGCACAGCCCACATAGACACACACGCCAGTTCCAAAAGGCTTTCAAGATTTGTGACAGCAAAAGTTGCTCAAACCATCATATTCCAAACCAGTTTTTCACGAGAGACATCATTTAATGTCATTGTAGGCTGGTCTCTTGTAAAATGTAGCCAGGCAAATGGAATACTTAGCTCAATGTTCAAGTACAAGGCATTTGTTGTGTGAATGTTGACAATCGGAATTGATACAGTGCAGGGTTTTTCTGCAATCTTTCAAATGTGCAACATCTAATCGACCAATTCTTTGGAATGAGTCCCATGTGAGAGCCGAGTGGCTGCTAGCTATGGAACCGCACTGACAGTCTATTGGGTTTGACTAATTTTCCCTGTTATGATTCAGTGCTATGGGTGATATCTGCTACTGCCTGCTTTGAGCTAATTTCTCCCATGCACTCTGGGGTAGGCATGGGATCCCTCAGCCCCTCAGCTATCTTCCTCAACCAATGCAGAGGAATGTGGTTCTCCTTCTTAATATTATTTCCAGTGCTCAATCTGGTTGTGGTTTATAATTGATTAATAACATTGACATATTTATTTTTGTTATCAACCTGTTCGGAGATGTTATTACACATCTCTAGGTCAGGTGGGAGTTGCAGTGGTGTCACCTAGTCCAGATGTAGGGACACTACCACTGTGCCTTATTAATAACATTTAGTGCTGTCCCATTCTGACCAGCTGGCTGCTCTTAATAGGGGATGGGTAGAAATCTGCAGACTGAACTTTCATGTCTAACTAGATTTTCAAACTTTTGAGGAGCCCCAAAGTTAATTTAATTTGTGTGTTTACAATAATTTCCAACACCATTAGGATAGAGAATTATTTCACCTGGAAATTTACTGTTGAAGGTTAGTCATTGGCAATAATTTAAGAAGGAATTAACGAAACACTTGCCGAGAATTATTAAAAGGCTGTGAGGAAAGACAAGTGGATTGGGATTCAAACAGATGAGAAGGTGGATATTCTTCTTGTACTAACATTTTTTATGTGCTTTATCCAGTCATTTTATGATTTGAATAAAAAAAGTATCATATCTTGTAAAAGTCTAATTAGTGTAAAATAAAGCAGAAACATAATCCTCTGGGTGTCACGGTGGCTCAGTGGTCAGCGCTGCTGCCTCACAGCAACAGGGACTTGGGCTCAATCCCACCCTCTGGTGACCGTCTGTGTGGAGTTTGTACATTCTCCCTGTGTCTGCGTGGGATTTCTTCGGGTGCTCCGGTTTCCTCCTGCAGTCCAAAGTTGTGCAGGTCAGGTGGATTAGTCGTGGGAAATGGAGAGATTGGGTGAGATGCTTTTCAGGTGGTGGGTGTGTTCTTAAAAGGCTGAATAGCTTGCCCCCACACTGTAGGGAGTCTATTCTATAAGCCTGAACTTCATAGTAAGAGGTTGAAGTTTAGGTACCATCCATTTGGCTTCCTGCACACTCATAATAAAATCTTTATATTTGTCACAAGACATGAGGACCAAAACTGGATACAGCAATGTCTCAGATAATGTCAAAATATCTCTGACTCTGATGCCAATTGTTACAATAATGCTTACAGAAAAATGGATGATTGTGTCACATGGAATTTTGTAAAGGCATGCACAAAGTGAGCAAATAAATGTATTAGCATTGGGCCAAGCCTGCCAATTGAGCAGGGTATTGTAATTAATCTATGACAAACTATAATTACTGTAGACATAAACAGCATGTAATGTGTCTTTGTAGCAGAGTGTGGAAGTTATCAAAGTGTTGATTAAGCATCTGGTTTAAGGCATGCACAACAAAACCAATTGGAAGTGCCAACCTCAGCCCGTGACAGTGCAAACTTTATATAAGAGGTAATTCATGACATCGGAGATACCCTTCATGCAGAATGATCAAAGGAAGAGCCTGTCACTGAGTAAAAGCAGAACAAACATGGCTGCCTTATTTGAAGCACACTTCTGTGAAGTGAATGTGTGTAAAATTAAGAACAGATAGACCACAGCAAGAAACTTTTAAAATCAATGATCCTAGTAGTATTATCTCTTTACTATTAATCCAGAAACCCAGGGAATGTTCTGGGGACTTGGGTTCAAATCCTGTCACAGCGGATGATAGGATTTGAATTCAAAAGAAATATGAAATTAAGAGTCCAATGATGATGAGGAATCCATTGGCAATTGTCGGGAAAATACCATTTGGTTCACAAATGTCCTTCAGGGTAGGAAATCTGCTGTCCTTACCTGGTCTGGCTTAAATGTGACTCCAGACCCACAGCAATGTGGGTGACTCTTAACTCCCCTCTTGGCAATTGGGAATGGGCAATAAATGCCCATCCAGCCAGCGAGGCCCACATCCCATGAATGAATAAAAAAGAATTTTATAAAGATCTGGGCTGTGATGAGATTTGTGAATGAATTGAGCAAGAAGTTCTATCGCTAGAACATTTTGCACCATCTTTTCTGCTTCTTATGAGAAATGTGGTGAGTTTTTTCTGAGTTCTAGTGAGTTGCCAATTAAAGGGGATTGGTGCCTGTTAAACACTTTATCAATGTGTTGCGACGGCATGGTGGCTCAGTGGCAGCCTCACAGCACTAGGCAATTCCCGCCTTGGGCAACTGCCTGTGTGGGTGTTCTCTGGTTTCCTCCCACAATCCAAAGATGTGCAGGCCAGGTGAACTGGCCATGTTAAATTGTCCCATAGCATTAGGTGCCTGGGTCTGGGTGGGTTGCTCTTTGGAAGGTCAGTGTGGGTATGTTGGGCTGAAGGGCCTGTTTCCACAGTGTAGGTAATCTAATCTAATGGCAAGCTCACTTGTCAATATTCAGCTTCCTATTTGACCAAACTGGCCAAATGAGCTTGATGTCACATGGGAACCAGAGTGGGTAAAATTGTGGACTCAGCTCGCCTCATGCTCCAAAGGACCTCCATTAAGCAAGGGAAATCAGCCATCAAACCCCCTCATCCAGCGATACTGGCAAACAGCGTCTGCCAATCCAGCACGGCCACCGATACACAAGCACAGACACACACTGCAGGGTGCTTCACTGACTAGCTTTGAAGATTTGCAGCAAGGACACTTTGCCCACTGAGATAGAGAGCTAGGTGAAGGGTTGGACCAGGCTGCAATTCAGGGCTTAAAAATGTGTTGCTGGAAAAGCGCATCAGGTCAGGCAGCATCCTTCGACGGGCTTATGCCTGAAACGTCGATTCTCCTTCTCCTTGGATGCTGCCTGACCTGCTGCACTTTTCCAGCAACACATTTTTAAGCTCTGATCTCCAGCATCTGCAGTCGTCACTTTCTCCTCTGCAATTCAGGGCTGCTCACTTAGCACTTGCTCAGTTGTCAACTACCTGCATGAGCACTGCATCACTCCCTGCTGATTGGCCTGTTGTTCTGGGAGTGATGCAGAGTGGTGCAGTGGTAAGATAGAGCTGGGACAAGAGGGGAGGGTTGCCTTGGAGACAGTGGAGGTAGCTCATGTGAAAAGTTTGGGAAGAGTCAGCGGGACAACTCGCTAGGCCTCTTGGCGAAAATTCCTTAAGAATACTCAACACCTGCTTTGAACTTAACCAAAAAAATAGGATCCAATGTTCAGTGTTTTGGCAAGCAATGATGGCAGAAGATAAAACTGAACAATGTGCCTTGAGGCTATTTTCAATTAACGTGTTTGGATATGTCCTTGAAAGCAGGTGGGGTTGTGAACCTAGGCTTGCTGGCCCAGAAATAGGAACATTACCACTACATCACAAGAGCCCTTAGTCAGGTGACCTATATTGGTGGACTTGGTCCTATTGAGAAGAACTTAATCTTTAACAACAGGCTAAGGGCATAGCACGTCAAATGAATTAGGTATAATTCAGAGACGCATCAAGTGGGGAGATGACAGATGCAACGTTTGCCCAAACTGTGCTTAAAATTCTGAAACAATGCCATCTGATAGAAGCTACAATTAAGTGAACTGTCCTTTTATATGCAGATGAAAATAGGAGACCGTATGGAATAGCCATACAAGAAAGAGTGAAGGATTGTCACATTAGGCATGCCAAGCAACCCAAAAGGCAAGGGGAAACTCAGAAATTATCTGAAAGAATAGTGATTGTGTTATTTTTCTGCAGCTCATTCTATAAATTGCCAATTTCTGTTTCTATTTAGAGAAAGACTCTGGTGTAATATTCCCACTTTCCTTAAATATAATCTGTTGTTCTTCTAGTGTTTTGATGCACGGAGCTTAAAAAAAGGATTGTGCAATTATCCTACAATTCTTTCCATGCAAACGCATGCTTTTAGTCTTAATTTGTTTGAGCCTCAAATGTATTTTAACTGTCAAGTCTGTTCCCTGATGTTCTGTGACAAAATAGGCAATTGGAGAGAAAACTCAGCTTCAAAATCAATGTTGGCCAATGAGGGAAAAATATTATTGTCGAGATTTCTTCCACTTAATAGAACATGCATACCTACTTCAGAATGCAGGTTTGGCTGATGTTATGTGGGATGTCAGTGCAGGACACCAAAACAAAATAGTCATCTATTGAATAATAAGCCTCAGGTTTCGATCAAAGCATGCTAAACCATAGCTACAGAAGACTGCTGTTTGTTGAGCTCATGTAACTATTCCATTTTCCAAATATCCATGCGATCTTTCTGATTGAGTGTGGTAACTCCATGCCAGTTTGTGACGCACCGACTTGCATCAACTCAGATGTAAGTGGCAAATACCCAAATCTGCTGTATTTTCATGCTAGTTAATATTTCAGCCAAGTTCCTGAAGCTGAAAGAAGAGTGTGTTCTAACCCACTACATCATCAGTTCTCTCAAGATTTTGCTAAATGAATACTTCAGACATAGACGCACTGAACAGATTGTGGCAGATTCACAGTGTGCTGCCAGATCATATTCTTCAAAGCTTGTCAGACTATGTACCAATGCTATTTCTGTGAGTAGCACAATGATGTGATAATACAAAGATGAAGCTATCATGTGGTGAAGTTTTCCAATTCTCCCCAAGATGGCAAACATATTTATAAGTTTGGGAGTGAAATTTATGGTGTGCACTTGGTTGTAATCTCATTTCATTGTCTGGGGACATGAAATGAGATTACAACCAAAACCTTTCCGAAAATACACTGCCGGTGTATCCTGTTGACGAGATGCTTTCATTCTTACCTTGCACTTCCAAAGCTGAGAATTACATTCGAGTCTTTTAGAGCATTAGGTTCAATGTTCTAATAGGCTGCTAGCTTAGCCATAGAGCCCAATTACTGGAAGCTAACAGACTGTCCATGGAACATGTTGGCACACTATTACAACAGCCACGAAATACAGATACAGAACCAATGCACTAGGGACTTGATCAGAGCAGACTCAACAGTGTGACTGCAAATCACATCAACACAAAACCAGACTGCCAGGAAATATTGATTGGTTACAATACTTTAATTGATACAAATTTACCACCGGCTCAGGAGAAAATCAGACATACACTGATAGAGGATACATTGTTGTCCTCCTTCGCATACATCATAATATTCCAGCAAATTATTTCTGAAAGAAAAGTCAGTTATTTAGCCCGCATGTTCCTACTCTATTGGTTATTATAGATTAAACATTGTACACAGTAAAACTAATAACAGTATTCACTGATTTAAGAATTAATTGAAAACCAAATATGATACATATGGGGCTTGGCTTTGATGTGTAACAGCTCACACAATTAATTCTTCAACCATTTCCACATCGCCTCAAACCACTTCAAAATGAAACGCTTTTAATTATTTTTGATAACCTTACCTGAATGCTTAATGTTTTAAATTGTTCTCAGTTCAATTATTTCTGCTGCAGGCACAAAATAAGGATTTTGAAACAATTTGGAAGTAGTTTGGTTTTGATTAATATCAATGAATAAAGTGGAAAAGATCACATGGAGCACAGTACATGCTTTACGCAAAAGCTATACAGTAAAATCTCGGACGGGACGGACAGGGTGTATTTTGTTTGGATAATTGATCATTCGGATAGTCAATCTGATCGTAAACAAGCAGTAATTTATGAGTGCCGGTTATCAAACATTTCTCGGTTATCCAGCAATGCATGCCATAACGCCATTTAACTAATAACTGAATGCTGTTTTCATGCAACCTTGAGTTCTTGTTCAGATAACCCAAAATTCGAATAATTAATGTTTGGATAATCGAGGTTCTGCTGTACTTTGATTCGGTTGGTGAGAAAGAATTTTTTGGATAAGTCTTATACTTTTCCTGCTTGTTTCCTGTTCTAATGATGTCATTCCATTTGTGTGACAATGTAATTTTTAGGGTGATGTGAGAAGTAATTTGTCAGTTTGCGGTATATCCTGTTTGTCTAAATTAGCTCAAAACAACATAGAAGTGCAACTGTTTTATTTACAGAAAGTTAAAACATTGAAGAATTTAATGAATTTGGATAGAAACATGTTCAAAGTTCAGAACACAAGATTATTTTCTGGAAGCTCCAAATGTGTTGTGAGGACACACACACACATGCACACAAATGGACACACACGCATGCACACATGTGTACATGCACACACATGCACACATACACACCTGTGCATGTACACACACAAGCACACAAATGCATGCACACTTGCACACACACACGCACACACATGCATATACACATGCAGAAGCAATTAAGCAAGTATATTAGTATTTATAAACAGACCCCAACTTAATCAAACAAAGGTACTTCTAACCATTGAACATTACAGTATAACTCGTGGTAAGGCCATCCAAGCCAGACTGATACAAGCTGAAGTAAAATCTTGTCCCCTAGTATTGAGAATGTTGAGAGTCAGTAAAATGATCTGACAATATCATGGCATACCTTGTCACAAGAACAACTTGCCAAGCGGAGGAGATGATTTAAACCAAACTCATGCAACATGAAACTGAAGGGATAAGTGCAATGTAAATTTCACACCCCTGCCAAATTAAATCTCTCCATGAAAATAATGGGTTGGGTCTGCTGTATCATTATGAATACAGACATCAGCTGAGGAAGGTGAAATGATATTTTGATTGCAGCCGTCTGGTCAGGACAGAAGGGACTTCACTCCTGTGCTACTAGGCACCGGAGATTGCAGTTAATAGCTGCAATAGTTGTAGTGAGCTCTAAACCCTGGCATCAAATTCAACTCCGAATAATTCAATCGACATTTCAAAAGACAGATGAGCAGCTAATGTCAGCCACAAGAAGCCTAGTAGCAAGTCAGATTCCCAAAGTACAGTGAAATTGTGCCTTTTGAATAAATTTACATTTTTTTACACAAATGTCAGCTTGGTTCTATAATAGCATTCTGGAACTCAAGCATATAATCTAGGCTGATACTTCAATGCAGTGCTGAGGGAGGTGTTTTTGTCAGGAGTTGTCATACATTGAATAAGACATTGTAGCAGGAATCCTTTCAATGTAGTTGTGAAAGATCCAATGGCAGGTTTTCTAGAGAAAGCAAGAAACTCTCCCACTGCTTTAATCAGTTTTTGTCACTTAATCTACACTAACAGAATTTGCTGGAGAGACTCACCAGGTCTGGCAGAGTCTGTGGAGAGAAAGCAGAGTTAATGTTTCAAATCCAGTGCCCCCCACCCCCTCCTTCAGTAGATTAACTGACTATTAAATATTTTTGAGACAATGATAAAGTAAATTGAGCGTCAGTTAAGACAGGCTGCCCCCACAGAAGATTTCACCCCCAATCCCTTTCCTATTGTTGGTTTGAGCTATAGGAAGAGACTGAATAGGCTTGGGATATTTTCCCTGGTACAGTGGAGGCTGAGGAGTGACCTTATAGAGGTTTATAAAATCATGAGGGGCATGTATAGGGTAAATGGCCAAGGTCTTTGTTCGAGAGTAGAGGAGTCCAAAAGTAGAGGGCATAGGTTTAAGGTGAAAGGGGAAAGATTTAAAAGGTACACAAGGGGCAACCTTTTCATGCAGATGATGATGTGTGTATGGAAGGAGCTGCCAGAGAATGTGGTGGAGGCTGGTACAGTTACAACATTTAAAAGACATCTGGATGGGTATATGAATGGGAAGGGTTTCGAGGGATGTGGGTCAAATGACTGGCAAATGGGACTAGATTAATTTAGGATATCTGGTCAGCAAGGACAAGTTGGACAAAGGGTCTATTTCCGTGCTGTACATCTCTATGACTCTATGGTCATTTACCTAGTTAGTCAATGTTTATGTACAAGTCCAGGCAATGAGTGTTGGTAAACTATTAGATTAGATTAGATTAGATTCCCTACAGTATGGAAACAGGCCCTTTAGCCCAACAAGTCCACACTGACCATCCGATGAGTAACCCACCCAGACCCAGTCCCCCACCCTATACATACCCCTGACTAATGCACCTAACACTATGGGCAATTTAGTGAGGCCAATTCACCTGACCTGCGCATCTTTGGATACCTCAAACTCCATTTTGTCCCAACTGGACACACTATGTACACACGTTTCAATGGGAATGACTAGTTATTAGACAGGAGAAGAATCTCCATGTTATTTTCTTTCTAACATCGCTTCCCAAAGAATAACAAAAGCAGTGTGCTTGCAAGTATTGTGAGTGTAAAAATAAGCTACCGTGCTGTACATGGCTCAGCTTCAGACCACAAGTTGCATTGACCCATTGTGAAAACAGAGACCTGCAAATATTTACACCTTCCCAATAAAGCAACCAGATGTCAGCGAGATATGAGAAATATTCCAGCTCTTTTTCTTTTAAATGCTCATATTATTACCGGGTATTTTAATACCTGGAAATAAACAAGAATAATGCCTGTTTAGTCAGGCATGTAGATAATTACAAGTGGATCAGTTGCTGGCAAAAGTAACTGGTTGCAGTTGTGAAATAATCACTCAATGTTCTATTTAAAAAATTACCAGAAAATCCTTCACGAAATTAAACTTAAATCTTGCAAAATCAAAGCTGTGGGAGCCAGCAAAATGTCTTCCTGACTCCCCACAATCTCTTTGGGCTCCTGCAATTGATACAGTTATTCTTCCTGCGCTTATCTGATAGTATTAGCATACCCAATCATGCTGGCTTGCTTTGCCTTTCTAACCAAATCATCATCTGCCACACCGGTTCCCTCCATCACATTTAACCCTGCACATTACAACACCATCATCTTCAGCATTACTTCATCTCCCAGTGATTTAACCAACCTATCACAAGGCACTGCCATTATCTGTTACTGGAGCCCTGTAACATGATCCCAGACATACATTGCAACGCTAAGTTAACTACATAACTGCCAGAATAACTTCGGCATTGCTCTCTTTAATCCATGTGTTTTATACAGGACACTTTCCCTGAGGGCCACACTGTGGTTGATTAGTTTGTTCTATGTGCATGTAAAATCACTCGGTTTTGCAATTTCAGTTGTTTCACTGAGGAGGCATTTTGTGGGTGGAATGGTCTAGGGGTCTGAGTGAGATGGACTACAGCGAGTTATCTGGTGGAATCAGATAAGAATTTGAATGTGGCTCCCCTCAAAATCAGGGACATCTTGCTCCATCCCTCATGCTTCCCAGAAGTGGAATTGCAAGTTGCTCACTGCTCTGCAGCATGCTGCTGATTAAGGGGGATTGGTGCTTGTCAAGTGCCTCGTCGATGGCCCGACTCACTTTGCTAACATTCTGCCTTCTATCTTACCATGACACCAGGAACTCCCGACATGGAAAACAGGTTCTGAATGATCCCCGCATTGTTTATGACCAAACTGCAGCCCAGGGCACAGTCTACAGGCACCAGCTGAAACATTCTTCCATTACAGCCCTTCCTGACCCTCATATCACCTCTCCATATCAATGGCAGTCTGGAAGCACAAAGCTGCATTGCATGGTGCCAGCACTGAAAGGCTTGAGCGAGGACATTTTGGTCCCAGGCTCTCAGATCATGGACTGAGCCAGCCTGCCTCCCAGAGCTCGATGTTTTCTCTCTGAGCACTCACTCACTTTGTGCCTAGCTGCATGCTCACACCATTCATGCCTCGGTGTGCCTTGCCCATTAGCACAGTCACATGACCAGTCAGCTTGCCTCAGTGGTCAATAAGGCTCAGTCAGGGCTCAGGCACCTTGCTGTGAGGCAGCATGCTACATCAGTCTCACACCCGCACCATGCCTCAACAGCTCACTGCATGTGTAGCAAACAGGCAGCCAGGCTGCATCTCTTCGGGGAATAGCCCTCACCCATCAGTCAGGGGATCCTAGGACAGTAAGTTAAGTGTGGCAGCCTCTGATACTGGTCAAGAGGATTGGCCATGTTTCGGCACCAGGTCAGGATGTTAGCTGTCAGGGCGAGAGGGGGAAGGTGCCTCTCTGGTCTGGGGAGTGGGTCCCAGTCACTGCTTTAGCTCCATAGTGGCCAGTACAGAGGTCAAGGCTAATGTGGTTGTGGAGATGCATTGACACCAGTCAGGAGTCTGGTCATGTCTTGTCTGGGGCTGTCCACTCAGGTTGGTCAAGGCACTGGGCTACAGTGAGTCCATTGGATCCACCCACAGCAAACATGAGGAAAGAAAGAGGGGTGTAGGGGTTAGGGGTGAAAGGGCAAATATTGCCTCAGCGGGTTACGCTCTGAGACTGGAGACTTGAGGCTCTGGGTAAGTGTGTGGTACCATTATGAAGGGGACACAAGATTTGTAAGGGGTAGGGGGATATGGTAAAACATGGCTGGGAAGAGTGTCACGTGGGAGAGGTGTTGTCCACTGTCTGGAAGACCCTGGCTTCAAGGGATAGTGATGAGGAGAGGGTAGGTGGTGGACCATGTATGAACACGGTCACCTCCTACGTCAGGGGCTGGGTGGGCAAGGTAGGCATGGGCAAGCACGGGTAGTAGGTTGGGTGGAGACTTGAGGAAAGGTGAAGCCCATGGGGGTTTAAGGATGGGCGTTATGAATATTTGAGAGCTCACTGGGACGTTCAGGCTGAGACTGGAAACAATTGGCAGAGGAGCGATCTCTGTCATCCTCCATCATGCTGGAAATGCCAAAAACGCGATGGGCAGGAAGATGGCTGTGCCCACATTTGGACTGGGCAGGGTAAGTGGCTTGAACCGCGAGGGAGAGGGCAGCAGCAACCACTAATCATGGGGCTTTTAAAGGGAAAGGAGATTTGTCACAGTCCATGCACTGTACTGTACGCAGGCTCAGTGACACAGCGGTTAGCACTGCTGCCTCACATCACCAGAAACCTGCACTTGATTCTAGCCTTGGCTGACTGTCTGTGTTCCCCTAGTGTCTGTGTGGGTTTCCCTTGGGTGCTCCAGTTCCCACCCAAAGTCCAAAGATGTGTAGGTTAGGTGGATTTACCATGCCAAATAGAGTAGGGAAGGGAGGTGCGGGGGGGTTGTGGAGAAGTGGGTCTGAGTGGGACGCTGTTCAGAAGGTCGGTGCAGACTCGATGTGCTGAATGGCCTCCCTCTGTACAGCTTCAGTCAGGCTCACAGGGCTGCCTACTCCTTTGAAACCCTACAACATCAACCCGCTCTGTAGCTGGCACCTCCTTGACACAGCCACTGGAGGACAATCTTTAAATGCTACACCCTTCCACAAGGTATATAGCCACTGGTGCTTTGCCTTGTGTCTTTAAAAGAATCCCTGTTTCCAAGGCAAGTGATCTTGAGTTCCTGTGCCACCTCTCTCAGGTCTCTTTGAATATCATTACGCCCTCGTGCTGAAAACAGAACACCTATTTCAGGGGTGGCCTGTATCTGTCATTCATACTCAATGCAGGAAACATTATGCGAATCCTTTGCAAGATGTAGGAGAAGGCATGTGAGCTGCCTGTGTCTATCCTAATAATTCTCGACAAAGGTAAAGTCTGACTTACAGCCCAAAATGCTTGCCAAATGCCACAGGGAATCATTTAAAGAGACAGCTATGCTTTGAGTGAATACTTGTGCCGCGGCAGATGGACTGCAGTGGAATGTGAAAGCAGCTTACCATAACCTTGTCCAGGTTAATCATGTCCTCACCCTGTGAACGAAGTGAAAAAAGACAGTCACCTTTACTAGTTAGATATTTCAGATTCATTTCATTTGTTGAATTTAAATTCCTTTGTTGCCATCGTGGGATTTTAACTCACACAGAGTCATAGAGACATACAGCAAGGAAACAGACTCTTCGGTCCAACTGTCCAGACCAACTGTGTTTGCAAACTAAATTAGTCCCAACTACCTGTGCTTGACCCATATCCCTCCAAACTGTTCCTATTTATGAACTTATGTCTTTTAAATGTCACTTAAACATTGTAACTGTACCTGTCTCAGGCAGTTCATTCCACACACAAACCACTCTCTGTATAAAAAAGTTGCCCATGCTTTTAAAATACTCCTCCTCTCACCTTAAAAACATGCCCCCTAATATTGAACTCCTCCATCGTAGGGTAAAGACCCTCGCCAATCACCTTATCTGTGCCCCTCATGATTCTATGATTAGATTAGATTCCCTACAGTGTGGAAACAGGCCCTTCGCCCCAACCAGTCCACACCGACCCTCCGAAGACTAACCCAACCAGACCCACTTCCCTCTGACTAATGCACCTAACACTACGGGCAATTTAGCATGGCCTATTCACCTGATCTGCACATCTTTGGACTGTGGGAGGAACCTGGAGCAAACCCACGCAGGCACAGGGAGAATGTGCAAACTCCACACAGACAGTTGCCCAAGGGTGGAATAAAACCTGGGACCCTGGTGCTGTGAGGCAGTAGTGCTAACCACTGAGCCACCGTGCCACCCACTAAACCTCAATAAGGTCACCCACCAATCTCCTACACTCCAGTGAAAAACATCCCAGTCTACTTTTATATCTTAAACCCTTCATTCCCAACAACATTGTAGGAAATCTTTTCTGAACCCTCTCCAGTTTAATAATATCCATAAGACCATAAGACATAGGAGCAGAAAGTAGGCCATTCGGCCCATCAAGTCTGCTCTACCATACCATCATGGCTGATAGATTTTACAACCCCATTTCCCTCTTTGTTCCCAGAACCTTTTATCCCCATGGCAGTCAAGAACTTATCTGTCTCTGTTTTAAATAGATACACTTCCTATAACAGGTCTCCAGATCATCAGTCTAGGCCTTTAAGTTCAATATCAAAGCTATTATGCGACCGTACCCCTCTACCACCATAATCTCCACTGTACAAGGAGCTGGTGCTGTTGTAACACTCTCTAAGATGATTGTAAAATCTCTTTGAGACTTCCAAATAGCTTTCACATGGGCACCAAATAAATTGCCAACCTAGCTAACAACAGAACATATTAAAGGTGCCATTGTCTTACAGTCCCATTAAAGAGAGCCACCTGCTGGTGGGTTTAACTTGAGGGATGCCATGCCTCAGGTGAAGAGCAAGTTGGAGAACATGCGACCTTCATGGCAGTCTCAGCTAGAGCAAGAATTGGCTGCAAGCTGCTCACTCACTCCGCCCTGCAAACCTACTATCCAACCAACTGACCACCCTTATAGCCCTGCCACACGACAGGGTTCCCCTGTCATAGAGGGGGAATGACTGGTGAAGGCACAACCTGAGAGCTACCATGCCTCAGCTGAGGGGAGAGGTTGAGAAGGAAAGTCCTTCATGGTAACCTCAGGAGTTGAAACAGTTCTATTAGCACCATGCTATATTGCAAACATGCCAACCAGCCAAGTGAGCAAACCAAGCCCTGAATGTACTTGGGGAACTCAGCAGGTCTGTCAGGATCTGGGAAAGAAATGCAGAAGCAATATTTCGAGTCCAACCTGTTTCTTCTTCTGATCTGTTCTGAAAACCTGAGAATTGAGATGAGTAGCATTGGATTTGAAATGTTAACTCGGTTTCTCTCTCAAAGGATGTTGCCAATTAGAGTCACAGAGATGTACAGCACGGAAACAGACCCTTCGGTATCCCAACCCAATCTAGTCCCACCTGCCAGCACCCAGCCCCTCTCCCTCCAAACCCTTCCCATCCAGATGTCTTTTAAATGTTGCAATTGTACCAGCCTCCACCACTTCCTCTGGCAGCTCATTCCATACATGTACCACCCTCTGTGTGAAAAAGCTACCCCTTAGATCTCTTTTACATCTTTCCCCTCTCACCCTAAACCTATGCCCTCTAGTTCTGGACTCCACTACCCCAGGGAAAAGACTTTGTCTATTTATCCTATCCATGCCCCTCATGATTTTATAAACCTCTATAAGGTCAACCCTTAGCCTCTGACACTCCAGGAAAAACAGCTCCAGCCTATTCAACCTCTCCCTTTAGCTCAAATCCTCCAACCCTGGCAACATCCTTGTAATTCTGCTGAGATTCCCCAGTATTCTCTGGCTTGATTGCAGATTTCCAGAATTTCAAGTATTTTGCTTTAAAATGACCCAGCTATTACGTTCACAAGAGCTTATTGATCTTTCTTGAAGGGAGAATAGGTGTTGCAGAATTATATTGTAAAGAAACTGCAAGATAATCTTGAATAGTAATTTGTCAAAGAAGGGAGGGCAGTTTTTCAATCAATGCAACAATATTACATTAACAATCACAGTTGCTCCAATAACTACCAAAATTATTTGATTAAAGACTAATAATAAAGTAGGAAAGTTCTTTGTTTAACCGATACAACATTTACTCTATCATTTTTGTTCTCAGCTTTGCTTGAAACTGAGATGGTTCTAAAAGGTGGGAAGGAAAAGTGTATATTTTTCAATTCTCAGGCCAGTAGACTGTATGCACACTCTGAGGAATTAAAACACTAATCATTATTGCTAATTTAAATGGGCAAATAGGGGTGTCTATGAAGTGATACATTAGTAATGAGCTACTTGTCCACCACTACTCGAGGATTCCTCCCTGGATTGAAAAATAATGTTAGAAAAACCAAAAAGCAAACTGACTAACACATCTCGGTTTTTTGGCCAGATGAATCTTGCTTTATGCCAATGAAGAGCTAATTTAGAAATCTGCAGCTGGAAAGTCAAATCCAGCATTTTATTCTGGGTCAGGAGAATTGTACAATACAGCACTGTTTTCCAACCATGCGGCTATCAATGTCGAATTTGTCACATTTCGTTTTGTGCCTATGTGTATGATATTCACTCGTCTCAACATGAACTATCTGTATCACAATATTCTCCCAAATTATTCCAATAATTTTCCCAAATGCATCTTGTCTCTTGGTTCATATTTGTATTGCACGCGTAGCTTTCATACTTGCATGTTCCCCAACCTTTAAACTGAGCCATCTATTTATAACCTTCTCCATCAGGGTCACTTTGGACTGGATAAGACAGGAACATTCTATTAATAGGTCAAACATTGTGAAATAAAATACATGAAGTCACCATTTTGTGATTTGCACTGAGTGGAACTGAAAAACAAGCTGAAACACTTTCGAAAGAGCACTAGGTTAAGAGCATGAAACTGTGAGATATAGGAGTAGAATTATGTCCATCAAGTCTGCTCCACCATTTGATCATGGCTGATATGTTTCGCAACCTCATTTTCCTTCGCTTTCCCCTTTGACCCCTTTTGTAATCAAGAACCTACCCATTTCTGTCAATGACTTGTTCTCAACAGGCTTTTGTAGCAATGAGTTCCACACATTAGAGATTCTCTTCTCATGCTTGCATAAGTTGTTGCCTCCTTCCGAACTTGTGTCCTTGTCCTGACCAGTGTAAGTCAAAAGGCTTTGCCTTCTAGGGCTGAATTTCACAATATTTTGACTGGGTGACAATTTTCTTTGAGAATCTCTCTCCATTTTCTTGTGTTATCGCCCCAGACCTGTCTCATTTATTATCAATCATGCCCCTGGACCTGTCATCCCTCTTGTCTGACGCTACCTGGTTTCTACCACATGCCATACCCAGAAGTGCTCGTCATTGACGAGATATCCTGGAACAGATCGACAGCTCTGGCAACCATGCCGTAGACCCAGCCAAACACTGCCCATATTTGGCTCCCTGCTTTGTCAGCATGCATTTGGAGGTTCTTCTGGATGGTGTGGTGTGGAGCAGGGTGGTCTACTTCCCTCAGGACCAGCAGAGGACACCATGCTATCAGACCTTGCCAGCCTAGTTCAAAGTTGCCACCCACGTCATTGCAGTGCTGGTTATCTGGAGGGATGCCCAGGATTGAAGGAAAAAGTGAGGACTGCAGATGCTGGAGATCAGAGTTGAGAGTGCGGTGCTGCAGGTCAGACAGCATCCGAGGAGCAGGAGGATCGACATTGAAGGAAGTAGGTCAATGACCTTCTCCAATGGGCCAGGATAAGAGCCACCATTATTCATTTTGTGCAAGTTGTGAATTGGCCACGCTAAATTGCCCATAGTGTTAAGTGAAGGGGTAAATGTAGGGGAATGGGTCTGGGTGGGTTGCTCTTTGGAGGATCGGTGTGGACTTGTTGGGCCGAAGGGCCTGTTTCCACACTGTAAGTAATCTAATCTAATCTAATTTTGCTACCTCACACTCAATCCCCTTCTGTACCATTCCCATTAAAGCTGGTGCTCGACCACTCTCGCTGTTCCATACAACACCTTTCTTCACTCTGTCACCTGCCCCAAACCCTGTCCCTCCTGTTCTCCATACTGCCTCCTGACTCTTTCAGAGTACTTCACCACTTTTCCCCCAGTACCACCAGCTGTGCCAACTACCTTCATACCCCCTTAGAGTCACAGAGTCACACAGCACAGAAACAGACCCTTTGGTCCAACAATTCCATGCTGACCATAATCCCAAACTAAACTAGAGCCACCTGCCTGCTCCTGGCCCATATCTCTCCAACTCCTTCTTTTTCATGTACTTATCCAAATGTCTTTTAAATGTTGCAATTGTGCCCACACCCACCACTTCTTCAGGAAGTTCATTCCACACGCGAACAACTCTCCTTATAACAAACATTTGCCACTCATGTCTTTTTTAAATCTCTCTCCTCTCGCCTTAAACATGTGCCCCCTAGTCTTGAGATCCCAGGGAAAAGACAACTACTATTAACTCTATTTGTACCCCTCATTATTTTATAATCTTCTATCAGGTCGTCTCTCAACCTCTCACGCTCCAGTGAACAAAGTCCCAGCTACTAAAGCACTACAGTCTTTCTTTCTAACACAAATCTTCCACATCCTATTCTCTCATTACAAGAGAAAGCCCACAAATTGGAAGAAGGAGCCAGGGGTTGCCTGACATTTGATTCCACACCCCAGGAAGCAAGGACCTTGGCCCTGACCACCCTGAGTGGCCAACTGTCTGTGCCCAAGCCTCTGAACCGACATTGGAGGCTGCCCTTGACTTACTATCCATCTTCCTGGACTCAACTGAGGATTAATGACAATCATGACGAAGCTTCCTGGCTTATATCTGTGCTAACCAGCAGGGCAAGTCAGCTGCAAGGTGAGCCTGGTAGCTCAAAATGGACATAAAGCAGAGAGAGAGAGACAAGGGCATGGGCAAGGCAGGGGCGATGTAGGTGTCCAGGCCAGGTCAGGGGTAAGCGACCACTAAATGACTAATTAAACAATGCAGAGATGCAGCTTAGTCTAGTCCCTGTGTGCAGCAGCAATGCAATGCCAGGTCGCTCATGCATACTGAAGTGGAGCTTTAAAAGGCAGAATCATTGAGAAAGGTGCCAGGAGGGCCCAAGAATGCAATAAATGCCATGGAGATGCCCTGAGATGTTGTTGTCAGCTGTCCAAGAGGGCAGCGTGGTAGAGAAGCGAGGGGTAAGCTGAGGTCACCACCTCCCCACTCTGATTTCCTTCATGGATTGCCAGTATCTAGTTTATTTGTAGTGGATAGTAGGATCAGAAGCTGCATTCTATTGAGGAGAGATTTGCAGATCATGAGGCCAACAACTTATAATGAACACCATGATTAGTATCGCAATGGTACCAAGCAAGAATCCCATCTCAAGGCCCAGAAGTCTCTTTGAAAGTACAATTGCTCCTGACATTGAGAAAGACCTCACTTTCCTTCTCCTGCAAATCCCTCAGATTTTTCACCATAGCCAGCATCATCCTGTCCCTGTAAGATTCTGCTCTTGCCTTTTTCTCAGTAACATTTCAGTTCTGTATTACTGAGCAACATTAATGAGTTGAGGAGAAAGTGAGGTCTGCAGATGCTGGAGATTAGAGCTGGAAATGTGTTGCTGGAAAAGCGCAGCAGGTCAGGCAACATCCAGGGAACAGGAGAATCGACGTTTCGGGCATAAGCCCTTCTTCAGGAATGAGGAAAGTTTGTCCAGCAGGCTAAGATAAAAGGTAGGGAGGAGGGACTTGGGGGAGGGGCGTCGGAAATGTGATAGGTGTAAAGAGGTCAAGGTGAGGGTGATAGGTCAGACTGGGGTGGGGGCGGAGAGGTCGGGAAGAAGATTGCAGGTTAGGAAGGCGGTGCTGAATTTGATGGATTTGACTGAGACAGGGTGGGGGGAGGGGAAATGAGGAAACTGGTGAAATCCGAGTTCATCCCTTGTGGTTGGAGGGTTCCTAGGCGGAAGATCAGGCGCTCTTCCTCCAACCATCGTGTTGTTGTGGTCTGACGATGGAGGAGTCCAAAGACCTGCATATCCTTGGTGGAGTGGGAGGGGGAATTGAAATGTTGAGCCACAGGGTAGTTGGGTTGGTTGGTCCGGGTGTCCCAGAGGTGTTCTCTGAAACGCTCCACAAGTAGCCGGCCTGTCTCCCCAATATAGAGGAGGCCACATCGGGTGCAGAGGATGCAGTAGATGATGTGTGTGGAGGTGCAGGTGAATTTGTGGCGGATATGGAAGTTTCCTTTGGGGCCTTGGAGGGAGGTGAGGGGGGAGGTGTGGGCGCAAGTCTTGCACCTCCTGCGGTTGCAGGGGAAGGTGCCGGGAGTGGAGGTTGGGTTGTTGGGGAGTGTGGATCTGACGAGGGAGTCACGGAGGGAGTGGTCTTTACGGAATGCTGATAGGGGAGGGAGGGAAATATATCCTTGGTGGTGGGGTCCGTTCCGCAACTACACTGGCCCCACCCCCCACCTTTTCCTCCGTTACATCGATGACTGTATCGGCGCCGCCTCGTGCTCCCACGAGGAGGTTGAACAGTTCATCCACTTCACCAACACCTTCCACCCCGACCTCAAATTCACCTGGACAGTCTCAGATTCCTCCCTCCCCTTCCTCGACCTTTCTATTTCTATCTCAGGCGACCGAATCAACATGGACATCTACTACAAACCGACCGACTCCCACAGCTACCTGGATTACACCTCCTCCCACCCTGCCCCCTGTAAAAACGCCATCCCATTCTCCCAATTCCTTCAACTCCACCGCATCTGCTCCCAGGAGGACCAGTTCCAAAAACGCACAACCCAGATGGCCTCCTTCATCAAGGACCGCAATTTCCCCCCCGACGTGGTCGACGATGCCCTCCACCGCATCTCTTCCAGTTCCCGCTCCTCCGCCCTTGAGCCCCGCCCCTCCAACCGCCACCAGGACAGAACCCCACTGGTCCTCACCTACCACCCCACCAATCTCCATGTACAGCGCATCATCCGCTGTCATTTCCGCCACCTCCAAACGGACCCCACCACCAAGGATATATTTCCCTCCCTCCCCTATCAGCATTCCGTAAAGACCACTCCCTCCGTGACTCCCTCATCAGATCCACACCCCCCACCAACCCAACCTCCACTCCCGGCACCTTCCCCTGCAACCGCAGGAGGTGCAAGACTTGCGCCCACACCTCCCCCCTCACCTCCCTCCAAGGCCCCAAAGGAAACTTCCATATCCGCCACAGATTCACCTGCACCTCCACACACATCATCTATTGCATCCTCTGCACCCGATGTGGCCTCCTCTATATTGGGGAGCCAGGCCGGCTACTTGCGGAGCGTTTCAGAGAACACCTCTGGGACACCCGGACCAACCAACCCAACCACCCTGTGGCTCAACATTTCAATTCCCCCTCCCACTCCACCAAGGATATGCAGGTCCTTGGACTCCTCCATCGTCAGACTACAACAAAACTACGGTTGGAGGAAGAGCACCTCATCTTCCGCCTAGGAACCTTCCAACCACAAGGGATGAACTCGGATTTCACCAGTTTCCTCATTTCCCCTCCCCCCACCCTGTCTCAGTCAAATCCATCGAATTCAGCACCGCCTTCCTAACCTGCAATCTTCTTCCCGACCTCTCCGCCCCCACCCCAGTCTGACCTATCACCCTCACCTTGACCTCTTTCCACCTATCACGTTTCCGACACCCCTCCCCCAAGTCCCTCCTCCCTACCTTTTATCTTAGCCTGCTGGACAAACTTTCCTCATTCCTGAAGAAGGGCTTATGCCCGAAACGTCGATTCTCCTGTTCCCTGGATGCTGCCTGACCTGCTGCGCTTTTCCAGCAACACATTTCCAACATTAATGAGTTACAAATCAAGCAAAGAGCAGGTTTTGGAAGCCTTTACAATGGATCTCACTAACACAACAATGTCAACGTCAATAGGCCTATAGAGAATGTTTCAGTTGCAGCAATGCTCGAGAGGGGTCCCTATATGTGTAACATTAGTGATTGCTCTGCTCTTGTTTATGCTCTGTGTAAATTAGAGAGGTTAAGTATTAAAAGAGGTTGCAAGATTATGATGTAATTGAATGACTGCTATAAATGTGACAGATATTCTAAGATGGTTTTTTTTTTAAAGAATTGATATTAACGGGATTCTGAAATGCTACAAACTCATTAGAAGCTTGAGCTAAGTTAAGAGCAAAGGTACACATTACGAATAATAATTCTTTCCTGGAATAAATGTCAAGAAACGTGTCAAAAGTTGACAGAGAGTGAAACCATTGGATTTATTTTTGGTTCGTTAAACATGGTTCCATATAAGGATGAGCTTTTTTTCTGGTTTTAGAACCTGATTACTGTTTGTGCTTTAGTTATTCTCATTAACTGCATCATCTGCACTAATAGACAATCCGTATAATTCAAAATAAAACCATTTGGCAATTCTGGGAAAATGAGGTAATGGTTCAATTCACCCTATCAGTTTATGCTTCTCCAAAACACACGCATCATTTTCACTTCTTTACAGCTGTGGTATTTAGCTCCTTTCCTGTCCGCCAACTCGGCTGACTCTTCTCCATTTTGAATGGGTCAGTTGAGCTCAGTGTTTCTCAGTTTAATCCATTATCTAGGCTGATACCCCAGTGCAGGACTGAGAGGCACTGCTGAAAGTGCTGCCTTTATAGCTAAGAAGCACTGCTACCCTCTCAGCTGGAGGTAAATGTTCTCATGGCACAATTATGAAGAGCAGAGGATTTTCACATTCAAAGAGTGAAAGTTAGAGTACCTTTATAAATGTTTGAGCTTCAATTTAGAGAGATGCATTAGGTAGGGTTTTTCCAACCAAATGTTCTGTCTGCTTCCATAAATCAGCACAAACATGTTCCCTGTTGCCCCATGAATACTATTAACCCCTAAATGTTGTATAATTCACAGGAATGTCCCAACCAATAATTATCCTTCAAATGTTCCCAAACGTATTACAGATTACTTTCAGAGACCAAGCAGCATTGCCTACATTCTAACAGTATTTGCACTTCAAGAACAGTTGCAATATGATGTCTCTCCGTGGATGCTGCCCGACCCACTGTGATTTCCAGCATTTTTTTTGTCTTCAATACATGATTCCAGCATCTGCAGTAATTTGCTCCTGCAATATGGTATGGGACCTCCTGAGATCAGGTGAAGCCCTGTGGTAATGTGTGGCTTCCTTTAGGCAACAGTTAATTCTCTTACCCATGTTACAACCTGACGCATTTGTTCAATAACTTCTTTGGAGATCTTTTTTTAGCTGATTGTCGGAATCCCTCATTCTGTTTCAAAATGAATATCAAACGCTCGACTTCTGAAATAACTGACCAAGACCAGACAGCTGATTCATTAACCCATTTGTTGATTTGTTATAAACGATGAAGCTGCTGCTGTGATTCTCTGGTTTTAGATTTGCCAACATGCATCAACATGTAAATACTAGGGTTGGCAGGTGGAACTGTAGAAAATCCTTTTGTTGTTTTGTTTCCCTTTGTTCTCTTTTCCTAGCTTTAAAGATGAAGAGTATCTCAATGACACATTATTGAGGGAGTAATTTGTGTGTGTTCCAGCTGACAGGACAATGAAAAGAAGCAATCAGCGCAAAAAGAACTGATATCAAATGCTGCAGAACATTTTGCAGAATAAATTAACCATTATGATTTTATTGCAAAAAAGCTGTAGCCCAGGGAGAAGTCTATTTTTATTGAAAGCTTACGGTGCTACCATGAACCGCGCTCATCGTTAATCAGTGGATCGGTAGTTCCTGGTGCATTTTTTACATTTTGCTCCATATCTTAATAAACTTTATTTTAATTGAGGGTGTGTGTTCATTGATTTTGTTAGGGATTGGTATTGAATAAAAGAGATGCAACAGCTTCTGATGTCACAATCCCAGCAGGGAGTTCTGTTTATCAGGAGCACACTATCAAAAAAAAATGAAGCAATATTATTTCTGAATGTAATGGCTGTTTGAATGGAAGGTTAGAAAATCACGCCGTCTGCCATGAGTTTGCAAGGTTAGACTCGCAAGCAGATGAGATTCCCTTGTATGAGATCAAACAAGGAATGGCAGCAAGCCTGAAGTCATAAAGGCATTGCATTTGTTTTCTTGATTAACCTGACGGACACTCATTTCAGAGATTATGTTTTAATAAGCGAATGGTTCTGGGCTACAATTAAAAAGAGATGAATAGCATATTGGTTCGCATTGCCAAGAGGAAGAATGCAAATAAAAAGATGATTTGTGCTGTGTAATCTTCAACACCATCACCACCAGCACCACCCCCCACCCCCCCTCACTGCTCCACAAGATTGGATGTAATTATGATCAACTAATCAGAGAGTTATTCTGTGCCAGAAATGGCTCTGATGCCAGTCAGCCTATTAAGTCCATACTGCTTCCTCACAGAACAATCCAGTCAATCTCACTAGCCTGCTTGATCCCTGCAGACCTACATGTTTATTCATTTATGTGTCTATCCAATGTCCTTTGGAAATCATGGATTGGCCACAGTTAGGCCACAGTTGTTCCCATTCACCACAAAATAAAATTATGACTCAGGTATCCCCTATCCAAAACCCTAACTCTGTTTCCGGTCAGTCCCTGTGCTGTTGGCTAATGAGGAAACTTGTCAATCCTGTCTCTATCTTTTCTCTGCTTCTATCAAACACCACACTCCCACAACATCCTCAATCTCCTTCCTTCCAAGCAGAACAATCCCATCTCCTCTAACAAAGTCCCACCTGGTAAACCACTTCAACACTTCCATTCATAAGTCTCACAGATCCTCATAGCCTTCTTAAAATGCCATGGTCTTTTTTTTATAATTCACTCGTGGGACATGGGCACATTTGGCTGGGCACAGCATTGATTTCCCGTCCCTAATTGACCTTGAGAAGGTGGCAATGAGCTGCCTTCTTGAACCGCTGCAGTCCACCAGCAGATCGACCCACAATTCCACTAGGGAGGGAATTCCACTAGGGAGGGAATTCCAGGATTTTGACTCAGTGAAGGAACAGCAACATATTTCTAAGTCAGGATGGTGAGCAGTTTGGATGTGAACGTGAAGGTGGTTATGTTCCCAAGTACCTGCTGCCCTTGTAATTCTAGATGCTGTCCAAGGATCTTTGGTGAACTTCTCAACTGGATGCAAGACTCTAGTAGGGGCTGTGAAGAAATGTCATTGTATCTTTTTCCTGGGGAGGCTGCAGTGAGTGCTTTGACATGCGTTTTGCATGGGATCTGAGAATCTGAAGTCCTGAAATGCCCTTGGAGTCAAGGTGCTTTTACAATGGTGTCATAAACTTCACCATAATACTCAGCTATTTTAAGAATACCAAATGTATCTGCATTGAAGAGAATGTCGACACAGAACTCAGTCTGCTGATTGGAGGCTTTCAAAATAGAAGGTTTCTACCTTAGTGCTGCTGGTTAATTATGTACTTAGCTGTACTCATTGGAATTCAGAAGAATGAGAAACAACCAGGATTGGAACATACAGGATTCTTAGGAGACTCGACAGGGCAGATGCAGAGAGGTTGTTTCCTCCTTATGGGAGACTCTACGAACAGTGGAAATAATCTCAGAATAAGGGGGTCACCTAGTTATGGCAGAAATGAGGAGGAATTTCTTCTCTCAGAGATTGGTGCATCTGTGGAATTCTTTACCACAGAGGGCTGTTAAGGCTGGATTGTTAAGTATATTCAATGCTTAAATGAACACAATTTTAATCTGTAAGGGAATCAAGGGTGATGGAAAAAAACAAAAAGAAGTGAAATTGAGGACTGTCGGATCACGGATGATCTCACTGAATGGAAGAGCACACTGGATGGGCTGAATAGACTACTTCTGATCCTACCTGTTACAGCCTTCCATTCTTGAGGATGGAAGAGGCTCCAGGTAATAAAGGTGCTGCAGGTAACAGTTTCCAGTCAGGGAAAACTTGGAGAATGTTCTGAGAAGGTCACTGTACGTTGGAGAGAGATACAGCTCAGAAAATAGCCCTGGGAGTAATTGTCTGTTCAATACAACTGAGACTGGAGGTGAAGGAAACCCACACTTTCTTATTGCAGCTGTGAAATATTAAAGGTCAAAGTCTCCCAGGAGCAGTACCAGCTTCATGTCTGTAAAAAAGCTGGACTTGCACCAGCATTTAGCAGCTGGAGAGTGTCATCTTAAGACATGCACAGTCTCAGGGAAGACACTGAACAACTGAGGGTTCAGCAGTCAGTCTGAGGTAAACTGGTTTTGAGAGAGTTTCAAGGCTATAACAGTCATAGTTTCATTGAATGGTGAAGCAAACCTGATGGGCTGCATGGCCTACTTCAAGGCTATATCTTCAAAAATGCAGAATTGGAATCCCTTGTCAAGATGACAATTGGCTACCTTTTATGATTATGCTTTTGACTGGATTACTCCACACCACCCCTAACTATAAAGCTGTTCAGAGACTAACTGACCTTCATCTTCAAGAGAGGAGGGTTTGCTCTTGGTCCACAAAAGGTAGCACTTCTCTCCTTCTTAGCTACCCTCTGAAAAACTCAGTCACCCGTTAGCCTGGCTCCACATGCTAATTCTATTATGCGCTGAGATGTGTATTGTTGAGGTTAATACACCCTGAATAATGTATTGACCATGGTAGGTGAGCTGCTGATTTTGGCACTCACACATCCTCCATTTTATGGGGGGGTGATCCCAGAATGGATGGGAAGGTGTTACATGGATGCTGTCTCAATTGTACATGTCTCCCCTACCCCATTGGAGTCACATAAGATGCAACCCAAGAGTTAGTGAGATTTTATGACCTACACTGTTCATAACATCAGGGATGGGGATAGTGGTGCTGCCAAGATATCCATGGCATCGTTCTTGACTTGTATCTGCTATTTAATGTTCTCAATGGGATATCCAACCACAGTTTGTCCATTAATTCATATTTACGTCTCCACATTGGAGGTGTACATTGTTTCACCTTGCTAACTTTATGTGGTAACGTTCATTGTTGCTTGTTCAAAAACTATTGAATTTTATGGTTTCATTCTCACGGTGAGTACATGAAATCTCAAATTTTAGTGACATTAACTGAAACTAAAGTTAATGGCCTTTAGCCAGATCATAAAATAATTTGAGGGTCTGGTCTTGGCCTAACCAAATCTTCATAAAGGGGACAAGCTCTCTCAACATCATCACTTCAAATTTGTACCACTTTCTGATATAAGACAATGTTTGTAGTTTAGTTTCAGGAAGCAATTACTTCCTTTTCTACAGCTTGACATGCAAAAGTAATCAAGTTGATCTTCAGTAAAATCTCACCAATAGCAGCTGAAATAAGGTTGCTGTTAAAAAGTTATTAGTAAAGAAGTCCCAAGGAATTGTTTCATTAGTTTAGAAATGCTAGCACTCAATGATTGGATGCATCTGAACAAATGTCTATGTGCCACTTACATTTGGATCAGGATTCTCAATGCCACGACGTCATAAGTGCGAGATAGGAGGTGAGTAAGTCATGATACAACCTCTTGAAAGTTGGGTCCTTCATTATGGAGGAATGAAGCATTCTCATTATGTCTTAACCAGAGTTTCCAGGTTCCGGTCTGGGATTGATCGTAATGCTCCAGGCTGTGGTAAAAATGATTTGACTGGCAGGGAATGTCGGGAGTTATGGGATTGGAAGGGTAAGATATAACATCTGCTCCAAAGGTAGACCGTAAGACGTGAGCATAAGTAGGCCATTCAGACTGTCAAATGTGCTCCGTCATTCAATGCGATCACAGCTGATCTGATTTGGAGATGCCAGTGTTTGACTGGGGTGTGCAAAGTTAAAAATCACACAACACCAGGTTACAGTACAACAGGTTTATTTGGAAGCACTGGCTTTCACAGCATTGCTCCTTCAGGTGTTGTGGAGTATAAGATTGTATGACACAGAATTTATAGCAAAAGTTTACAATGTGATGTAACTGAAATTATATATTGAAAAATACCTGGATTATTTGTTAAGTCTCTCATCTTTTAGAATGACCATGTTGGTTTCAGTTCTTTCAGATGTAAATCCCTGAACGTTTATTTTAAATTTACATTCTCAAGTGCATTTTAACAATAGGTGCCATGTCAGCTCAGATAAAGCATTGAAAGTGTGGTGCCCTGTGTGAGGTTGTCTGTGCCCCAGGTTTCAGACTGATTCTATTTCAAAAAAGGGACTGACAGAATCTTACATGGATTCATGCAGTCTTTGAGCAAAATAAAATGTAATTCTGCAAATACAAATTCATCAACAAACTTGTATGTGTGTGTGTGTACATGTGGTTGTGTGCGAGGGGGTGTGTGAGTCCCTGTAAGAGAGTTTTATGTATATGTGCGTGAGTGTGAGTGTAAAGGGGTATAAGTCTGTGAGAGGGTGTGTGTGTGTGTGGTTTAAACCACATGCCTATGGTTAAAGTTCACTTGAGAGTGTAACTTTAAAAAATGTCCAGGGATTTACATATGAAAGAACTGAAACCAACATGGTCATTCTAAAAGATGAGAGACTTAACAAACAATCCAGGTCTTCTTCAATATAAAATTTCAGTTACATCACACTGTACACTTTTGCTATAAATTCTGTGTCTTATGATCTTATACTCCACAACCACCTGATGAAGGAGCAACGCACGTTGTGAAAGCCAGTGCTTCCAAATAAACCTGTTGTACTGTAACCTGATGTTGTGAGATTTTTAACTTTGGCTGATTGGATAATCCTCAACTCTATTTTCCTGCCTTTTCCCCATAACTCTTTATTCCCTTACTGATTAAAAATATATCTATTTCAGCCTTGAATTTATTTGATACAGCGACGACAGTCCTCTGCAATCAAGAATTCCACAGATTCACTGCCTTTGGTCAGAAGAGATTCCTCCTGTCTTAAACTGGGTAATCCATTACACTGAGAATATGCCCTCTGATCCTAGACTCTTTCACAAGGGAAAGCAATCTTTCCGTATCTATCCTGTCATGCCCTCTAGGAATCTTGTATGTTACAATAATGTTGCTCCTTATTCTGCAAAACTCCCAATCTACTCAACATCTCCTTATAAGACAATCCCTACATACTTAAGGTCAATCAAGTAACCCTTCTTTTACTGTGACCAATACCAGTGTTCCATTGATAAGGGGGCCAAAACTGTTCACAATATCCTAGCTGTGGCCTAACTTGAGCTAATGTGTTGTTTTGGTAAGATTCCATTCTCTTTGAAATATAGGCCAACATTTACTCTGCCTTCCCTCTTACATACTGAACTTAGATGCTAGCTTTTTGTGATTGATGCAGAGGTCCCCCATATCCTTCAGTGTTGCAGCTTTCTGAAGCCTTTTGCCATCTAAATAATGTGCAGCACCTCTATTCTTCCTGCCATAGTGCATAACTTCACACTTCCCCACATTAAATTCTGACATTTTGTCCATTCACTTAACTTGTCCTTATCTGTCTGTACATTTTCTGTCTTATCCTCGCCAGTTGCCTTCCCACCCATGTTTGCATCATGCACAAAATTAACAATAGTACATTCACTTTCCTCATCCAAGTCATTAATAAATATTGTAAATAATCGTGGTGCCAGCATTGATTCCACTAATTACAGGCTCCCACACTGAAAATGCCCTCCTTATCCCAATTCTCTGTCTTCTGTTGGTTAGCCCATCCTCTAGCCATGTTAAAAAGCAAAGAAATGTAACTTACAATGTTTTAGGCACCAACTCACTGAAACTCTCAGGGCGTCTCAGTGTGAAACTTTCCACGCTGACTAGCGAGTAATGTAAAGTAGTCCCTGTTGGACAGATTGCCCACTTAACAATCCATTTGTTACTTCTCCCCATGAATTTGAACCAGAATGAAGATTAACAAAGAACAAAGAACAGTGTAGCACAGGAGCAGACCCTTTCACCCACCAAGCCTGCACTAACTCATGATGCCTGAACACGCGCACCAGCCGGTTTTGTAACAGTTTCTAACCTACTGTTGTTGGAATACTGAATGGACTCACAAACTCTTTACATTTGCGTGTACCTGTGTTTTTGTTTTTGCCGCTGTTTACTTATTTTTTACTATCTATGCTACTTAACTCTGTGATCTATCTGTATTGCTCGCAAGACAAAGCTTTTCACTGTGCCTCGGTACACGTGACAATGAATTCAATTCAATTCAATGCTTTTCTAAACTGAAGTCCTTTTACCTCTGTGCGGTCCATATCTCTCCATTCCCTGTCCATTAATTTATCCGATAAGATGCCTGTTAAATGTTGCTATCATATCGGGTTCTACCATCTCCTCTAGCAACACATTCTAAGCACTTACCACCCTCTACGTAAAAAAACTTGCCCGTCAGATCACCTTTCAATTTATTCCCTTTTACCTGAAACTACATCCCCTAGGCATTGACATTTCTACCCTGGGAACGACGACTGTAATTAATCATTCTATCCATGCTTCTCAATATTTTGTGAACTTCTATCCATATCTTTCAAAGTTCACATGAAAACAAACCAAGTTTATCCAATCTCACCTCATAGCTGATACCCTCCAAACCAGGCAAACATCCTTTTCAGCCATTTCTGTACTGTCTCCAAAGTCTCCATATCTTTCTGGTGGCATGGAAACTCCAAATGTGGCCTAACTAACATGACTTGCCAATTATTATACTTGATGCCCCAACTCATGAAAGCAAGTATGCCATATACCTGCTTCACCACCTGATCTATTAATGTTGCCATTTTCAGGGAACTGTGGAGGTGAATGAGTGATTGATTAGGATATTACCTGAGAGCTTAGATACCCAGTTTGATTCTGGACAGTCCTGTTTTGAGCTGCTCTGACTTAGGTCTGACACCAGATAACCTTGAGTCTAGTTTTTTCACCTATAGTCCTTTACCTTTCCCTATCCACAGTAGTCTCAGTGTGACATGGATGCAAAAGTCTAGTTTTGTGTGTATTTTATAATACTTTTTCACACTGCCTCACGCCTTTGTCTTTGTCTTTCAAACTCTGCAGAACACCATCACCATATGCATGGTGACATCACCCAATGAGAGCCTGATCTTTCTGAGCTCCGGGACTGGCCATTCTAGATATCATAAGCAGCCAATCGTTTCAACCCCACCGACATTGAGCATCTCCAGCATGAGGTTCTGCTTTACAGAACCTTGTAGAATCAGCTTACAACCTCATTATCTTTCAGTTTCATCGAGGCTTTCTCTCAGCAAGGTCACGCAAGCTTTCTTGTGTGATCATCCCAAACTCACCTCAGCAACTATGTACTACACCTCCATGGCACCTCTCTCACCCAACGCTAGCCCAATTCTGCTGCTCACCACTATACGGATATCAGCACCGGCTTTGATCCCCAGATGTGCACTTGCTCAAAATTCAGCAGATCTGAGCTGCCCTTCACTGTGCACATAGTGGCACTGCAATCACAAACTAATTTATTTCGAGAGGTCTTGAATACAAAAGCAGCAATGTTCTTCTCAGGCTCTATAAGGCTTTGGTTAGACCTCATTTGGAGCATTGTACGCATATTTCAGGAAGGATGTACTGGACTTGGAGCGTGTTCAGAGGAGGGTCACAAGAATGACTCTAGGAATGAAAAGTTTAACATACGAGGAATGTTTGAGGACTCTGAGTTTATACATAATGGAGTTTAGAAGGATGAAGGAGCATCTATTTGAAACATACAGACTACTGAATGTCCTGGATAGAGTGGATGTTGGAGAGATGTTTCCATTGGCAGGAGAGACTAGGATCTGAGGGCACAGCCTTACAGTAAAGGGAAGACCTTTTAGAATGGAGATAAGGAGAAACTTCTTCAGCCAGAAAGTGGAGAATCTGTGGAATTCACTGCCACAGAAGGCTATGAAGGCCAGATCATTGAGTATATTTAAGATGGGCATAGATAGGTTGTTGATTGTCAAGAGGATCAAGGGTTATAGGGAGAAGGCGGGAGAATGGGGATGAGAAACCTATCAGCCATGATTGAATGGTGGAGCAGACTTGATGGGCTGAATGGCCTAATGTCTGCTCCTATGTCCTAATGCCTTATGGTCTAAGTGCGCCACACTGCAATTGGGTTGGTTTAGGATTAAGGTTAGAGTTACGGTGAGGGTTAGAGTTAGGGTTAGGGTTAGGATTAGGGATAGGATTAGTGTTAGGTTTAGGGTGAACTAAATTTTCATGTCAGAAATTCTTGGCATTTCTATCTGATGGGTGAGAGCATGAGGTGAGATTAAGTAATAACGTAAATGATAATGAACGATAATTCTCGTTTAATAGGCATCTCACCAATCACTAGCGAGAATCCACAATCATCCACAAACTCCATCAACAAACACATCGACCTGGACCCAATATACCAACCACTACAGCGGACAGCTGAAACTGACAACCGGAGGCGGCAGGGACAGACCACTATAAACACTGAGGAAACATCAAAGAAGCGCTTCGCAGGAGGCTCCCAAGCACTGATGATGTCGCCTAGCCAGGGGACGAAACGTTTGCAACAAAAACTTCCAGCTCGGCGAACAGAACCACAACAACTAGCGAGAATCTCAGCTTGCTGCCCAGGATTTCATTGTAAAATGTGAGAAGGGCCTCACTCGATTTCCCTAAATTATTCACCATGGCCCACATTGTTCAGAACCTAGGAAGGTTGCACAGATAATTTTAGTGTTTGTCTTCAACACTTCAAAGACCATCCATCTCATCTCATCTAAATCCAAGGCTGCTCTGTATCTCACTCCAGTAGCTAGATCTGTATTTACGGAGAAATTATGCATCATGCCTCACTATCCCCTCAAAGAGAACTCCATGGTGCATTTAAAGATTTTCTCCTCTGTCTTCCAGCTTATATCTTCTGCTGATTACATCTCAAATTTGCACTTGCCTGCTGCTGTCTCAACCAAGCAGTGGAATCAATTTTCTAAGCCTTCATTATCTTGAACACCTATGATTCAGCTCGCTAAATATTTTTTTCAGGATTTGGAGATGCCAGTGTTGGACTGGGGTGTACAAAGTTAAAAATCACACAACACCAGGCTATCGTCCAACAGGTTTAATTGGAAGCACACTGGCTTTCGGAGCGACGCTCCTTCATCAGGTGGTTTACTTTTGTTTTCAGCTCTTTATAAAAAAAACTCACTTCATACATCTCCCTTCATCCGTTTCATAGCCAGACCCCACTTGGCCATTGCATTTATATGGTTTTCCAACTGCAGCCCAAGTGAAGTCTTGTGCAAATATTACCTCATTGCTTTTCTATTATTAAATGCCACTGGGTATAAAATCAATTAAGAATTCAGCCAAATTTACAGTGTTATTTATTTAATATATATACGCAAGTAAAAGTTGAGTTTCTAAGACCAAACCTTTAGCTAAAAATAAGGACTCAGCAAATGCACAAGCAACATTATTCAAGAGGTTAAAAGACAGGCTCTCCCATCACCTCACTATTGTAGCTGCCTCAAGGGAGATTGCTTTCACTCCCAAAATGTAGCTCAAACAAATCAAAAGTATTTTAATAAGTTTTGAGAAGGTTTGTAGCTCAGGTTGAGGTTCTGGATGTAGGTTTGCTCGCTGAGTTGGAAGGTTTACTTTCAGACGTTTCGTCACCATACCCTAGGTAACATCTTCAGTGAGCCCACGGATGAAGCACTGGTGGTGTAGCCCGCTTTCTATTGATATGTTTGGGCTTTCTTGGGTTGGGTGATGTCATTTCCAGTGGTGATCTCATTTCCTATGGTGATCTAATTTCCTATTCTTTTTCTCAGAGGGTGATAAATGGGATCCAAGTCAATCTGTTTGTTGATAGAGTTCCAGTTGGAATACCATGCTTCTAAGAATTGTCGTGCGTGTCTTTGTTTGGCTTGTCCTAGGATGGATGTGTTGTCCCAGTCGAAGTAGTGTCCTTCCTCATCCATATGTGAGGATACTAATGAGAGTACGTCATGTATTTTTGTGGCCAGTTGATGTTCATTTATTGTGGTGTCTAGCTATCTGCCTGTTTTTCCAATGTAGTGTTTGTTACAGTTTGATTAGATTAGATTAGATTAGATTAGATTATTTACAGTGTGGAAACAGGTCCTTCGGCCCAACAAGTCCACACCGACCCGCCAAAGCGCAACCTACCCATACCCCTACATTTACCCCTTACCTAACACTACGGGCAATTTATCATGGCCAATTCACCTGACCTGCACATTTTTGGAATGTGGGAGGAAATAGGAGCACCCGGAGGAAACCCACGCAGATACGGGGAGAATGTGCAAACTCCACACAGACAGTCGCCTGAGGCGGGAATTGAACCCGTGTCTCTGGCGCTGTGAGGCATTAATTTTGCTTGTTGTCTGTATAGGGTCTTTCAAGTTCATTAGCTGCTGTTTTAGCGTGTTGGGGAGTTTGTGGGCTACCATGATGCCAAGGGGTCTGAGTAGTCTGGCAGCCATTTCCGAGATGTCTTTGGTTTAGGAGAGAGTGGCTAGGGTTTCTGAATATGTTTTGTCTGCTCGTTTGGGTTTGTTGCTGAGAAATCGGCAGACTGTGTTCATTGGGTACCCGTTCCTTTTGAATACACTGTATAGGTGATTTTTCTCTGCTCTTCATAGTTCCTCTGTGCTGCAGTATGTGGTGGCTCATTGAAATAATGTTCGTTTGTGAATGTTGGGGCGATTGCTTCTGTAGTTCAATATTTGGCCCGTATGTTTTCCTGTAGATGCTGGTTTGAAGCTCCCCATTAGCTGTTTGCTCTACTATGACATCTAGGAATTGCAGTTTGTTGTTGTTTTCCTCCTCTTTAGTGAATTTTATGCCAGTAAGGGTATTATTGATGGTCTTGAAGGTTCCCTCTAATTTGTTTCGTTTAGTGATGACAAAAGTGTCATCCACGTAGCGGACCCAAAGTTTGGGTTGGATGATTAGCAGAGCTACTTGTTTGAGTCTCTGCATTACTGCCTCTGCTAAGAACCCTGATATCAGAGATCCCATAGGTGTTCCGTTGGTTTGTTTGTAGGTTTTGTTGTTGAAGGTGAAGTGGGTGGTAAGGCATAGGTCCACTAGCTTGATGATACTGTCCTTGCTGATGAAGTTTGGTGTATGTGTCTTTGGTTCGTCGAATAGTGTAGTCAGTGTTTCCTTGGCCAGGTTGATGTTGATGGATATGAATATGTAGGCAGAGAGATATGGCAAGATAATTCCTGGTAAGTAAGAGTGTCAACAGATAAGTCATGACACTGTCGTTCTTTTGGTATCTTCTCTGCTTTTTTACATGTCTTTTTTCTAATTCATTTGTGGGACTTGGGCGTCTCTGGCTGCCCAGCATTGATAGCCCATCCCTAGTTGCCCTTGAGAAGGTGGTGGTGAGCTGCCTTCTTGAATCGCTGCAGTCCACTTGCTGTGGGTTGACCCACAATGCCATAGGGAGGGAATTCCAGGTTTTTGATCCAACAACTGTGAAGGAACAGAGATATATTTCCAAGTCAGGGTGGTGAGTGGCTTGGAGGGGAACTTGCAGTTCATGGTGTTCCCAAGTACCTGCCCCCCTTGTCTTTTTAGATGGAAGTGGTTGTGGGTTTGCAATGAGCTGTCTAAGGATGCTAGATGAATTTCTGCAGTGCATCTTGTAGATAGCACACACTGCTGCTACTGAGCACCACTGGTGGAGGGATTGAATTTTTGTAGATGTGGTGCCAATCAAGTGGGTTGCATCGTCCTGGATGGTGTCAAGCTTATTGAGTGTTCTTAGAGCTGCATTCATCCAGCAAGTGGGGAGTATTCCATCACACTCATCACTTGTGTCTTGAGGATGGTGGATAGAATTAGGGGTGTCAGGAGGTGAGTTACTCGCCACAGTCTCTGACCTGCTCTTGTAGCCACTGTGTTGATATGGTGAGTCCAATGAGTTTCTGGTCAATGGTAACCCCAAGGATGTTGACAGTGGGGGCTTCAGTGATGGCAATACCATTGAATGTCAAGGGGTGGTGGTTAAAGTGTCTTATTAGTGATGATCATTATCTAGCATTTGAGTGGTGCAAATGTTACTTTGCCACTCCTCGGTCCAAGCCTGGATATTGTCCAGATCTTGTTACATTTGAGCACAGACTGCTTCAGTATCTGAGGCATCACAAATTGTGCTGAACATTGCACAATCATCAGTGAACATCCCCACTTCTGACCTTATGACAGAGGGAAGGTCATTGTTGAAGCAGCTGAAGATTGTTGGCCCTAGGACACTACCTTGAAGAACTCCTGCAAAGATGTCCTGGAGTTGAGGTGACTGATCCTCCACAAACACAACCATCTTCCTTTGTGCCAAGTATGACTCTAACCAGCAGAGTTTTTGTCCCCTGATACCCACTGATTCCAGTTTTGCCAGAGATCCTTGGTGTCAAATGCAATCTTGATTTCAAGGGTTGTCACTCTCACCTCCCCTCTTGAATTTAATTCTTTTGTCCATGTTTGAACCGAGGCTGGAATGAGGTCAGGAGCTGAGTGACCCAGGCAAAACTCAAACTGAGCATCACTGAGCGGATTGTTGCTGAGCAAATGCTGCTTAATAGCACTATTGATGACCCCTTCCATCACTTTACTGATGATGGAGAATAGATTGATTGGGTGGTAATTGGCTGGGTTGGATTTGTCCTGCTTTTTGTGTACAGGACATACCTGGGCAATTTTCCAAATTATCGGGTTGATGCCAATGGTGTAACTGTACTGGAAGAGCTTGGCTAGGGCAGCAGCAGTTCCGGAGCACACATCTTCAGTACTATTGTCGAAATGTTATCAGGGCCTATTGCCTTTGCAATATTCAGTGCCTCCAGCCATCTCTTGATATCACGTGAAGTGAATCGAATTGACTGGAGACTGGTATCTGTGATGCTCGGATCATCCACTCGGCACTTCTGACTGAAGAGTTTTGCGAATGCTTCATCCTTATCTTTTGCACTGATGTGCTGGGCTCCTACATCATTGAGGATGAGGAATTTGTGGAGTCTCCTCCTCCAGTGAGTTGATTAATTATTCACCACCATTCATGACTGGATGTGGAAGGACTGCAGAGCTTAGATCAGATCTGTTGGTTGTGGGATTGATTAGCTCTGCCTATCACTTGCTGTTTATGCTGCTTGGCACGCAGGTAGTCCTGTTTGGTAGCTTCACCAGGTTGACACCTCATCTTCACGTTTGCCTAATCTTGCTCCTGGCATGCCCTTCCTGTACTCTCCATTGAACCAGAGTTGATCCCCCTAGGTTAATGGTAATGGATGAATGGGGGATATGCCGGGCCATGAAGATGCAGATTGTGCTGGAGTATAGTTCTGCTGCTGTTAATGGCCAAGAGTGCCTCATGGATGCCCAGTCTTGAGCTGCTAGATCAGTTCGAAGTCTGCCCCATTTAGCACGGTGATAGTGCCACACAACACGATGGAGATTATTCTCAATGTGAAGAGTCAACCACATTGCTGTGGCTCTGGAGTCACATGTAGGCCAGACCAGGTAAGGATGGCAGATGTCCTTCCTCCCGAGGACATTAGTGAACCAGATGGGTTTTTTCATCAATTGACAATGGTTTCAGGTGACTCCTAATTCCAGATTTTTTTTTTATTGAGTTCAAATTCCACCAACTGCCATGGTGGGATTTGAACCCAGGTCCCCAGAACATTATTCTGGGTTTCTGGATTAATAAATTGCATCTTGCATTTTAGCAGCATAGCATGCAGGAAATATGTATCAAATCCACTGAAATCACCATCCAAGTCGAATAATTCACCCTCATCTGCTTCTTGATTGGCAATATACAGATCATCAACATTATCTTCATCTGTGCGTAAGTTAGCTCGTTGAGCTGGAGAAGGTTTGTTTTCAGATGTTTCGTCACCATGACTATGTAAGATCATCAGTGAGAGTCTCCGGTGAACCACTGGTGGTATGTCCCGCCTCTCTATTTATAGGTTTTGGCTTCTTAAGGTGGGTGATGTCATTTCTAGTTCTTTTTTTCAAAGGAAGATGGGTGGGATCTCAGTCGATGTGTTTATTGATGGGGTTCTGGTTATCTGTATCCACATCATCATCAACCCATATCGTTGATAGTAATCATCTTCTGTGCCTCAGGTGTATCAGATACCCTACATTTTGTGAATGATTTGACCGGTCTCCATTCTCATATCATTCAACCTGAGTTTTTGCATCTCATTTATAAGCATTGATAGCATTGGATTCCTGCCTCCCATGAGTGATCAACCACTCCCTCCACTTTGTCCTCATGCATTCTTTGAAGGACCTGTTTTGAGAGACATCCAATGATTGAACAAGGTTTTTTGGAACACATAGAATCAGTGCAACATCTTTGTTTCATGATGAATGTTAGCACCAACAACTCAACAAAGTGCAAAGTGAACATGTCTGAGATGAGGAGTTATTTTTCTTTCTGCAATCCGCCTGAGCAGAAACTTCCATGTACCATATCTTCAAATTGTGTTCATCTACTAATCCTTTAGTGTCAATACGGACAACTGCTCCTTTTTGGAACCACTGTTTTTGATTGGTTTTTCTCTTGAAAATTGTCATTGGTTGAAATCATATCACACAGCCATTCACACTGTGAAAGCACCATTCCTTCTTAATACCAGGTTGCCATATTAGAGGGTGGAATTTAGAACATAGTGTGCACCAGTTAGGTGGCAGCTCATTTCCAAATACAGCAAGTTTGGACTATCAAGTGGAAAATGACATTTGTGCCTCACAAGCACCACACAATGACCATCTCCAGCCAGGGAAATCTAACCCTTGCACATTGATATTTAATGGTATTAACATCACTGAAACTCACTATCAACATCCTGGGTTCACCATTGACCAGCAACAGAAATGTGAAGATTTCGCTGCTCCTTGGATGCTGCCTGAAGATTTCGCTGCTCCTTGGATGCTGCCTGAATTGCTGTGCTCTTCCAGCACCACTAATCCAGAATCTGGTTTCCAGCATCTGCAGTCATTGTTTTTACCTCAGCAACAGAAATGGATAAGCCATAAAAATACTGTGGTTGGAAGAGCAGGTCAGAGGCTAAGAGCGAGTAACTTACCTCTGTCCGTATTCCTGCAGAAATTCTCGAAGGCTCCTGAGGCAGCACCTTCCAAATCCATGCCATCTACCATCTAGAAGGACAAGGACAGCAGGCAAAGGGAATCACACCGTGTCTCCAAGCCACTCACCATCCAGACTTGGAAATATGTAGCCAATCCTTCAAAATCCTTGAACTCACTCCCTAACAGCATAGTGGGTGTACCGACAGCAAATGGACTGCAGCAGTCTAGGAAGGCAGCTCACCATCACCTTCTCAAGGGTAATTAGTAATGGGCAATAAATGTTGGCCTAGCCAGTGAAGCCCACATCTGATGAACGAAGTTAAAGATTGACACCAGGGGAATCCCATAGAAATGTGCATCAATGCAGTGCAGCGTGAAGCAGCTAGTTTAATCTAGTACAAAGAGGAAACTGAAATTAGGATTTGTATTCTAAAGCTTCCTTGCTCATTGACATTCAGCAGCAGTGTGTGACATCAAAGTCACAGCAAGGGACAACAACATAAATATCCATAAAAAAGCGAAATGGTTTTTGAATGCAGAATGTGTAATGTAAGCTCAGTCTGAGGTGATGAGATATGTGGGGGTGGACTATCAGTACTGATAGTTGTTCTAGCTGTTTAGAATCAATGAAGAGATACATGATAATAAACAGAAGAGAAGAGGTAAATCAGGAGCATAACATTACAGTACAAAGCACTGATTCATAATTGTAAGAGGCATGAAATTCGGGCTGTTATTGTGAAATTCATCAGAGAGACGGAGACATTTTGACTTTTACTTGACAGTGTAGGGCAGGTGACAGCTGCCAGTTGTATATTTCCTGTGATTTCCATCCTAATGAACTGATCCAAGATACAAGAATATCAGTGTCACTGAGGTAGGTGCAGTCCCTCAGTCACAGCCTTCATCTCGACGATTGGAGCCATCTAGCCCACAACCTTCAATGCCCGGGTGCCAGTGCGTAGGAGGCAGAGATTAGATCCATGTCTGGTAATTGTTTTCTTCTCAAGCAGTCAGTGCGCTGACAAAAATTAATAATCGGAAATTAGAGAGGCAGTGAGTACGTGTGGATATTGACAGGGTGCTATGCTTGTGACTTATTTTTATATAAGTTTTTGGATTCTTTTATGTGTTGATGAAGTGATGAATAATGAATGCTGGGTAGCACAGTGGCTCAGTGGTTAACACAGCTGCCTTGTAGCACTAGGGACCCAGGGTTTGACCCCAGCCTTAGGTGACTGTCTGTGTGGAGTATGCACGTTCTCCCTGTATCTGCGTGGGTTTCCTCCCACAATCCAAAGATGTGCCGATTGGATGGATTGGCCATGCTCACTTGCCCTTTGATGACCAGGGATGGGCAGTTTAGGTAAATAAGCCATGGTAAAAATGCCAGATTAGGGCAAGGGGGTTGGTATGGACTGAATGGTCTCTTCCTGCACTGTAGAAATTCTGTACTGCACATGAGTTTTTTTACTGAAGAAATGGCACCTCACAGAGGAATTCTGGAATCCCAAATATATTAAAACATCCTGTCTACAATCACTGCTATTGCTTCAAAGGATTCAATGAGATTGGTAAAGAATTCTGCTTTCACTTTGGGCCATGGCACACTTACACATTTGCAAATGTTGCATCTGTTTGACTTCCAGCAAGCAAGCACAACACATTCAATTTCCACCCCATTATATTCTCCAGATCCTCCAAACTGATCTGCTTTCATTTTGAGACATGCTATAACCTCGTGATTGACTGTTCCCTGTAGTTGAATTAGAATCAAAGCTTATTAAATGCCTAATTAAGAAAATCAGTCAGTGTGCCGATACAGATTAAATGCTTTGCAACTTGTTTCCACTGATGTATGAGAAATGTTCTTTTGCTCCTCGCTGAATAAAAATTGGAAAGCTAATGTTCATATATAATATTTCTGTAGGAGAGAGAGACCTAGCCTGCTGTTAAATGGATTATCAATTTGCTATTATGCCATTTATACAACCACCAAAGATCAATTTCACCTCAATTACATCTTTCACTGAAGGTATCAATGCTTTCTAGTCAGGAGAGAAATGGAGAGGAAGAGACACTGAAGCAAATGTAGGCTGTCATAGCTGTAGCACAGAAAATATTGAATTGATGCAATAACTTGATCCATTGCTCAACTTTCTTCCATATTTCCAGCCCATGCCAAAGCCACCATCTTGCCAGATTGTCCATGCTCCCTCTATCACTCTTGGTCACATCACACTTTTTTGATTTTATATTTGTCTTGTGATTATCTTGAGCATGTGTTTAAGGTTGTCCCATCATCTTTCTTTTCCGCAGCAGCGGACGTGTATTGGGAGCTTGGAGCCCCAGTGTGAGTGTAGGGTGCAACAGGGAGAAAAAAAACACATTTGCTCAGTTTGAACATTCTTCCAGAGTTGGCAAGGCATTGCATGGGACAAAAAAGTGACCACAGGATTGAGGGTTTGGTGCAAATAAAAGAGCCCAAGTGACATGGGAGTTCGGAAGTGAAAAGGTAGCAACTGAAATGTTGTTTTTGTTTCTGTGTGCAGCAGGCGGTTGGAGAAGGTGTTGGCCTAGAGGTAGTACCACTGGGCTAGTAACCCAGCATCCCTGACGATTACTCTGGTGGTATCGGTTCAAATCCCAAAGGATTTTGATCCAATTAATTAAATCTGGTGTCATTAATGAAACTATCACCATTTTTTGAAAACCCCATCTGATTCTGTTCTCCAGGCAATGGAGTTTGCCACCCTCACCCCTGTCTATCATACATGTGACTCTGGACCCATAACAGTGTGATTGACTCTTAACTGCCATCAGAAATAATCTAAGTAAACCCTTAGAAGGTGGGCAATAAGAAGCATTGCCAGAGATGCCAAGGCTCCTGAAAGAGTAAAAAAAAAGTTTGGAGGTCAGGAAGTACTCAGTCCTGGCAGTTGGAGACTCAGAGGAGCCCATAAGCATTGGCATTCTGCTCAAAGCAGCTGGGAAGCTATGTCTTATTTTAGATGCTCGACCGTAGCCTCGTGAATACAACAGGTGGAGGCTCAGTGGTAGATCAGAATAGCGAGAAAAGAAAAGCAAGAAAGCTGGTAACAGGCCTGAGAGAGATCTGGAATAGTGCACACAGTCATTTGACCCGAAACATTAACTCTGATTTCTGTCCACAGCTGCTGCCAGACCTGCTGAGTTTTTCCAGCAATTTCTGTTTTTTGGAATAGTGCACTGTTTGGGAAAGGATTGTAAAATTCAGGTGGAGTAGAGCTGCTGTCTACTAGCAATCAACACTTCCACCTTGAAGGAGAGGAGCTGAAATTCCTCATGAGGAAGTAGGTTTTAAGATTTTTGTGTGGTTCACAGTGATGGCTGATGTATTGGTGAGTTGCTCATAACTCTGGAGGACCTCTGTTGGTTTTGTCTGCCCTGATGTATACTTAATTGTGTAGTCACCATAGTTAGCCTGTTTATTTATGTTTACCTCATCCTAATTCTGAACGTTAGAGTATAAGTTAGAAAACAACTGTTTTTGTTATTGATGCTTGTATAGTAAAATTTCTTCTCCTCTGTTTGAAAGTATTGTGTCGCCTAACGTTAACCTGTAAATAAGTAATTTGGATTTCAAATTTCATCCACTTTAATCAAAAGGTACTATCCCCTAATCTGACTGTAATACCCCTTAGTCATAGTACTCTATCACTTACCTCTCCCTTAGCTCTTTCTGTATCCCTTTCTCCTTGACACAGAAACTGTTCAAAAGAATTTTCACCTGTCCTGATGAAAGGTCATCGACCTAAAATGTTAACTCTGTCGGGAAAACAAAGCAACTCTGACTGCTTCTGTCAAGCAAAAAGCAGAGTTAAATGTTCATGTCTGTGACCTCGCACCAGAATTCTGATGGAAAGTTGTTGTCCGGAAATATTAACTCTGTTTCTCTCAGCACAAATGCAGTGAGATCTGCTGAGTACTTCCATCATTCTCTGCTTTTACTTCTGATTTCCAGCATCTGCAGAATTTTCCCTTTGCACTAACATTAACTCTATTTGCCCTAGCCACAGACACTGCTAAGTGATTTATAGCATTTTCCAATAGTGCCGCACTTTTCTAAAATGTTATTTTGGTTGAATTCCAAAATTAGCATTTTATCACTATTTAATTCCCTCAAATTAAACAGAACAGTTCCCACCCCATTATAAGTGCTGGTGTTAAACATGTGCAGCTCGTGCTAATTAGCACTTATCATGCATACGCATTTACATGACAGCTTACTGAACTGTGAACTATATTCATTGCCTTTTAATAACATCCCAATAATATTCTGAACTTTCTAAGAGCGGCCAGCTCTTTTTAATAGGACTCTATGTTATCAGAAATAACTGTTAAATTGATGCGGTAAAAAGTTGTTGCTGTTTTACATGTCATTCCACTACAAAAGGCCCTGAAAAGTCAACCTCAAACCAAGGTTGAGAAAGTTGGCTTAACTGCATTTGCAACAGTTTAAGCCCCATTTACAGTCGCTTTTTCAACTGAATAAAGAGTGGGTTTTCCATATTGAAGCCAATGACAACTGTCTTGAAGATTTTGTCATTTATATAAATGATTTAGATGTGAACGTAAGAGGTACAGTTAGTAAGTTTGCAGATGACAATCAAATTGGAGGTGTAGTGGACAGTGAAGAAGGTTACCTGAGAGTACAACGGAATCTTGATCAGATGGTCAATGGGCTGAGAAATGGCATATGGAGTTTCATTTAGATAAATGTGAGTTGTTGCATTTTGGAAAGGCAAATCAAGGCAGGACTTATACACTTAATGGGAAGATCCTAGCTGAGCAAAGAGACCTTAGAGGGCAGGTTCATAATTTGTTGAAAGTGGAGTCACAGGTAGGTAGAATAGTCAAGGAGGCTTTTGGTATACTTGCCCTTATTGGTAAATGCATTGAGTAAAGAGGTTGGGAGGTCATGTTGTGGCTGTACAGTATATTGGTAAGGCCATTTTAACAGTTTTACATGCAATTCTGGTCTCCTTCCTATCGGAGGACTGTTGTGAAACGTGAAAGGATTCAGAGAAGATTTACAAGGATTTTGCCAGGGTTGGAGGGTTTGAACTGTAGGAAGACAGTGGGGCTGGGGCTGATTTCCCTGGAGCATCAGAGGCTGAGGGGTGACCTTATGGAGATTTATAATCTATTGACGGACATGGATAGGGTGAATAGGCAAGGTTTTTTCCATGGGGTGAGGGAGTCCAGAACTAGAGGGCATAGATTTAGGGTGAGAGGAGAAAGAAATAAAATGGACCTAAGGGACAGCGTTTTCATGCACAGGGTGGTGCGTGTATGGAATGAACTGCCAAAGGATTTGGTGGTGGCTGGAAGAGTTACATTTATTTGGCATCTGGATCATTATGTGAATAGGAATGGTTTAGAGGATATGTGCCAAATGCTGGCAAATGGGACTAGATTTAAATAGGATAGCTGGACAGTATGAATGAGTTTCACTGAAGGATCTGTTTCCATGCTATATATCTGTATGACTCTATGACTCTAAGTGAATATCACAGCAAGAGCCTCAAATAGGTATTAGACAATTCACTTGAACAGACACAGTTTTTAATGCCTATTTCAGGCATGGGCTGTGCAGGTCATTATGCCCTCTACGAATATGGCAAGTGCCACATTTCCAAGTTATACTTCCTTGTCTGCCATATTAAAGACAAAGGTCACCCTCCAGCCCATTGAGAGGCTGGTAACATGGTGATTTTGTTACAGAACCAACCCAGACCACCTGACTAATGCTTTATGAGATATGAGTTCAAATCAATCACAGCAACTGGAGAAATTTAAGTTCAGTTAATTGATTAACTTGGAATAAAATTCTGGTCTTAGTATTAACAAAGCGACACCATATTTCATTCTGGTATGGCCAGTATCCATATTAACAACTCCATGTAAACAGAAAAACATTCTCAAGATTATAAAATCATACCCATGTTAAATTGTGATCAGGGTCCATCATACAACTGACACTATTGTGTGTTATATCCATGTACTATGTAATCAATTCCTTTCTTTTGGTTAAAATAATGTCTTAATGTTTTGCACACATACATTGGATCAAAACACTTAGGATCTCATTCTACCAACTGCTAACCCAACTAAAGAAAATAATCATCAGACAAAGTATCTAACCCATCAAAAATAGAACTAATCCAACTCATGAACATCTAAATTTCAACTTAATGCTTTGGATTCAGAGATATATTTAACTTGTAATTTTAAAAAAAAACCGTTAAATCTACACAATATCATGTAGTTGGAACAGCTCAAACAATCTTGACTTTTTGGAATGCACTGTGTTTATCTAAGTCGATAATAATGTGCACTTTAATCAGAATCTCAACAAATCCTACATCCCCTCATTTTGCAGATGTAACCAATCGATCAATTCTTTTTATATTTCTGAAAGTACTTACGTGATTGCATTGAACTCCTCAGATCTCAGTCGTCACAAGAATGAAGAATGGAGATCAGAAGGAGTGCTTACTGGGTGGCCAGCTTGACCTAATGCCTGTGATAAAACAAGGGTGTATACTTGAGACAAACCGCATGGTTATCAAATACTCTTTGAGATTGCCAATTGCCAGTTGTGATCAGAAGATTCATTGCATGCTTTTCAAGCTTATAAATGGCTATTTTAACACTGGCCTTCTTTTTTAAAGGTAATGTTAAAGTTGTCATTGTCCTACCTGGCCACAGGCCTACTTTAGAACATAGAACAATACAGCGCAGAACATGCCCTTTGGCCCTCAAAGTTGCGCCAACCTGTTAACTATTCTCAGTTCGTCCCCCTACACTATCCCATCATCATCCATGTGCTTATCCAAGGATTGTTTAAATCTCCCTAATGTGGCTGAGTTGACTACATTGACAGGTAGGGCATTCCACGCCCTTACCACTCTCTGAGTAAAGAACTTGCCTCTGGCATCTGTCTTAAATCTATCACCCCTCAATTTGTAGTTATGCCCCCTCGTACAAGCTGACGTCATCATCCTAGGAAAAAAAACTTTCACTGTCCACTTCATTGGAGAGAATGAGAGAGATGACTGATGATGGTTTACCCTAAGGGTGACCATGCCTCAAGCGATGAGGGAGGTTAAGAAGGACAGTTCTTCTTAACCTCAATCAGTACAGGAATCAAACATGCACTATTGGCATCACAAACCAGTTGTCCAGCCAACTGAGCTAGCTGGGTACTCAAAAGTTCAAATGCTCTGAAAGTTTCTTGTCAACATTGTTTTTCCTTCCTGGAGTTTTCTTGAGCTCTTGAGGACACTGACCAGAAACCAGCAGGGTTTTTCATGATACATACAGCTTCTGTTGCTGGACCCAGCTGCTTTTGTCACTGTTGTCCTGAGGGGAAGCATTTGTGAGAAAGAACAGGTGCTGCCAGAAGCAGCCCAAATGGATCAATTTTCCTTGTGGGCTAATAGAGAGAGCGAGGGAGCAGGTCATCCAAATCCCCCGTCTTCCATTCTTCCAGCATCCCAAATACCTTTCTTCCTAATAACAAGACTGTCCCCTCAGTTCCCATTACAATTCAAACAGACTAGGCTTCATGCTATCAAAGAGCTTTGATAATCATGAGGTTTATCCCAACTTTGCACCCCTATTTTATCATGGCAATTGGGTCAAGATGGACATCCAGAATGCACTGAAATTATTCCACTTGTCCTTAATCCAATGTTTTGCATGTGGTATATCTTAGGAGGTCTCAGTAAGAGTCAAGTGCAACCGTTTAACTCAAGTATCCAGATCTTAGGCCTTCAAAATATCTCAGGCTGAATCAAATTAACTTAGCCTGACTAGGAACCAATACTTGATCGAGAGCCTTTCACCAATATGACATGTGGGAGGGCTGGGCTTTCAGCTTCAACTCTAGAGGAATAAGGAAATATAACAGCATCAGTCCTGACCAAATGATGTCTTCTTATTTTTTGAGCTAACGTAATAAACTCAAGCCATTGCATCACAAAACTGAAACAAGTAACAGTATCAAACAGCATGTGTGAAGAACACTTTGTGATAGTTGGTGTAACAGCATCAAACACAGACTACAGCTTTGCACAATGATGGCCGCAGTCATCAATTTTAACAAAGTTATAATTTATCCAGCGCTCTTCCCACTGAACAAATCTGGCTGTAAATTTTAAACCAATGAAAGTAAATTTAATCCCGTGAATTGTGCCTCAGAAACTCGTGGTAATTTTTATTTATATTTCAGTTCTGATTGCACTCTAGCATTAACAATTAATTTAGCGAGAGTGCTGATTAGATGAATCATATCTCATTAAGTGACATCCGGACTAAATACTGTTTATAAAAGATCAGTTGTAAACACAGTGTTCTCTTTTTAAAAATAGAAATGCAATGCAATTTTCACAAGAAAGGCATTTTGTGAATGTTCAGATTGTTTTCCCTAAATATACATTTCAGGTGTGTGTGTGTGTGTTCATTGTAACATTAACAGAATATATAAAAAAGTGTGAAGAACAACTTTGCTTCACTTCCCAAGTTGTACTAATGCAATGTGTGGGGATAGAAGGCGACTGAGATGATGATGGGGTTGCATCTATGTTCTGCAAAGAGATGTGAATGCAATTTCTACACAAAATCCAAACTGTCAGGAAAAGATAGCTCCTCCTATTCCCCCATCTTAACCACATTGCTCCTTCTTTTTAACTGTTCCTTAATATTTAACATACCTTTCGAGATTGAGAGGTGTCCCAAACCTCAGAACACCCCAAAAACATTTAAGAGGTCATTTAATAGTTTTTTGATGTGTAGTTGGAATTGTGGGACAGCAAACATGGCAACTGACTTGTAACACAGCAATTGATGACCAACTAACATTTTTTTCAGGATGTTAGTTTAGTTACTTTTATTAAACTTGATGAGGGATGTTATGACACACCACTGGAGCAGGGTGTGGCTTGAACCTGGGCATCCTGGAAGGAACAAACCACTGTTCCACAAGAGCCTTGTTATGTTGGCTGATTCTTTGATGTGATATGGATATGATTGACAAATCTGGAATTTGTTGGCCATTTCCCAATTTGCCTTGAACTGAGTGGCTTACAGGGGCCATTTCAGAGGACATGTAAGACTTGACCACACTGCTGTGAGTCTGGAGTCACATGGAGGTCAGGCGAGGTAAGGATGGCAGATTCCTTCCCTAAAAGACATTAATGAAGCATTTTCTTTTAAGACAATTGGCAATGATTGGTCATCATTACTGAGATTAGCTTTCTATTGCAGATCTTACTGAACACAAATTTCACTAGATGGCACAGTGAGATTTGACACATATCCACAGAGTACTAGTCTGAGTCACTGGATTACTGGCGCAGTCACCATACCACTGCATCACCAGCTTCCGTTGAGAGATCCATATTCATTAGGACATGAGGGAAAACTCTGCAGGTCTTTTATGAATAACAACTTATAATGAGAGCTAGATTCATCATAAGAAATATTCCAGCTGGAGTCAATTACTTTTCGTGATTGTTTGCTTGAAAACACGCCCTAAACTGTGATGAGACAATGAAGATCGTAGTTTCCCATTCATACTGAAGCTAGAACGAAGCAAATCTCACACAGGGTTAGAGGGTTTGAGCAATCGGGAGAGGCTGAATAGGCTGGGGCACTTTTTCCTGGGGTGTCGGAGGCTGAGGGGTGACCTTATAAAAGTTTATAAAGTCATAAGGGGCATGGATAGGGTGAATAGCCAAGGTCTTTTCCCCAGGATAGGGGAACCCAAAACTAGAGGGAATAAATTTAAGATGAGGGAGGAGAGATTTAAAAGGGACCTAAGGGATAACTTTTTCAAGCAGAACGTGGTGCATGTATGGAATGAGCTGCCAGAGGAAGTGGTGGACGCTGGTACAATTGCAACATTTAAAAGATGTCTGAATTGGTATATGAATTGGACAGGTTTAGAGAGATATGGGCCAAATGCTGGCAAATGGTATTAGATTAATTTAGGATATCTGATCAGCATGGACCAGTTGGAACAAAAGGTCTGTTTCTATGCCATACATCTCTATGACTCTGAAAGAATTGTCACTAAGCTCAAAAGATACTTGTCTCTTTAAAGTACTGATGCTTTGAGCAAAGGCTAGAACATTATGGTTCAATTGACTTGAAAGGAGAAATCTTACACCAGCAATGACAGCAAACTTAGAAAACTCTGGAACTCCTTTCACCACCTTTCCCACAGTACTTAATGTAGCTTTCTTCATTGCTTTTAACTACACTTCAGAAATGTGTGACTTTAGCTGTGAAGCAATTTGAGGCATCCAGTAGCCCTGAAAGAGCATTTTAAAAAATGTAATCACAGGATGTCAATGTCACTGGCTGGGCCAACATGTTCTGCACATCCTAAGTGGCCCTTGAGCAAGAGGCATAACCTGCTTCTTGAACCGCTGTACATCCACAATACTTGAGTAAAAGCAAAATACTGGGGATGCTGAAAATCTGAAGCAAACACAGACAATGCTGGTGAAACTCAGCAAGACTGGCAGCATCTTTGGAGAGAAAAATAGAGTTAATGTTTCTGGTCTGTTATGACCCTTCCTCAGAACATCAGCAATGCTGTTGGTGAAGGAATTCCAGGGTTTTGACACAATGACACTAAAGGAATGGTGCTACATTTCCAAGTCAAGATGGTGAATGGCTTGGAAGGGTTCAGGTCGTCTTCCTATGCATCTGTTGCCCCTGCCCTTCCAAGTGGTAGGTGTTGCAGGTTTGCATGGCTTTAATCATTCACGGAAGGTGGGTGTTGCTAGTTAGGACAACATTTAGCCCTCAGTGCCCAGAGGACAGTTCAGAAACAACCACATTGCTGCAGGTTTGGAGTTACATATAGACGAGACCAGGTAAGGTCAGCAGTTTCCTTCCCTAAAGGACATTTGTGAATCAGATGGGTCATTCTCAAAAAATCAGCAGTGGTTACATGGGTCACCATTAGACTTTTAATTCCTGATTTATATTGAATTCAAATTCATTCATGTGCCATCGGAAGATTCAAATCCAAGTCACCTAAACATTACCTTGGTCTTTGAATTAACAGTCCAGCAATACAGCTGTCTGGATAAAGAATTGGCTGGCCACAGAAGGCAGAGGGTGGTAGCAGATGGAAAGTATTCAGCCTGGAGCTCGGTGACCAGTGGTGTTCCACAGGGATCAGTTCTGGGACATCTGCTCTTTGTGATTTTTATAAATGACTTGGATGAGGAAGTGGAAGGGTAGGTTAGTAAGTTTGCAGATGACTCGAATATTGGTGGAGTTGTGGATAATATGAAGGACTGTTGTAGGTTGCCACGGGACATTGACAGGATGCAGAGTTGGGCTGAGAAGTGGCAGATGGAGTTCAACCTGGAAAAGTGTGAGTGATTCATCTTGGAAGGTGGAATTTGAATGCAGAATACAGGGCTAAAGGCAAGATTTTTGGCAGTGTGGAGGAACAGAGGGATCTTGGGGTCCACATCCATAGATCCCTCAAAATTGCCACGCAAGTTGAAAAAGTTGTTAAGAAGGCGTACAGTGTGTTGGCTTTCATTAGCAGGGGGATTCAGTTTAAGAGCCATGAGGTTATGCAGCAGCTCTATGGAGCCCTGGTTAGACCACACTTGGAATATTGTGTTCAGTTCTGGTCGCCTCATTTTAAGAAGGATGTGGAACCTTTAGACAGGGTGCAGAGGAGATTTACCAGGATGCTGCCTGGACTGGAGGGTATATCTTATGAAGAAAGGGTGAGGGAGCTAGGGCTTCTCTCACTGGACCGAAGAAGGATGAGAGGTGACTTGATAGAGGTGTACAAGATAATGAGAGACATAGATAGAATGGATAGCCAGAGACTTTTTCCCAGGGCAGAAATGTCTATCACAATGGGGCATAATTTTAAGGTGATTGGAAGAAGGTTTAGGAGAGATGTCAGAGGTATGCTCTTTACACAGAGAGTGGTGGGTGTGTGGAATGAGCTGCCAACGCTGGTAGTGGAGTCAGATACATTAGGGACATTTAAGTGACACTTGGGTAGGCACATGGACGATAGTAAAGTTAAGTGGCTGTTGGTTAGTTTGATTTTAGAGTAGGTCGGCACAACATCAAGCGCCAAAGGGCCTGTACTGTGTTGTACTGTTCTATGTTCGATGTTCTATGTTCAATATTACCACTACACTATCACCTCCCCTTGTACGGGAAGTCTTGCTGAATTGTTTGTCTTTCTCTAATGTGCTTCTGTTTTTCTTTTTCTGCATATAGGCTGAGTGATTTTTCCAATGAATTGGATGCTTTGGTCATCATATTGAGAATTAACCCTTAATCATGTTAATTTCAGGTAACTACGTCCTAGCACACAGGGTTAAGTGTTACATTACATTATAACGGTGAAGAGAATAGCTTCTTTTGTTTGTTATTTTTACAAAATACAAATAGAATGTAAAATGAGAACATCCTATCCCCATGAGGAAACAGGGATTCCTTTAAAAAGATATGACAAATGAATAATACAAAAGTAAAATGCTGTGATTTTGAAAATCTGAAAAAGAAAACATAAACATTGGAAAAGCTTGCATCTGCAAAGAAAAGCACTTCACAACATTTCAGCTCAAATTGATGCATCGCATTCAGGATAAATACTAATTATACAAGGGAAACTAAAAATAAATCAAGAGGATTTATTTAAATTCATTGGATTTAATATAGAGTGAAGAAAAATAAGTAATGTCAGAAATTGTGGGATTTAATTTGATTCTTTAAAGAAGTACGGAGGATTAATTCTGTGGGAGTTCTATTCACACAGTTAACAAGAAAAATTGTCTTCTTGTTTGATATCCCTTGACATGAGGTTATAATGCTCTTTTTTATCTGTGATCTCTTTTGTCAATGTCTCAGTGTTTATTTGCATAATATGTGTTGGTGAGAAATGGCATTGGACTATCAGGGATGAGAGCCAGAGGGCTTAAAACTGGGAAAAAGTCCCAAAGATCTAAGCTAGACCTCTTAACCTCTTTCCTGAAGAAGGGCTCATGCCCAAAACATCGATTCTCCTGCTCCTTGGATGCTGCCTGACCTGCTGCGCTTTTCCAGCAACACATTTCCTGCTCTTAACCAGCCCAGCTTTCCGATGTAGCTTCTATTTCCCTGAAACAAAGTACACCATTCAAAGCACTTTCCAATGAGGTAAGCATGGTGTTTTGGGAAGATTCCCAACATGAGCTATCCAGTTCAGTAGCTTAGATCTGGTGTCTATCACTGATCACTGGCGATTGTGACTTCAACTGACTTGTCTTTAAATTATGAAATTCCTTCACTCTCCCTCCTATGAGATGTTTGAACCTCCCTCTTTGATGAAACTTCCGGCTTTCATTCTTAATGTCTCCCACGGCATCAAATGTATTTCGTTTTTATTCATTATTTCGTTTTTATTCATTCATGGCATGTGGGTGTCATTGTGTAGGCCAGCATTTATTGACTAGGCCATAATGCTCAGGGGGGCAGTTCAAAGTCAACCACAGCGCTATGGGTTTGGAGTCACATTTAATCAGACCAGGTAAGGATGGTCGATTTCCTTCTCATGTGTGAACCAGATCGATTATTTTTTCTGACAACCAACAGCGATTACACGGCCATTTAATTCCAGATTTTTAAAATTGAAATCAAATTTCACCATCTGCTATGAGGTTGTTTAGTGAAACACCTTGAGCTCTTTCATGACATAGAGCACACCGTAGAACTGGAAATTGTTATTGTAAACTAGAGAGTTCTCCAATAGAAGGCTCAGTGCTCTGATAACTAACAAAAAGCTGTGTGGTTGATGTCGTTCTGCCTGTACCGTCCTGCATTCTTTTCTCTTAATCCCAACAGAGACGTCAGATTTACACATATATATATATATATATAAGGACCATACTGTGATCACTTATTTCAATTGGATACTATCAGGCTCCATTTGCTCCCTGCAATGCAATCAAAAGGAACAGTTCTGCCCAGGTGTCAGTATCCATCGATTTCACATTATCACGGGTTTTGAAATCAATCATTTGAATGGCTAATTTTCATTAGGATTGCATAAGCCTGTGCCTGCAATAGTTTGTTAAATTTAAGTTCAGTGGATCAGTTGATGTGATGCTTGGCATATTCAGTGGTAATAGATCACAGAGAACAAATGAATTTCTACCTCAGAGAGTGTAGCACTCCATAAAACATCAGGTTTGTCCCACGGCATGAAGCAGCTCGTAAATTGATCGTGCAGGGTACAACGTGCTAACAACATTTTCTGTTGTGGCTGTTTTTTTTATAACGCTGCATCTGAAGTTTCAAAAAGGCATTTATAGAAATGTAAATATCTTTGTGATTATTTCATCCATAGGCTGCAACTATATCAAATTCCACATGCAATTCACCTGTTACTTAATGATGAAAGGTATATTCTATATACCAGAATATATAGAATATATTCTGTATTCTATATAGGAATTGCCATATTCCTACTAAACCATAGGGCTGCTCTCTTATTAGAGTGATGTGATCAGTGGTGGTTTAACCTGAGAGTCAGCAGGCCTCAGGTGAGGGGTGACGTTGTGAAGATGAGTCCTTCATTGTAACTTCAGATGGCATTAACAAACCAGCCATGCAGCCATCTGAGCTAACTGATCCCATTATTACTTAGTGATAAACTGTCCACAAAAGAACAGAAAAGGGTGCACTTCTTCAGGACCTTCAATGATTCCAAGGTTGTCATTTTATTTATTTACTCACAGGATGTGGGCATTACTAGCCAGGCCAGCATTTATTGCCCATCCCTAATTGTCCCAGAGGGCAGTTAAGAGTCAACCACATTGCTGTGAGTCTGGAGTCACATGTAGGCTAGACCAGGTAAAGATGGCAAATTTCCACTGGATAGCCGTCAGATTGGATCCATTACTATTGAACTACAGGCACCACTGAAATGAATGACCAAGTCATTGGTTTAACGGACAAATATCAAGGTTGCTGGAAACTGAAAATTTAACATAAATACTTAATAAATCAGGCAGCATCTTGCAATTGGAAGAGAAACATAATTCCTGTTTCAGTCTGTTGAATTTTCATCTGTTCTAGTGGTGTGATTTGAGGATTAATGTTATGCGAAACACCAGGGAGAAGTCTTCATCTTTTTTACTACATAGTATCACGGGATGTTTTAAGTGCACCTCACCCTGTTCTTGGCTTCCCCTCCATTCACTTTTACCTCGAGTCATTTTCATCCCCTCGAGTAACACCACCAGAAGCAGCTGGCTTCTTTTATCATCTCAATAATGTCCTCATCTCGGGGTTTCTGGTGTCTGTCATTGGACTTAAATTTATCCCAAATGGATACTTGTGCCATCTGCCTTTCCATTGCTGTCTGAGCTCCCCACTGCTGTGGTTCTGCATTTTGTGCATCTGTCACATTTCCAAGTCAAACTGGCATTCCCTGTTCAAGTCTCTGTCATAGATTCATAGAGATGTACAGCATGGAAACAGACCCTTCGGTCCAACCCGTCCATGCCGACCAGATATCCCAACCCAATCTAGTCCCACCTGCCAGCACCCGACCCATATCCCAGATATAAATGACTGTATCTAAAAGCAGCTAGTCAGATGTTAGTTGTCAGTCAGTTCCACTGTCTACAGACATGTAGCATAGAGCTAGTTATAGAGTCATCAAGTCATACAGATGTATAGCACAGAAACAGACCCTTCAGTCAAACCCGTCCAGCCAACCAGATATCCCAACCCAATCTAGTCCCACCTGCCAGCACCCGGCCCATATCCCTCCAAACCCTTCTTTTCCATATACCCATCCAAATGTTTCTTAAATGTTGCAATTGTACCAACCTCCACCACATCCTCTAGCAGCTCATTCCACACACGCACCACCCTCTGCATGAAGAAGTTGTCTCTTAGTTCCTTTTATATCTTTCCTCTCTCACTCTGAACCTATGCCATCTAGTTCTGGACTCCCCCACCTCAGGGAAAACATCTTGTCTATTTACCCTATCCATGGCCCTCATGATTTTATAAACCTCTATAAGGTCATTCCTCAGTCTTTGACGCTCCATTGAAAACAGCCTCAGCCTATTCAGCGTCTCCCTATAGCTCAAACCCTCCAACCCTGGCAACTTTCTTGTAAATCTTTTCTGAACCCTTTCAAGGTTCACAACATCCTTCTGATAGGAAGGAGACCAGAAATGCACACAATATTCCAAAAGTGGCCTAATTAATGTCAAGAAATAATGTCCAAAAAAAATACGGGGAGAAAGCAAGAGATTGTCACCAGGTAATGATACTCATTTAACAAACCGGTGCAGACACATTGGCCTGATTGGACTCTTTCTGTGCTGTAACAATGCTATTGATTCTGAGTTGATTACCAAGCCCCGCCATCTGGGTGACAGGTGTGGTTTAGTTGTTAACCCTCCCACTTTCAAGTCAACAAAGTTCTGAGTTCAAGTCCTTTGACATGAGATTTCATGAGCAAGAAGGAAATCACTTACATGAATGATTCCAAGAATCAGAAACATCACCTCTGAGTTACAAATCACACAACAACAGGTTATAGTCCAACAGGTTTATTTGGAAACACTGGCTTTTGGAGCACTGTTCCTTCATCAGGTCGTTGTGGAGTATAAGATCATAAGACACAGAATTTATAGCAAAATCACACTGTAAACTTAGGCACAGTCCTGACACCACACCCTCCCATCCGATTAAGCTGTACCCATCTTCAAACACATCGTCATGGAGAACATTAAAATTCATCTAAATAAAAGCAAAGCACTGCAGTTACTGGGAATCTGAAACAAACACAGAGTTTGCTAGAAAAACTCTGCAAGTTTGGCAGCATCTGTGGAGAGAGAAACAGAATTAATGTTTTGAGTTTTGGGTATGAATCTCTGTTATGAAGTTGAAGGTGTGTACTGTACCTTTAAGAGAGAGTGAATGCTGTTTTGCACTGAAAGTTTACAGGCACCTGTCGTATGACTGACTAGCAGTCTCAGAGTCTACTGGAAAAATGAAAATATGTAACATTTGGCTGTAAACTAGATACCTGAGCTGTTTTGAAAACAATTCAAATTGAACCAATCAGTTTAAATTATGCCCCAGGATATTAAAACCCAATTGAGTTTGAATTTATTGTTTTTGCCAACCTTGAACCAATGAGATGATCCAATGTTTGGGGTATAAAGAAGCAGGCATTTTGAAAGTTAGACAGAGAGACCAACTGAGTAACTGCCAGCAAAACACACTCTATAAAAGGTACATTCTTCATATGAAACATCTTTGCAGTGAAAGACAGAAGATGACCCTGGGAGATCTTCAGTTGAAAGAAGGCGGACACTGGAGATGACGGCCACTGAGTGGCTTTGAAATTAAGTTGATGTAATTTTAATACGGGTTTTTATTGGAACAGTATGTTATTACAGAGTTAGAGGCAGATAGCAAGCATTTAAGAGAAAGGAGGCTTAGAGTTGTCTATAGTTGTTGTTTAATGTTCATTTTTAGAGTTAAAGAATAAATTAATATTTTTTTTAAATAGTGGAGTTTGGCAGTTCTCTGTCACTCATACTTTAACAGATTACAAGGTGAGGTGAGCTTTTCTGGGTGTTTGGTTTAATTACCAGAGGGGTTCACTGCCATGTCATAACATCTTCTTCAAAACTAAAATCCCATCTCTCGCAATCGTAACAGCCAGAGAATATGAGTTCCCTGATTGGGGCTGTCAATCTGGTCCAATCAGGGAGCCCTGGCTGACAGATATAAACAGGAGTGCCAGGGGTTCTATTCACTCTGAGAGCTGGCTCTGAGGAAGCCAGACCAGTGTCAAGTATTTTGCACATGTAAGTAAAAGATGGATTGGTGATGGGATACCATCTTCGGTGAAGTTATTTCACTTGAGGGCTGATCTTCTACCTTCTCGCCATTCCCAACTCAAGGACTCATTAGATTCCCTACAGTATGGAAACAGGCCCTTCAGTCCAACAAGTCCACACTGACCCTCCAAAGAATAACACACCCAGACCCATTTGCCTACCCTATATTAACCCCTGACTAATGCACCTAACACTATGGGAAATTTAGCATGGCCAATTCATCTGACCTGCACATCTTTGGACTGTGGGAGGATACCAGAGCATCCAGAGGAAACCCATGCAGATACAAGGAGAATGTGCAAACAGACAGTCGCCCGAGGCTGAAATCGAACCCAGGACCCTGGTGCTGTGAGGCTGCAGTGCTAACCACCATGCCACCCTAAATAGTTAAACACAATTTGCCTTTAGCAAATACATGTTGGTTTTCCTTAGTTACCGGCATTTATCAAGTGTGGGAGCATTGATGTTTCGGGCATAAGCCCTTCATCAGGGAACTTATGCCTGAAACATCGATTCTCCTGCTCCTCGGATGCTGCCTGACCTGCTGTGCTTTTCCAGCACTACACTCTAGACTCTGATCTCCAGCATCTGCAGTCCTCATTTTCTCCTGTATTTATCAAGTGACTAAATTTTACTAGAATTATTAGTTCTAAAACCCTCTAATTCAAAACTTTTTGTTGGCTCCTAATCAGTTACGTTCCTCCTTTTTCCACCATTTCAATGTTTTTATGTCTGTCAACTTTATCAGTGATCAGCAGTATGGTTTTGTGCAGGGAAGGTCACATCCACAAACCTAATAGAATTCTTTGAAGGGGTGACAAAGTTGATTGATGAGGGAAGGGATGTAGATGACATATACATGGACTTTAGTAAGGCATTTGATAACGTTTCCCCATGGTTGGCTGATGAAGAAGGTGAAGTTTAATGGGGTCCAGGGTATTCTAGTTAGATGGATAGAGAACTGGTTGGGCAACAGGAGACAGAGAGTAGTAGTGGAAGGGAGTTTCTCAAAATGGAGGCCTGTGACCAGTGGTGTCCCACAAGGATCCATGCTGGACCACTGTTTTTTGTGATATATATAAATGATTTGGAGGAAAGTGTAGGTTGCCTCATTAGCAAGTTTGAAGATGACACTAAGATTGGTGGAGTTGCAGATAATGAAGGGGACTGTCAGAGAATACAGCAGAATATAGATAGATTAGGGTTGGGTAGAGAAATGGCAGATTCTCTACCCAACCCAAATGCCAATGATTATCGTATTGGTGTCATGTTGTGATATCCTCAGTTCAGTCGCCGATCAGTTCATCTTAGGCTTTCCTTGAGTTGGTAAGTTCTTCCTTTTCAAAGTTTTTGGTGGTATTTCTTTTCTCCTCTTACAATGAGAGATAGAGAGAAAAAGAGAGAGAGAGAATAATACTTTTTTGTTTGCAGGCTTGCTGGAGATCTGAGTCAAGCTGCCCCTTCTCTCAGTTCTGTGGTAAATTGCATCCTAGCTATCATAGGGTCATACAGCATGGAAATACAGACCATTCGGTCCAACCAGTCCATACTGACCATAATCCCAAACTAAGATAATCCCACCTGCCTGTGGTAAACCCATATCCCTGCAAACCTTTATTATTCATGTACTAATCTAAATATCTTTTAAATGTTGTAACTGTATCCACATCCATCACTTCCTCTGGAAGTTCATTCCACACATGAACCAATCTATGTGTAAAAAAATTGCTCCTCACATCTTTTTTTAAATCTTTGTCCGCTAATCTTAAAAATATGCCCTCTGGTCTTGAAATTCCCCCACCCTAGGGAAAACACATTGGCCATTCACCTTATCTATACCCCACAAAATTTGATAAACCTCTATAAGGTCACCCCCTCAACCTCCTACGCTCCAGAAAAAAAAGCCACAGCTTATCCAGCCTCTGCTTGTAACCCAAATCTATGCTGATGAGGTGCTGGTGTTGGGCTGGGTTGGACAAGGTCAAAAGTCACATGACACCAGATTATAGTCCAACAGGTTTATTTGGGAACATTAATTTTTGGAGCCGAAAGCTAGTGTTTTCAAATAAACCTGCTGGACTATAATCTGGTGTTGTGTGATTCTTGATCAAAACAATATAAAAGCATTGCTGGTCAATTATTTAGCCCAAACCCATCTGCTGTCAATGTGCCTCACAAAAAAAGCACCAAATCTCGCTTCTTCAAAAATTATGATATTGAATAACCAATAAGTGAACTCCACATAGTTCTACTTTTGACCTTCAAGTTAAAAAAAAGGATCATTTTCTGGAATATGGTAACGTTTATACTTCCATTTCTTCTCTGTTTATATTTTAAATAAAGTATATGTAGTCTCTAGCTGAAAATGTGTTGCTGGAAAAGCGCAGCAGGTCAGGCAGCATCCAAGGAACAGGAGAATCGACGTTTCGGGCATAAGCCCTTCTTCAGGAAAGTAGGGCTTATGCCCGAAACGTCGATTCTCCTGTTCCTTGGATGCTGCCTGACCTGCTGCGCTTTTCCAGCAACACATTTTCAGCTCTGATCTCCAGCATCTGCAGCCCTCACTTTCTCCATATGTAGTCTCTACATGATCCATGGAGCTCTGGATATATTTTCTCCTGTGCGGTAACGCACCTTGAATATACTTGAACAATATGTACCTGAAAGGCAGCTTATTGTTCAGCTGCAGTTTTGTCTACTGATCTTTCAATTCAATTTATCTGAGTCTGATACATTCTTGGCCCACATTAAGTTGGCTTACCCCCAGTTAATTACTTTAACTCTGGGATTCTCTTTGTTCTTTTCCATATTAAACCAAAACCCCATGATATAATGATCACTGACCCCTAAGTGTATGCTGCTGCTGACACTGTATCCAACTGATCGTCTCATTCCCAAAACCTGGCTCAGCAGAGCCTCCTTTGTTGGAAAGAACATACCGCGATGTAGAAAGTTCTCCTTCATTGACTCCATGAACTCTTGCCCCTTCCTGCCTTTTGATCAACTGCTTTTCTGGTCTGTATTCAAAAGATTAAAGTGGTCTATTACACTTGCTCAAATATTCTTGCATTTTTCAGTAATTTCCTCGACAAATATGCTTCTCAATATCCCCCCACTTGTTGGTGGCCTATAGATTATATTGATCAATGTATTTGAACATCTTCTTAGCTCCAGATTATCTACAGTGTGAAAACAGGCCACTCAGCCCAACAAGTCTATACCAACCCTCTAAGGAGGAGACAACCCAGACCCATTCCCATTTGAATAATGCATCTAACACTATGGGCAATTTAGCATGGCCAATTCACCTGACCTGCACATCTTTGGATTGTGGGAGGAAACTGGAGCACCTGGAGGAAACCCATGCAGACTCAGGGAGAATGTGCAAACGCCACACAGTCAGTCATCCAAGGTGGGAATTGAACCCAGGTCCCTGGTACTGGGAGGTAGCAGTGCTGACCATTGAGCCATGCTGCCAACCGCTCTGCAGCACTGTGCTGATCTCCTTAAATAATACGGTCACCCCCACCTTTCCTACCTTTCCTGACAAACCTGAATTTTGGAATATTTAATAGAAATTAAATATTCTAGTAGAATGAGTCTCTGTTAACATGGCAACATAACCTATCAAAGTGGCTACCTTTGTCTGTGAAATTGTGAGATAACACAGGTAAATCTGACATGCAACAAAAAGATTTCAGGTAGAAGCTGTTCAGTCAATCAGTGTACCCCATTAATTTTCATCCTGTCAAGGCAACCTCATGAGAAATCAGACAATGGAGAACAGACCATCACAGTCTCCACGGAGTATACTTTCATCAAGTCACGGAAATCAGGAGGAAAGCCCATTCCTCATTAAAATAAATGACCCGTTGACAAAATTACAGGTGCAAGTGATTTATTAATTTATTAGCTGGAACAAAAGAAATTCGATTAAAATGCACTGGCAAGACGATAGTTGAAATCTTCCCAAGCAGCTAATGAGCCACTTAATTAGTAAAAATGTCAAAACATTTCCTCACCCCATCTGGGGATGCATTTTTAAAAGCATCAAATTGTCAACAAAGTAAAGCCCGCGTGAAGAATTATGGCACCTGGAATCTTAGTTTCCAAATGCAATGAAGAGTAGAAAGGACCAGATCCACAAGGGCTCGAGTCTCTATCCCTCTCCAGGATTTCAGGAGTTTACTGAAATGACACCACTGGGCCAGCATTTCTATGGTATTCCAGTAGGCCTCCCAACCTGCCATCTCAATTTACTATTCAATAATCTGTTGCGTGATTCTAGAGTAGGTTATTGGAGCTATAGGTGTCCATGAACTAAAAGTCAGGATTTGAGGGGCAGCTCAAGGGCGGAAAAGAATCATGGGGTTGTAGTAAGAAAGCTATTCCACTTTAGCCATACTATTCACCATCTCTTACCCACAAGGCAATCCTTGGGTCTTCTATCTTCCAGCTGCTATTAACCATATAATCCCTACAGTGTGGAAGCAGGCCAGTCAGTCCATCAAGTTTACACCAACCCTCTGAAGAGCATCCTGCTCAGACCCAAACCCCGATTCTATCCCCGTAACCCCATGACTATCCACCTAGCCTGCATATCTCTGGGCACTACAGGACAATTTCCCATGGCCAATCCACTTAACCTGCACATCTTCGGACTGTGGGAGGAATTCGGGGCACCCAGACGGGACCCACACAGACACATGGAGAACTTACAAACTCCACTAGACAGTCACCCGAGGCTGGAATTGAACCCTGGTCCCAAGAGGCAGCAGCGCTAACCACTGAGCCACCGTACCACCCCATGAAAAGTCAGAAGTCTTAAGCAGAGGTGACAAGGTGCATCAATCAATACCTATGAAGCTGAAATTTGTACCCTTTAGATTGGTTACTGCTAACATTTCAGCTGTACATTGAGAAACCTCTGAAGAAAATCCTTACCCATGTTTTTTTCCTATGTGCATGAAAAGGCAAATGAGCAATGAAATAACATTTTTGAAGCTTTTTCTTTGTCACCTTTTGTGGAACTAACATAGAACATAGAATACTACAGCACAGGAACAGGCCCTTTGGCCTACCACGTTAGTGTTGAGCATGATACCATTTTAAGCTAATCCCATCTGCCTACACATTATCAGTATCCCTCTATTCCCTGTTCTGAAGAAGGGTCACTGGACGCGAAATGTTAACTCTGATTGCGCCCCACAGATGCTGCCAGGCCTGCTGAATTTTTTCCAGCAATTTCTTTTTTTTTATTTCTGATTTCCAACATCTACAGTTCTTTAGTTTTCTCCCCCTTCTATTCCCTGCCTTATCATGTGTCTGCCTAAATGCCTCTTAAACGATGCTATCCTAATTGCATCTATCATGTTTCCTCACAGTATGTTCCAGGCACCTCCCATCTTCTGTGTAAAATATTTGCCTCACAAAAGTCCTTGAAATGTACCACCTGATACTTTAGACCTATGCCCTCTGGTATTTGACTTTTCTCTTCTGGGGAAAAAGATACTGACTAACCACCCTATGAATGTCTCTCATTAGGTCAGGTCGCTCCTGCCGCTCCAGTGAAATCAATCCAAGTTTGTCCAACCTCTCCTTATGGCTAACATACTGCAATCTAAGCTGACATCCTGACAAACCTCTTTTAGAACATAGAACATAGAACATAGAACAATACAGCTCAGAACTGGCCCTTCGGCCCACGATGTTGTGCCGAACATTTGTCCTAGTTTAAGCACCCATCCATGTACCTATCCAATTGCCGCTTAAAGGTCACCAAAGATTCTGACTCTACCACTCCCACAGGCAGCGCATTCCATGCCCCCACCACTCTCTGGGTAATGAACCTACCCCTGACATCCCCCCTATACCTTCCACCCTTCACCTTAAATTTATGTCCCCTTGTAACACTCTGTTGTACCCGGGGAAGAAGTCTCTGACTGTCTATCTATTCCCCTGATTATCTTATAAACCTCTATAAAGTCACCCTTCATCCTTTGCCGTTCCAATGAGAAAAGGCCTAGCACTCTCAACCTATCCTCGTACGACCTATTCTCCATTCCAGGCAACATCCTGGTAAATCTTCTCTGCACCCTCTCCAAAGCTTCCACATCTTTCCTAAAATGAAATCCAGGAATCTGCAGTAAAGAATTCCACTATCTCTGAGAAAAGAAAAATGTCCTCAACTTTATCCGTACTAGGGGATCCCTTACTCTGAGAATTTTCTCTTTGGTCCTAGACTGTCCTACAAAGAGAAAATTATATTTCTCATTTTATGGGCAGCACAGTGGCACAGTGGTTAGCACTGCTGCCTCACAGCGCCAGAGACTCGGGTTCAATTCCCGCCTCAGGCGACTCTCTGTGTGGAGTTTGCACATTCTCCCCGTGTCTGCATGGGTTTCCTCCCATAATCCAAAAATGTGCAGGTTAGGTGACTTGGCCATGCTAAATTGCCTGTAGTGTTAGGCGTAGAGGAATGTGTCTGGATGGGTTGCACTTCGACAGGTCGGTGTGGACTTGTTGGGCCGAAGGGCCTGTTTCCACACTGTAAGTAATCTAATTTATAGAGTCATATAGATGTACGCATGGAAACAGACCCTTCAGTCCAACCCATCCATGTCGACCAGATATTCCAATCCAATCTAGTCCCACCTGCCAGCACCCGGCCCATATCCCTCCAAACCCTTCCTATTCATATACCCATCCAAATGCCTCTTAAATGTTGCACTTCCTCCACCACTTCCTCTGACAGCTCATTCCATACACGTATCACCCTCTGTGTGAAAAAGTTGCCCCATAGGTCTCTCTCACCCTAAACTTATACTCTCTAGTTCTGGACTCCCTGACCCCAAGGAAAAAGACTTTGCCTATTTACCTTATCCATGCCCCTCATAAATTTCTAGAGGGTCTCCTCTTTTCTCCTTTTGTGGTAATTCCATTCTTTATCCTACCACTGATTTTAAGCTGACAAGTCTATTGCTCTTTGTCAATCTTCTGTTGTCCTTAAATATAGGAATTACATCAGCTGTCCACTAACCTTCTGACACTACACTTTTTTTCTAATGTATGTAGTTAAGCCTCTGCTACTTCTGTTCTACATTCAAAATATGTGGATGCAATCCATCTGGATTAAGTTGATTGAATTTATTGAATTTGTTCAGTGTATCTTCTTTCTTATTTTCAGTGTGCTTATCCTCATTATCCATCCCACTGTACAAAATCATGCCTACTTTTTCTACCTACCTGGTAAATACCAAAAACAAAATAATAATTGAACATTTTTGCTGTCTTCAGTGTTACTTGTGATCTGATTCAATTGTTTAATGATCCAATTCCTATCACAGTGTTTCCTTATTTTATTTTGCAAACACTGATGTAAAATATTTCATTTTTCTGTCTCCTGTACTTTAATGATTTAGTTTTATAGCTCCTGCATCACTTTGCAAATTGTTTCTCTGAAGTGTCTTCCAATGTCCTTGTATTCCCTTTTAATCTCTGCTCCTCTGCTCTAACTGTGCTCAATGCGGACTTCTTTTCCTTATGTAGTTATGGGCTAACACCATAAAATGTAGGAGTAGAAATACTGTAGTCTATTTGGCCCATTGAGTATGCACCTCCATTCAATGTGATCTTGGTTGATTTGGTGCTGCCTTTTCCACATAGCCCTGGATTTTCTTAATGATTAAGAGTCTGTCCACATAAGTCTTGAATATTCTTAATGACCCAGCCTCAACAGCCTCAACAGAATTTCACTACCTCTGAGAAAAGAAAAATGTCCTCAACTCTATCCGTGCTAGGGGATCCCTTACTCTGAGAATTTTCTCTTTGGTCCTAGACTGTCCTACAGAGAGAAACAATCTTTCAGCAACTACCCTATTAAGCCCGCTCCCCTCCAAACCCCAATGCCATCTTCCACACACATACTAATGAAATCTGTAATGGTGGTGACAGGCTGGTTGAAAATGGACCAGTCCTTTGCATAGAAACCCTTCCATTACCTCAATGCAATTCTGCACTAAATTTCTGTACGGGGGCCTCATACTTCAACTTCTGATTGTAACGCGAGAGGAAGTGCATGGTATTGTGACCCGCTTTTCAAAAATGTAGACAGCGGCTGGAGCTGTGGGCATCCTTTGCAATTTATTTGTAATTGTTTGTGAATTGTTCTTAATTTATATAAAGGATTTGGATGAGAATTTAGGAGGCATGGTTAGTAAATTTGCATATGACATCAAAATTGGTCATCATGTGAAGGTGGCAGTGTTGGACTGGGGTGTACAAAGTTAAAAATCACACAACACCAGGTTATAGTCCAACAGGTTTAATTGGAAGCACTAGCTTTTGAAGTGCTGCTCCTTCATCAGGTGGTTGTGGAGTATAAGATCATAAGACACATAATTTATAGCAAAAGTTTACAGTGTGATGTAACTGAAATTATATATTGAAAAAGACCTGGATTGTTTGTTAAGTCTCTCATCTTTGAGAATGACCATGTTGGTTTCAGTTCTTTCATATGAAAATAACAGAACATTTAAATGTTACATTCTCAAGTGAACTTTAACAATTGGTGGCATGTTGGCCCAGATAAGGTATTTAAGGTGTGGGCTGCCCTGTGTGAGACTGTCTGTGCCACAATGGTCAGACTGATTCTAATCTAAAAAGTGGATTTACAGAATCTTACATGGATATATGCAGTATTTGAGCAAAGTAAAATGTAATTTTGCAAGTACAAATTCACCCCATAAACTTATATGTGTATGTGTGCATATAGGACAGGATGCCAAATTGGTGAGGCCAATTTCAGAGTACTGTGTACATGTCTGGTCATCCTGCTATAGGAAGGACACTATTAAATTGGAGAGGGTTCAGAAAAGACTTTCCAGGATTTTGCCAGGACTGGAAAGTTTGAGGTATAAGGATAGGTTGGATTGGGGAGTGGGGGGATTATTTTCATTGGAGCATGGGAGGTTGAGGAATGACCTTATAGAAGTTTGTAAGATCATGACGGACATACGTAAGGTGAATAGCAAAGGTCTTTTCCTTAGTGTGGGTAAGTTCAAAACTAGGGGACATATTTTTAAGACAAGCGGAGAAAGATTTAAAAGTGATCTGAGGGGCAAGCATTTCACACAGGGTTTGGTTGGTATATGGAATGAGCTGCCGGAGGAAGTGGCAGATGCAGGTACAGTTACAACATTTAAAAGACATTAGGACTGATACATGATCAGGAAAGGTTTAGAGGGATGTGAGCTACATGCAGGCAAGCTGAATAGTTTAGTTTTAGGAAACTTGGTTGGCATGAATGAGTTGAACTGAAGGGTCTGTTTCTGCACTGTATGACTATGACTCTATCAAAAAGTATATCTTTCCTCATTAGATTACTCGGATGTTGAGTCCTGAACAATAGCAGGAATTTCATATGTTCTCTTTCTAATTAATATTAGGGTAGTTGAAATTACCCTCATGATTATTGTTCTATTTTTAACTCAGTTTGTCACTATGTTTCTTCCCCTATTCCCCTCTCATTGCCTTGGTACCTTGGTAAGATAAAATAATCACAGTTCTACTGATGGCATGTGCTATCTCGTTAGAAAGAGAGAGTGAGACAGAGACAGATAGACAGACTACTAATGGTGGTTTAACTTGAGTGTCACTACACCTCAGATGAGGGGAGAATTTGAGCTTTATTTTAAACTCAGCAAACATAGGAAGTGAACCCACACTGTTGGCATCACACAACATTGCAAATCACCTGCCCTACCAACTAAGTTAGCCATCTCGTCTGGATGATTACTGATCCATATAGTTTTCATTTATGCTTTGCTGATACCTGCCTCCTTTCTGGGTCCTCTTGTGGCACAGTGGTAGTGTCCATACCCTGGCCAAGGAGGCCCAAGTTAAAATCCCATCTGATCTAGAGGCACGGAGTAACATATCAGAACAGGTGGATTAGAAAAATAGGTTAAATAAGTTTTTAAAATATCTCCTTTTCCTTCTCATGCTGCTTTGTTGTCAGGAAGTACAGCTCCTCCACCTCCAATTGCCCCCTCACTATTTTCTAAATGTGTTATACACAACAATGTTTAATCCTTGGTCATGATTTTTCTGTAACCAAATCTAAGTAATTCCTTCCTCTCATTCTTCCCAATACAATTGCCTCCAGCTCATCTGTTTTATTACTGACGTTGTGTATAGCTGGAGAGATGTAACTAATTTTTAACTGGAATTTCTCTTAATCTTAGTTTAACCATCTTTTTACACTCCTGCTATGTTTCTGTTTAATGTCTTGTTTCGTCCCCTTTATTCAATCCTATATTCCCCTGCCCTGTTTAAACTTTTTTTTGTGGATCCTGCTATGTTTAAGTCCTTTTCCACCTCCCCATTACCTTTTACCATAAGCAATCGGATCCGAACCAGATTCAGGTGAAGACCGCTCCATTTCACCAATGCCTCCCTGTCTCAGAACCGGTGCCATTTACCGTGAAAATGGGTATCATTACTAAAAACCAGCCCTTTGAAGCATACACATCCTTCAGATATATTTGCAATTCTGACAATTTGCCCAACTGTGGTGTGGACAAAAGTCTTGAGATTATTATCCTCAAAGTATAGGGTAAGATTTTTAAAAATTCATTCAGGGATGAGGGTTTCCCTGGCTAGGTCGGCATTCATTGCCAATCAGACAGTTAAAAGTCAACCCCATTGCTATGGGTCTGGACTCACATGTAGGCCAGTGAAAGTAAGGATGGCAGATTCTTTCCCGAAAGGGAATTAGTGAACCAGATTGTTTTTTTCCTGACAATCAACATGGTCATTATTAGACTGTTAATTCCAGATTTGAATTCAAATTGGATTTGAACCCAGGTCTCTAGAAAATTTCCTGTGTCTCTGGATTAACAGTCCAGTGATAATATCAATAGGCTGTCACTTCCCCCAAGTTGCTTAGCAGAGTTTTGGCTTACTTAAGGAAGTGAGGAATTAAATTATAATTGTGGTTAGTTGCAAACAGTTTTCTGAACGAAGAAAGCCATGTTGCCCAAGTCCAATGTAATATCATGGATGTATGTGTTTATGGCACTTTTTTGACTCACACTGATGTATGCTTCAGCTTACAGCCTATGCAAATGCTATACAGTAAAAGGCTTTTACTCAAAGACACAGTTATGTTTTAAAACGATTCTGTTTCATAACTTAAAGTGTGTAACAAGCCTGTGGATATATATGTGCAGGCATATGTAAGTATGCATATCGAGATTACTTTGAATATAGGTTCTGTAATGAGCTCTGTAGTTTGAAGTTGCCGTTTTCTCCTACTCTCAGGTGAACTCAGTGACTCTGAGCCAGAGAGACTCAGGATGGAGACACTCCTGCAGATTTGCTTCTTTAGGAAAGTCACGACATTTGCAGCGTTATACTCTGCAACACAGAAAGACAACCTGCCCTACCATATGTTAGAGCAGCCTTTATTATTTAATTAATTGACGTCTTTATTCAATGATCATTTAACTTGTGGGGCTAAACATTTAGTACAGAACTAATACCCTTTTGTTTCTGGTTTAAACTACTGTCAGACTTCAGAGGAAAATAAACCTTAAAATTTGCCAACCAATCACGCACTTATTTAATGAGTTTCTCTGGGCTTCAGCTCACTGGGCTCACTATCTCCTGCTCTCTCTTATTCTATTCCTTGATCTGTAAAAGATTGGAATGGCATCTCTTCCCGCAACGCATTGAATTCCTTCACTCACCAAATTCTCCACATTTACATACACTCTGTCACAGATTCCCCGCATTTACGTACACTCTGCTAGGTTCTCTGCATTTACGTACACTCTGCCACAGCAGTGCTCCAACACGCCGGACTTCATGCTGATAACCTTTGGCTTGGAGCCTGAAACTGATGCACACATCCAATCCGCAAAACCTGCTGACCAAATGCTGAGTGAATCCAGCATGTTATCACTTTTCACTTAATGGCCTTCAAGGAGACAGGCCACTTAAGCACAATGTTAACTCAGCAGCAGAATAATGCATGGTGTGCCTGCAGTGCATCTTCCAATTAACCATGGACAATGCAAGAGACATCCATGAAGCATTTTGCATGTAGTGCACAGTATCCTCACTTTGGACTTCAGTGTACAGTGTCCTGCTACACACAATCTTATCAAGAAAAAGAAAATTAATCACTAAAATCTAGCTTCCCTTTTCTTGATAACACCAATTTGAAAAGTGATTGTATTACTTGTATTTGATAGTGAAAATCGCTGTCCCACAGGAGTTTTTAAATAGTAGTCTTAAAGAGATAGGCCATAGTTCCATCTCAGTGTGTGAATCCAATGGAATAGATTTCTCTTCAGTACGATTTTCCTTTATGCAGTAGTGTATTTGTCATATTGTTTCATTGGAAAGATAGGACCTCATTAATAGAAGTGTGGGCCATGGTTAGGAAACAAATGCTTCAAGGGAGTTCTTTAGTTTTGGGCCAGTTGACCTCCACATCTCAAGCATGACAGCACCTCCCAGCCCCGTGAGATGTTAAAGGCATCTTGATGCATGTGGCCTTGACTCTTTGAATGGTCTGGTCCAGCACATTCAGGGAGAGATGACATAAAGATTCAGATCTCAGAGAGATGTAGGAGAGGAAGCCACATACTCGCAACCAGGAAAGAAAGGGAATTGGGCAGTGGAATCACACTATAGCACAACTTCCAATGGCTACTTATGAGCATTATCAGAGCATTGGGATCTTTCAACCATCCATAACATCAGGGGATTCTTTATATGAGTCAGTAGATGTGAAGCTGGAAAAGTACAGCAAGTTAGACGGTACCTGAGGAGCAGGAAAGTCAACATTTCGGGCTGAAACATTCATCTGGACTTAAATGATTCAGCCCGTCGGGATCTGAATGAAATTGTTTAAGATAACCAAGACTTCACCCACAATGCAAGCCATCACACTGGGTGGCAAGATCACATCTTCCTTGAAATAACCCATAATAAACTCTACAATGCTGACAGATTCAGCCAGAATGAGATCTAGTGAATGGTGACTGTGTGTTGCTGTCACTTGCATTTGTAATCAAAATGAATATCAATGAAAATAAATACAAACTCATGAATGTGAACATCTGGTATATGCTCCACTGTGACACTCCAGTCTCTGTGCAAATATTGTCTCTATTTCACTATCTAGTTTTTTTTCCCAATGCTCAATAAGATTATCAAAAAGGTATCATGTTTGAACACTTGAATTGAGTTCTCACTCTACAGTGATTATCATCTTTGTTCTCTTTCAGATCAGAAGTGATTACTGAAAAATGAAGATTTCCCATTTATCAAGCACTATTGACAGTAGCATGCGAAAAAAAAAAACTGAGTTGTCAATGGCACTTGATTCAATGATCCTCAAACCTTTTTAACAAAGAACACAATCATTTTTCAATACTAGCAGAAAGCATTTCCATGTTTAAGTGTGGAATATAACACGAGATTGATAAACACTTTGTAGGCAAGTGTCATTAGTTTTTTACGTGTAGGCAGTCACCTGACATGATGCACATATTTGTTACTTCTTAAAGCCAGACACATGGGACTATGTGGAAATTTAAGTAAGTCATCAGTGTAAGAGTGACAAAAATGTAAAGCACCTTGGGTTCCTAACATCAGGAATTCAACAAATCAATAAAATATTAAGACTACTAAGTTGCTAAGATTCGCAGTCTTTGTGAAAAGTATTTAGGATTCCAATGTAGAGACTCAAACAAGGAGACCATCAATGCAGAGAGGTTCATGCAAAAGAAATCACACTATTAAAGAAAATTAAGTGACTGTAATTTTAATTTTGATATAAAGTGGCAGAAATAGTCTTCCTTAGAAAAGTGATACTTTTACTTATTTACATTTTTACATTAGATTTCCTGGCATGATTGACAACTTATTTACATCAAATACTGTTGTGGAAACACTTTGAACATTCTATATCCATTCCAGTTGTAATTTCTACACATCTACAACAGAAAAAAAGACACTTATTACAGTTTTGAAGACAACCTTGGCAAATATTACAATTAGAATTTATATAAAGACCAAAACAAATGTAAATACAGACTTTAATATGCAGGTATGTTTGAAATCTATATTGTCACAAAGAAATAATTAGTATTTTCTCATCTAATGAAGGAATAGGCAGGAATCAAATTACTTTAGTACCAATAGTCAAATGAAATATTTTAGGGAGTGGTAGGCAAGACGGGATGTGGATTCCAATGTTTCTACATTAGGGTTGCACACAGATATAAACTGGGTAAGCATCACACATACTTTATGGATTGAAGACAACATGCACACATCCAAAGAACATTTCAAACCCCAAAATTTGGTTATTAGCTTTTAATTCACACTGTCTTGCAAAATATATATCTTAAGTTATCTATGTTTTTCCTTTCCAGTTTCATGTTCTGTTCCTTGTTTCTGTAGTTCTCTAACTAATGCAGCCTGCCATGTCTAAACGTACATTACTATCATTCTCTTCAAACTTACTTCATTTCAAAAATTAAGTTATGACTGATAGTTCTGTTGTCTGGAGAACACAAAACAGCTCAGATTTGTTTTATAAACCAGAAAACAAAATGCATGTCGAACTAGTAATGTTAGGCTTAGGGTTGTGCAGCTTCCCAATTTTTGTTTTTGTGTCATCCAGGGATTAAAAACGACGCCAGCCACAATTTGTATCTGTTGTACCTGAATTAAACATGATGCAGCAATGAGTTTTCCACAATATCATGTTACTCCTCTAACCTTAGAAATAACTTTAAGTAAAAGGGACTAATTATATAAAGGAAATAATAAATGCAATTCATATTTTTCTAAATTTATGTAGCAGACTATTATTATAGCTTCTCTATAAAATAGAGGTAAAGGTTCAGCATTAATGGGTATGGAAAAGGGGTGAGAAACTACTAATTGCTTTGTGCAGTTGAAATGCACAATGCCTTGTAACAAAACAAAACTGCACTGATTACCAATGCCTTGGTTTATTTTTAACCAGTTCTGTAAATGATTGTTTATATTTTAACTACTTTTCACATACACTACTACAATAAAAACATCTCTTGATTACAGCTCAGATATCACTGGTGTTTTCCATTATATATTTTAAAAAGTGTTCAGAGAATGATAAAATAATCAAGCTTTTCAAAGTTATTTTCTAATTTTAGTACAGCAATTAATTTACACTCCCATTGTGGCAGAAGGCGGAACTGTTCAGTTATCTGAAAGCTGTTCAAAATACTCTTAAGTAATGTAAGCATTTGTTCTGCTCTAGATTAACTATAACAAAAAAAAATTAAAAAGCAGAGTATTTATAAAAACTAGCAGTTACAAAAGGAAAATGAATGATTTCAGTATCATTGATTTTTCTTAGAAACTGAGAAAAGAAAATGCTGACATTAGATAGTTCATATATTGAAACAGTATTCAGTAAGTAAGGAGTAAAAGCTATTTAAATAGGTTACTACTTGAACAGTTTTATGAGAATGTTAAGTAGGGATCATAAAGTTAGGCTCTACCTTAGATTACAGGTTAAAAGTGATGTAATGCCTGCAAAATTGGAAGTGGCGTACTCATGCACAACACGTTATTAAATGGCACTCTATATATGCAGTAGTTGCTGGTAGGCTGTATATTAAATAGATTGACACGCTACAGGTTTCAGTACGGGTTCAATTTGCTCAAAAGATCCCCTGTCAGGAGTGGAGAAGCTTGTTGAGATTCAGTGGAGCTCACTATTTTGATTTTCGATAGAAATTACGTTATTGCTTGAAATTGAATTATTTTCTAAGTGGGAAATAACATTGCATTGCAAACATATGGAAGCAATGCTGGAAATGTATTTTGTCAGCTAATTTTGCTGAGGCTTTACTGATCTGGAGTATTGAAGAAGCCTTGAGAATTAATTGAAATTAAGCAGGAAATTTAGCAGGGCTTCAGAATTCCTACCAAAGGATTGCTTAACAACCTTACAGCGTAGACGTTCATGTGGTACTTTTATTATTTTTCTTTCTCTGTCTTGCTCTTGAGAGTCTGTGAGGGTTTCAGTAGATGCTTGGAATGAAAGCTCTCGGAAAGGAGCATTGATTCTTTGAACTGCTGTAAATATTGCAGCTGTGGGCATGTCATAGATCAGCTGCAATGATCAGCTCACTTATATCACATGATGCGGAGGTGCCAGTGTTGGACTACCTGATAAAAGAACAATGTTCTAAAAGCTGGTATTTCCAAATAAACTTGTTGGACTATAACCTGTTGTTGTGTGATTTTTAACTTTATATCACATGTACCACGTAGCCTGGCCCTAACCACAAGCAGAAAGACACTCTGCATTCACTGAGTTTTGAAGTCCTCAAAACTAACCATTTAGTGGGATGCCATAACTTCTCCACTAAATGGCAGTGAGTAAGATTAATTGACTTTGGCACATTCCCACAGGCATTTCTGGTGGCTAAGAAGACATAGACCATTATTGCTTTATTTCTATGGGAGGTTTTCTGCTTTAATATCAACAATTATGAGCATATTTGTTAGGTTTAAGTTTGCTTTTAATTTGGGATTTCCATCCTCAAAAAATTTGACTGATCTTTTCTGCATTTGCTGGCAGATTAAAAATGGCTCCCCGATGACCAATGGTAATGGGTAAGGCTGATCATTTAGAATCCATGCAATTATCACATGCCTAAGGAACACAAAGCACAATGGGCGGCACGGTGGCACAGTGGTTAGCACTGCTGCCTCACAGCGCCTGAGACCCGGGTTCAATTCCCGCCTCAGGCGACTGACTGTGTGGAGTTTGCACGTTCTCCCCGTGTCTGCGTGGGTTTCCTCCGGGTGCTCCGGTTTCCTCCCACAGTCACAAAGATGTGCAGGGCCAGGTGAATTGGCCATACTAAATTGCCCGTAGTGTTAGGTAAGGGGTCAATGTAGGGGTATGGGTGGGTTGCGCTTCAGCGGGTCGGTGTGGACTTGTTGGGCCGAAGGGCCTGTTTCCACACTGTAATCTAATCTAATCTAATCACAATATTACTGTTGGGCATTTTAAAGGAGTGGACTTTTGGGCTAAAGTTAGATGCAACCCACAAAGTAAAACCTGTGGTCTGCACAATTAAATGAGGACTAACTGTGCAACAATATGCTGAGATGTTAGCTCATCATATATATTACTGATTACCTTTTCTTCATAATTTACATGGAGTACCTAAGCAATCTTTAAATTCACAGAATCAATCTGACAATTGTTTTTGTGATTTTATCAACATGATATTGTGAAAATAATTATCATAAAAATACAGGTACTTTTAAGCCTTAAATGGATATATTCAAGAGACAAACAATAATTTATAATTTAAGCATTTCACTGGTACATGAAGTCATAAGTTCCAGCCCTTTCAATGTACAAAATTCCCACAGAATGCTAGTAGTAATGGAGGCTCTTATTCAAAGCTGTGGGCATATTTCAATTTATCAAGCAGCAAAATTCAGCACTGGTAGAAATCTAGAGTTAACTGAAGATACTTACTTATACTAGCTTTAATAATTATATTTTTTCTACAATGGTGACATTCTAATGTTTCTTGTCAGATTACAGGCATACCCTATATCCCTGTTTCCATAGTCAAAATAATAATTTCAAGCTTACATGATAAATATATAATACAATGGGAATATACTGCAAAGAGATGGAATAGCAGACTCTTTCACAATTCATGTGTTGATGTCTATCAAATCTGGGGAGGGTTAAGCAATTCATTTGAAGTGAACCCCCAAGCTAACAGCTGAGATATTACATTTTATAACTACTGGGAGTTATAAGATCTATAATGTTCAGAAGCTCAAAATCCCTGAACTTCCATGCCGTGCATTTTGGTAGCAAAGTGTTTTTGTTTCTCCCCAGTGAGTAATCCATTAGTGTCCCCATTGGACTGCTGGTCTACATTGTCATCAGGTAAACAAACTTAACTAAGCAATAAAGGCTGGAACAAATATTAGATGTCTCAATAGAGAATGTGGGTCAAAATATTTTGACACTTTCTACTAAAGGAATAATATGCTGATATTTATGGGATGATATTAAAATTATGATTAAGTCAATACTGTAATCCTCACTGTACTCTAATCTATTGATGTTCTCACAGATCATTGCCCCAAAGATGAGTTTGAATAATGGAGCAATTGGCTCTACAATATGATTCATGCAGAGAACATTTTGGTTATTTTCTAACGGAAAAAGATCTGGCTTCTCAGGGCCCCATTCCGTTTCAGAAATTTATAAAGTTTGCCATTAGCTGCTTAGCTCAGGGTTTCACTTTAGAAAACAGTTGATTTAAAAAATATCAGCAGATACAGAATTGGAGTACACATAATAGCATAGTTGCCAACTCCCTACATTTATACAGCAATATTGAGTTTGTCATCTATTTCTTGTGTACTTTACATAACCGGAATTCTCCTAAGATTCTGTGACCTGTCTAGTGTGGTCTATTATAGATTAATGCGCTGTAAAAGGGCGACATAAATTCCACTAGGTCATTTTATGTAGTCTTCATCTGCAGCAAAGCTAACCAGTTGGTATGATCATCAACATGTATCTCTTTTCTGTTGCTCCTTTGCCATCAGATAGTAGGAAAGGCCAGTCAGCCCTATCTATCAGAAAATAGGAGAAAGAAGACAATGTTAGCAACGACTATCTGGCAAAGCTGCCCCTTAATGTCTCCTAAGTTCCTATGTCAGAATGTTGGCAACTATGTGCATCACTAACTACAGCAAATGAATGGCATTAATGTAGAATTAGACAAACAAATGATGAGTCAAACATCTGATTCAATACTAGGCATTTTTCTGTACACACGTCTATTGCTGGAAGAATTCAAAACCCTGGGAGCACAGTAAATACTATTCCTGCTTGATACATAAGGCATAATATGTTCTGAAATGTACACTTCATTAGGAACTTGTCCATCTCTGGAGCAGTATGATGCTGTCGACCTAATAGATGATCTAAAGTGATTAGCGTTGCGTGCCTTTGATGCAGCCGATTGTTTATATATGTCAGAAGAACTTCGCCCGTGGACCAAATGCTGATCTTCACGAAAGGAATGCCAGAATGGATTCTCAGAGACGTGGTCTGGATACAATGACTTACTCCGCTTGCTCTCTTCAAGATTATGGTCAAAAACAGAAACCTTGGTGCTAAAGAGTTTCTCTGGCTTAATATTGAATACATGTGCATAAGGGTCATCCTGAAATCTGTCCTTTTCTTTCAAGCTTACACTTCGGGCAGGCCTTCCAAGATCCACTTCTTTAGGGTTCTCGAGGATATTGTCAAATGAATGCTGTCTGCTAATCCTCAGCCTGTTCACTTTTTGCATGTTGGAGGCTTCAGAACCTGCCCAGTGGTGGACAAAGGATTCTTCAGGACACATGGGGCTTACTGGCTCTTGCAACATGTGATCTTCACTAATATCATACAAGTTTGCTGTGTGTACACAAGCATCACATCTGTTATACGGAGACCTGACTGAGTAGTGAGGTGTATAGTTAGGCAGCTTGGACAGGCAGCTTCTGCAGTGGGCAACGGGCTGTTTGTACCTATCATTGTAATCTACAGGGGAAAGATTTTTCTCCTTCAAGCTGTAGTGCTTATTATACAGGCTGTATTTATTTTCAGCATTGGTAAGGTTGTCCTCATTATGCTGAGGAGTCCTGTTTAGGTGCAGAACTGCTTCCTGTTTCCTGTAATTCTCATTCTGATCATGATACACCGGAGGATAGTCCAGATCCTCTGGAATTGCTACATTTTCTCGGTAATGATGCTGATCTGAATGATAACTGGACTCCCGGTCAGAATCAATGGTGTAGACTTTGTCACGATGGTGTAGCTGGCTCTCCTTTGCTCTAAGATAAGAGAGTTCTATTTCACTGCAGTCGCGAGGATACTTGGCCATCATGGATTTCTTCTTGAAGGTTTCTTTATGTTTGTGATGCTTCTGATTGTTGTCAGGATCCTTGTAGGATGTAGTGCGGCTTGAACAATCAGACATGTCTGAATGGGCAACTTCCTCTGGAAGGTACCTCTGGTTTTTAACAGGTTGCTTGGGCTCTACATTGACACTTTCTACTACTGACCCCTGATTTTGCCGCAATGTTTCCACAGATTTTTTCCACAGCTGCCTCGGCCTGGAGTTAAGTTTAGGAGTATCAGAGCTAACTGCAACCTCCACGGTGTTGGGATTTGCTTCATTTAGAGTCAGTGGATGCTGCCCTTGGAGTATATAATTGTTACGGTTATCTTTCTGCCTGTTGACGTTAAATGTCATCATTTCGCCGGTGTTATCAGTGAAGCCCATCTCCTTGGGTTGATAGGGCCTGTTGTCAGAATAGAGGAAATTTCCCTTTTGATCAACCACATCAAGCAGTAAAGACCCTCTTTGAATGAAATTGGAAGTTCTTTTAGGGGAGTTTGCTCTTGAAGCGTTCAGATTTGACATATTGGCCATTGTTTTTGACGTGTTAAAAAGCCTCAGAATATTTGTTTGAGGACTGTTCAAATCCAGGTTGGGTGATTTCTTCTTTTCCTCATAGGGAACACCGTGTATACAGCTCCAGATTCCCTACAAAAGAACAACAGAAAGGGCGAACAAATGAGCACAAGCTGCTTTGACACCTCATTGTGGAATTGTTGTGCAGTACATCAAACTACATTTTTACAAAGCTTTTGCAACCAATGAAGTTAAAACCATTCATCTAATGAGCAATAATTGATGCACGTATGTCAACTGCCTGACTATATCTTTCAGTTATAAACTGTGTAAATACATACATTTGCATTTTTCAAATAGGATTAAAATACAATGCTTCCCTGTGGGCAAACAAATATTGAACGATATTATTGAGTGGTAAAGTAATGTGTTTTAAAGTAACAATCAAAATGCTCTTTTTTTCCTTTGAGATGTGACTTGGAGGGAGAATGGATTAGTTACTGTCAGGCTGAATGTTTCTCCACTAGAGGGAGTTAAGCAATTACTTTAATCTGGTCTTTTAGCCCCATCCCCATTGTTAATGCTTCGTCCAAGCCTCAACTAAACAATTTCAATTCAAGTCTCTGGGGACTTGACTATGACTGGCTTTTGATACTTGTCTAACACAACCAAGAGACTGTTTTCTCGTTCTGTGTTGGATTGCTGCTGGAGCTGAAACAAATAAATCCCAGAGGCACAGTCACACTCGGGGAAGATAAGTGACATTGCAGGTTCTAATTTTGAAACGTAGAAAATAGGAACAGGAGTGGACCACTTTGCCCTTCGAGTGCGATCCACCATTCAATATGATCAGTGCTGATCTTCAAACACAATGCAATATCCCCACTTTCTGTCCATACTTATACATTATAGTCAATGACCTGACCTGACCTCCACAGCCTTCTATGATAATGAATTCCACAGGGTGACCACCCTCTAAATAAAGAAACGTTTCCTCATCTCAATCTTAAACGATCTACCCTGTATCATGAGAGTTTGCCCCTTGTTCTTATCTCCTCAACCAAAGGAAATGTCCTCCCTGCACATAGTCAGGTTAGAATTTGATGTATTTCAATCAGATACTCTCTCAAAACCACAAAGAATATAGGTCCAATCAAACCAATCTTTCCTCATACAACAGTCCTGACAACCTGATATTAGCCTAGTTAGCCTTCACTACATTCCCTTTATAGCATTTATATCCTCTGTTAAGTTCGGAGACCAAAGCTGCACAAGGTACATTGAGTACAGTCTCACCAAGCCCCTGTATAACAGTAGTAAGACATCCCTACTTCTGAACTCAAATCTTCTTGCAATATAACATTTATATGACATTGGCAGGGTTGAGACATGCAATCACATCAAATAGATGAAAAAGTCCAGGGCTTCATTGCTTAAGCTGGAGTTAAAAGATAAATATGGAATTTAAATCCAATGACCAGAAAAAGAGAAAAATCTTTATTTTATTTTTCCATCCTACCATTTATAATTATGAATAACTCTAACTTCTCTGGCTTGAGGGGTTCCTGCATTGCTGCATCAGAAAAAAAATTAACTTGGTTGAGGCTGCCTCGGTGAAATGGAACATGCTACCTTAAACGAAAATGTTGCGTTTGAAGACATTTTGACTTTAGAACATGGTGCTAAATGTTATATAGTAGAATTCAATATTAACATCTACCTATCATTTAACTCTGTTGTCACTATTTACAATATCATATAACCAGTAGAACAAAATATTATCTCTGAAATATTTGAAAAATATATAGGCCTTACAAAACACTGGGATAGGAATCTTTACAATAAGAACAGATAATAATAGTTATCTTGGCATTGTTAAAAGGCAGTCACTTCATCAATAGATTTAGATGACAATGTAAGTATCAAGGTGAAAACTTCAGCTGTCTATGAATATCACCTAATCCCAGATCTGACAGTACAGGCTCAACATTATCCTGCAGCATTGTTTAATTTTGAGCTGCTTCTTTTGCTGTCAATTGGAGTTGTCTTGGTAGATGCAAAACTGATATGGTTCAGGCTGCTGATGCACAAAAGGCATTCATATCACAAGATTAACAGATGTGTAATCACTGCAAATTTACAAGTGATAATCAACAGTTGAGTGAGAAATAATTAACTCAACATGAATTATAGAAAATACAGATGTAGTGCAATCCTAGAGTGGTTAGTGTGATTGGTGAGCTTGAAATCTACTCCGATTCTCCATTATCATACATATTTTTGCTTTTCCTGTCTGTTGTGAAATATACATACATTATTGCTTGAATCCAACAGGAAAGTTCCAGTACTGAATAATAAAAAAAGTCATTAAGAACATTAAATGTTTCAACTAACTTTATAATTGCAGCATAAATGATGTCCCTGTGGAATTAGGAAATAGCATAATGCAAAATAAAGATCAAATTATGCATTAGCTTTTGCGTTGGTCATATCAGAATTAGCAACTCAGGGAGATATTATTGTTATTGAGAGGATTCAGAGGCAAATAATGAAGTTTATTTGAGTACCAGGAAATTAAGTTATGAACAATTTAAAAAGTTGATTTGCTTTCGATTGAAAAGTAGAAGATTTTAGGTGGACCTAACTAAAGTTTTAAGGGTTATGAAAGAACAAAACTGATCCAAACAACTTGTTAACTATGGCAGTGCGATACCTGAGGATACACAAATGAGGGAACCATGAACAAGAAGGAACGTTAGACAAACCGTTTTCGCCCAAGGTTCCAGATGCACTGTGGTCTCCTTGAATTTTGGAAAGACAACTAAGTGGACAGCAAAATATAAATTCAACATGCCCTTCTGGTGAATAAAATGTTTGAGTGATGGGTATATTGGTTGTTCAATGGAAATGGGGCAGATGTATAGAGTCCAGTGCCTCTTCCCTGTTCTTAAGAATTTTAGGTTTTTTGTCTTTTATAAAGTATTACATTTCTGTGAAGCACTTTGGGATGTTCAAATATATTAAAAGTACGATATAAATGTAAGTAGTTTTAAAATCACAGTGGTCTGGTTATGTGGATCAGGTCTGCTAGGTTAAAGACAATAAATTAATGTTTCATTAAATATTTCTTAATGTTTAATTGGCTTGCACCCATCTGGCTGTGAGACATTTTGAAAGGCACTTTGTAAATTCATGTCTTTCATCCTTTCTCTACAATATAGAATAGCTCAACTGAACTTCAGGAAAAAAATCTGAGATCAACTATTAATCTATAATGTGCATCAGTATTTCCATTCATTCTCATCCATCTTTCCTTTGATGGTTGCTAATGAAATGCAACTTTCTTACAGAGAATTCGGCATTTAAAGACACACATAAATATCCAATATAATGACCAAGCTCATTTTTCTTAATAACCTTGCTGTCTACTCTGTCAGGATAAATGCATACTAGACGAATAATTAGTTGATTAAACCTAAGTGCAATGAGAAGATCAATGGAGGCTGATGGTTCTGTATCACTAATGCAAGACTTTCTACATTATATTTTGCCAAGTGCAATATAGTTAATTGTCTTGCTTCTTCAATGACTCACTAACTCGATCACTGGTGTTGCAGAAGAAAGACATGAGTCTTTGTTTGCACCACTGATGCGAAATTTTGGATGGTCAACCTCTATCATTCATGCAAAAGATGCATGCTGGAAAGAAATCCAACTAAAAATAAACGGTCACTGTCAAGCCAAATTGCACAATCATTTGGGTTTTCTGCTTTTTACTCAATTTATGTTCTCAATTTTCTATTATTACCTAACAGTTCTGTAGCAGCAGCACACTCTACAAATTCATATGGCAGCACTTTTTCATAAACTGCTGCATTCCCATACATTCAACCTATAAAAACTAAGTAGCTTGAGAGTGTTTAACCTTCAATGCCTACAGCCAATAAGAATGTTTTTTAATGATATTAACATTAAAAGCATAAAAATTTACTTTTAGATGTATTGCATTTTATATGAGCTGTTGACCTGAATTGCTCTGTTGAAAATATCCCAAAACAGGAAATGTTCTTTTTAGATATTTTTCAATGTAATCACAGAAGTATTACGGTGTGGAAGGAGCCATTCAGCTTATTGTGCCTGCAAAGACTCTTTTATCTATAACGCTGCTAACCTAGGAACTGTTGATGAGGTCTATGAGCTGTGAAATGACTGGTCATACGTTTGCAGGAACTGACAATAAATTTTGCTTTTGTGAAGCTACGACTATCTGACAGGTAAGAACAAAGGGAATATTAAACAGCATCATGTGAGGGCACTTTCTAGCACAAGGTTTACTATCCTAAACACGTGATGACCTTAGAATTAGAATTCCTACTGTGTGGAAATAGCTCAACAAGTCCACAACAACCCCTCCAAAGAGTAACCCACCCAGACCCATTCCCCTACCCTATATTTACCAACCTAGCCTATACATCCCTAGACACTCTGGGCAATTTAACCTGGCCAATTCACCTATCTGGCACATCTTTGGATTGTGAGAGGAAACCTATGCAGACATGGGGAGCATGTGCAAACTCCATATAGACAGTAACCCGAGGCTGGGATCGAACCCAAGTCCCTGGTGCTGTGAGGCAGTAGTGCTAACTACTGAGCCACAGTGCCACGCTCAGGATCTTAGGATCTCCAGATATAATTTCTCACATCCCAAGTTAAAGTTGGGTAATTTAGGGAATTTGTCTTTCCACATTTGCCCAGCCGAGGCTATAGTCTAATAGATGTTATGATAGAGACCTTTCTCTTCAGGAGGACTGGGAGATCCAGTGATCCAGCTGATCTGGAAGGGCCATCAGCAGCATTTTTGGGAGACATCTACATAGAGCAGCTGGCAACACTTGTGCTGTGTCTGACATTAAATGTGGAAGATTTTAATCTTAAAAGCCTGCTAACATTTCCTGTTATAATTGATATCCAGCTTTTCCCACTGCAGCACAAGATCCCTGCAAGTGCTTCATCCTGACTTGCTTGTCATAAGCTGGAACTGAGAGTAATCCTGCAGGAGGTCGCAAAATTTATCGCTACTGGGGAAGGAGGGGTGTGGTGGCTTCATAGCTAAGTTATTTGATAAGCCTACATTCTTGCTGCTCCTGCCTGTATCTGAAGGAAGGTTGACCACCTGGATCAAAACCTGCCTGAAAACCAGCACAGATGGGAACTCAGTAGTAAGTCTTCTCATGCACTATTTTGGTCAAGGTACTGTCCCATTTTCTGTGTAAATAGGGCAGTAAAACATGAAAAAAAACATTTCTTTGTATACTTCTATAAAGTCCCCTGATAGTCACGTCCTTTCAAATCTGAAGGACTCAGCTTCTTCCACCAAAGTTAATGCATTTGTAACTGTTATTTCAAGATCAAAATACCGCAGAGGATTGAAGTAATCAGCGGGTCTGCAATGGAAAGAGAAACAGATTCAATATGAAAGGTCACAGACCTGATTTTGTTTCCCTCACCACTGACGATGCCAGTCCCACTGTGTATTCCCAGAATTTTCCAGTTTTATTTATTACTTTTTTTTATCATTCTTCCCTCAGCCTTAGCTTCACAAATCCAGTAATTGAGTTCTCTGCCTTCCTTTCATGCTGACAAAAAAAAATCTACATCAAGAAGCATATTTTATTCATTTTGTGGGATGGAGATGGCAAGGACGCTGTCCAACATGTTGTCCATTTCCAATTTCCTCTCATCCCATCTCGGTTTCTGGGGTCAGAAGTCAGACAACACCAGGTTATGGTCCAACAGGTTTATTTGAAATCACAAGCTTCTTGAGCACTGCCCCTTCATCAGGTGAAATTTCAAGGCGAAGACCTTGCCCACCCCATTCCAACACCAGCACCTCCACGTCAGTTCTATTTCTGAACTACCTCAACTGGTACAATGCTGCAAAATCTCTGCAATCTTCCACGTTTGGACTCTTGTGTCACCCTAATTTTAATCGTTCCACTTTCAGCATTATGTATTCAGCTGTCTTGAACCTAAACCTTTCCTTAAACTCTCTTCCACTCTGCCACTCACACCTCCAATAAAACATTATTGAAATTGATCTTTTCACCAAGCAGTTGATCCCTCATCTTTATAATCACCTTATCAGGCTTGGTGTCAGACTTTAATAACTCTCCTCTGAACAAATTAAGCTGGGGAATGTTCAAGGTGCTGTATGAATATAACTGTTTCTTGCAGTTGATAATTAATATGTTCTGAAAGAATGTCTGTGACCTAATGAAGTGAGGCAACAGGCTATGGATATTAATTAAGGATTAAGTGGACATGAATTGGATGTGTAAATATGAGGAGCCAGCAATCAATAGGGTATGAGTTTCATGGAGGACAGTTAACTGAAGTAAACTTTTCATTAAAAGTGTGGACTTGGACTCTGTTTAAAACAACTTCCTTCCAGTGTATAGCAGTTCAGAAAAAAACAAACAAACATGATCTTGTGATTGAAAAGTACTTCATTTATATCAAGAATTGCATAAATTGACTGTCTCACTCAAGGCCATTAAAGCTATTGGAATAGATGGAATTCAACCTTTCTTATTGATTTTCTAAAGACTTTTTGTCTACCTATTTGTTATGCACTTGGGAAAATGGTGTGCAGAGAGTTAGTCAAGTTTCTGGGTCAGTACTCTGCTACACTTCTCCCAGTAGTTCCTTGCTAATATATTTATCAAATAACATTAGAGCTGCTAATTTGTCAGGAATATTACATGAAACGTGTTTTTGCATCGTGCTTAATTTCATCTACACTTGCAGCCAAAGTTACATGAATTGTTTCAAACATTCAAGTCAAATTGGAAATTTGATATGAAAATTAGGAGCTATTAGATTAACACTGATTGAAAACACTGACATGGTTAAGCATATTCTTAATATAAAAATCACAAGTGACTCATTAGAAACTAATAAATATTGTGTGATTTTTTTTCAATAATTCATTTATGGCTATCGCGGACAAGACCAGAATTTATTGCCCATCTCTAATTGTTCTTGGAATTGAATGGAGTCCCTTCAATCAACGTGCTATTCTTTCTCTCAGCTGTTTTACATAACTGGGCGGATGTGCTATTTCAGAGGGCAATTAAGAGTGAAGCCTGGACTCACCTCTGGGCCAGACTGGGGAAAGATAGCAGATTTCCTTGCCTATAAAACTTCAGTGAACTAAATGTTTCCTTCTTCTGAAATAACAATCCTGTACTTTCATGGTTAGGATTATTGATATGAGTTTTTCATTCCAAATGTATATGATTAACTGAAGTCATTTAACTGAATTGCATATTGGCCCTGTGGTTTAGTAGATTAAAATGCTTGCCTAGGAAACAGGAGACCCTGAGTCTGCCTCTCAGCAGTATCTCAATCTGTTTCATTGATAAAAGGATTTAAATCAAAACAAAGTTGTGTTTTCTGATGTCAGGAGGAAGCATTTCAAATGACATGCAATGATGAAGGAAATTGAAGCAAATGTGCAATTGTTAATGTGCAAGACATAGATTTAATTATTATAGGAAATGGTGGTGTACTTCAAGTGTCACGAGCAATCCAGAGGCTGAGGTCAAATCTAATTGGTCAGGATTCCGGTCACATGGGTTAAAACCGCACCATGGCAATTGGTGGTATTTAAATTCCAAGGAGATGCTGGTACGATAATTGTCCAATAAATTTAAGGTTGTTTTGACTTGATTGGATGCTGGGGCTACAAGATGGACGGGCAAACTAACCATGGTACCATGATGCTGGAAGCCATCCGAGAGGGATCAAGTTAACTGGAGGTAGTGAAAATTACTGGCAAAATTCAGCAGGTGTGTGGGGACAAAGCAGAGTTAACATTTCGGGACAGTTTTGATCAATAGTCACCAGATTCGAAATCTGCCAGACCTGCTGAGTTTCACCAGCAATTTCTGTTTTTGCTTTGGATACTATTGATAGCAACTCCAAATCATTGCATGCCTTTTATTTTCACTGAGGGACAAGACAGTGTTGTGTGGCAGACCTCACATTACTCAAAGCCTTTTGTTCTCCTGCAAAGGGTGATGTTAGAGGTAATCTAATGTACTGACAGACAATTAAATTATAAGATGCAGATACTTCAGTTTAAAGTAATTTCCTTCCATTGTGCCAGAACAAAAAACAAGAGAAGTGTGCAAATCTTGAATACTTTCTGCATTTCTTTCCACAATGTTTCATTTATTCTGTGATAAATGATGTATTCTATTCCAGAGCTAGCGTTTGTAACCCAACAATTCATTAAATCATTGTGACTGAGAGTTTGATCCACGGGTTGTCATGATTCCATTGAGAAGCTGCATCTACATAAATATTCATAATGAGACTACAAATCTTTCCCCATTCTTTGCACTCTCCGAGTCACTGTATGCAGAAGTACTGGCGACTGGCTAAATCTATAGCTTAGCACAAAAACCAGTTTCCACCTTTCTCTTCTGGATTTTTCCCTGTCAGGCAATCATCCACTGGGGCAGAAACCAGCACTTTACATGCACGCCACCAAGCTAACCAGTCAGCCTGTGAACACACTACAGGGGCAATGTAACAAAAACCAACACCCAAAAATGGGGGAAATAATGGGAGGGACATGATCAAAGTAGTGTCAGAGAAGGAGATTATGAACCCTGACCTCTGCAGTGGCCACAATCCCTAAAGGCTTTGAGGCTACAAATGGACATCCAGGGGTAGGCAAAGCCGCAGGACAGGGAGGTCAGTTGGGAACTATGTCCCTCTCCACAGCTCAGGACCTGGATCTGCTGATGGCTACTTTAGCCTGGTCAAGGAGAGGTCTTCTGACCTGCCAGATCCCTCCACACAGAGTGACCAAAGACCAGGGTTGTGGGACTGTAAAGTAAACAGAGGAACAATAAAAAAATGTTTTATTGTTCTACAACCTATGTCTGCAATGTCCATAGACTTCATAATACCACTGAAAAGTCCGTTGGACTGTCCATGAACCACCTAGACCTCAAACTGTGCAGGCTAATTACGTGCAACATCTTCCAGCCCCAGATCCCTGATGGAAAGTGACAGGAATCCTGCGTAGAGATCCTCCACTCAGGACTCCACAAAACCCAGTTCTTGATATTTTAATCAACCTGTTCAGTAAACAGACCTCTAGAGCAGGTAGGATCTGCTCCAGGATTTCTGCATGAAAGGCAGGGACACTACCACCACATACCAGTCTCTCAATCAACTCTGGACCTGTTCTGGTTTACCCTTTAAGAGACCAACATTTCTAACATTGATGTCAAGAGGTGGAGACCAGCTTTTCTACATATAGACCTTCATAAGATGACCCAAGCAACTAAAAGCTACCAGATGGGAACCTCTTTATTCAGGTTGTGGGTGGAGGTGGGGGACGTTGAGGAGGTTTGAGGGTCAGGAAGGTGGCATTGGGGCAGTGTGGAGGTGAGAGAATGGGAGTCAGGACACATAAATAACCTCAGGTGCAAGCTTGCCAGAGCTACCAATCGAGAAAAATGTACAGAGCACACAGCAGAATGCATTAGCTGTGCTCACTAATTGGCAACTTGATGTGTAATAGTCCAGACATACATAAGTTTAAATCCATGTGGTGTTGGAGCATGGAGACCAACATAGAGTGAGTGGTCACTTCCATCAACATGAAATTGGGACCCAACACAATGGAGCATCTAATTTCTCTGGTATAGAGCTGGAAAGGTGGACATTGGTCTCAGCTCCTTGGGAGACGAACCTGGGAGAGGCATTACGTAGGCCACTGTGGCCTGCTCTTGTGTCACGAATCTTACCAGTGACCTCCTTAGTGTGAAATCACCAACTGGCTCAGATTGCCTCAGTGTGTCGGCAAGCCCACAGAGTTCAAAGCTGCTTGGAGCCTCCCACTGTAGCCATTTGAGTGTTGTCAATGGAAAAATCAGCTTTCCACCTCCCAACCTGTAATCACTGGGGAAGCAGCTCACTGGCACTGAAGGCAAATACTCAAGCTTTATAGAAAAGACAATCCAATGGAGTTTTGACATTGGACTTTTTATTGTCTTTGAGTGTGGTGCTGGAAAAGCGCAGCAGGTCAGGCAGCATCCGAGGAGCAGGAGAATCGACGTTGCAGGCATAAGCCTTCATGAGGAATGTCTCATTCCTGATGAAGGTCTTATGACCAAAACATTGACTCTCCTGCTCCTCGGATGCTGCTGGACCTGGTGTGCTTTTTCAGCACTACACTCTCGACTCTGATTTCCAGCATCTACAGTCCTCACTTTCTCCTAGTTTTATTGTTTTTGGTGTGTGAGTTAATATTTACACTGAAGTGAAGGCAAACCCGCAAAACTGCACTGAAGGAATACATTTGGATGAAATGACGATGGTGGTAAGGATTGTGAAACTGTTGATGTCCAGTGCAACCTCGGTTATCCAAACACCAATTATCCAAATTTTGGATTCTCCAAACAAAATCTTAAGGTACCGATGCTTGGGTAAACTGTGTTATTTGAACATTCGGTTATCTGAACAAAGTACTGCCTGCCCATATCATACGGATAATCGATGTTGCCCTACACTGAGGATGGGACGGTCAGATTAATGTGAAGTGCTCTTGGCTAAACTGCACTTTAAGCAGTTCTCTGGCAGATAAAGACACTGTGGTCAATGCTGCTTCTATAGCTCTCCCTCTATGTGCTACTCTGCTACCTCCATTTACTTCAGTAGCACTTCTTACTGTTTCGCTGATAACAGTAACTGGATCAGAGAATATCACCAGGCACAAGCAGTGGATAGTAGATGATGATAAACCTGCTGTAATGCTGGACTTTACATTTCTTTATTTTTCTAACTTTTTTCCTAAGAACTTGTACTGAAGAATCTGTACCTAGGTACCTTGTACCTAAGATAGGGCCAGAGGTGGCGACTTGTAAACTTTTCATTGTACTCATTTGAGTACATGTATCAAAAAAGCTGATTCTAATTCAATTCAATTCAATTTCAGAACACCTTTAGGTATATATGAACATACAAACATGAAAGCAGGAACAGACTGACCACTCCATCAGTCTGTCTCGTACAACTGCAATGTCTTATGCATTGGCATGACAGGATTTTGGGAGCAGAACATTAATAATAGCTCCAGTCTGCCAGAAATCTAGCCACTTTTAGTCTTGATCTAGTTCAGTGAGGGAGGACAAATGGCAAAGTATACTTTGTATATGAGGAATTACTTCATTTACATATTAAGGTGTACGGTAACATGACAGTGGCTGTTTGCAGGTCTATACCACATCATGTAAATAAGCATCTATTTTTATTGGAGGAATGATTATGCAACATGGAAAGGGTACAACTAATTCAGGTAAGTAGATCTCAGCCATTTGTTTTTATTTTCTTGCTGAAACTTATGCACATAAGAATTTTGGTGCTAATTGTTTTGCCACAGAGGATGATCGCGTTTGCAACAACGTTATGCTACACTGCCTTCATTTCAGCAGTCACTAATCAGAACCTTGAGTGTTGTACTGCTCTGTCACTGGGACTTCAGACTCATGTCTACATCATGGATTTCTTTCCTCCTTTAATTCTTTCTGTGTCTTTTTAAAGCCCCAACTGTTTTGGTCATGGTTGTGGAGGCCAGGTCATTGAATATAATTAAGACAGAGATAAATAGGTTCTTGATTGTAAAGGGGATCAAGAGTTGTGGAGAGAAAGCAGGAGGATGGAGTTGAGAAATTTATCAGCCACGATTGAATGATGGAGCAGACTCGATGGGCTGAATGGCCTAATTTCTGCTTCTATGTCTTATGGTGCACTGTGTTTATCTCACATGGTACTTCAGATTTTCCTGCCCCTGAAACTATTAACTATCCCCACGCTGCTAAATTTCCCATCCATAGTCTGATTTCATTTCCATCAAAAAGCATGTTTTTTCGACTCCGACTGAAATTTGTTTTTCAAAACGTTGACCTGAAAGTCTGCCAAAATTATCGAGCAGCTTTTCACATCCAGATTACATTGTAACAGAGGAACATTCAGGGTGATATCCCCACTGGTTTGTATATAGGTAACAAGGTGACATCAGGTTCATAAAGGGGAGCTGAGGTGTGCCTGCACAGGGATGGGTGTGGTAGTTAAAAAGAATGTTTCCAGACAAAATCATTGCATGGGGCATATATTATCATGCACAGGGATTGAAGTGCGATCACAAAAACATAGAAAATAGGAGGAGGAGGCCAGAAGTTCAAACCTCCGATATGATCGTGAAAGATCATTCAACTTTGACCCCTGTTCTCACTTTTCCCCCATACACTCTGATTGCTTTTGCCCTAAGGACTATATCTGACATAACTCCATGAAGGCTGGCATCCTATCACCAAGTCACCCTTTATTTACGCATGCATAGTACTTGACACTGATCTAGTTAGCTCCTGGAGTGAGCAGAACCTCTGACACTCCTGTTTACATCTGTCAGCCAGGACTTTGTCTGTTGAATTGTTCTTGTCTCTCTTTGGGCTCTATCTCTACCTATTGTTTACTCCTTACACCCTCCCTCCTTCTGCTTAAAAAAAACACAACATTTTCCTAGTTGTCCTGAGGTAGGACCATTGAACCAGAAACATTAACTCTGATCTCTCTCTCTCTCTACAAATGCTGCCAGACCTACTGAGCTTTTCCAACAATTTGTGGTTTTGTTTCCGATTTCTAGCATCCACAGTTTTTTCATTTTTTATTTAACCCCAATCAGGGATCTCATGTTACTATGAGGTCCACCTGGCTGACCTCATTCCAATCACTAAAATACCACACCCCTTCTTAGCCTCAAACATGTTCCACGGCAGAGAATTCTACAGACTCATCACTATCCAAGTGAAGAAATTTTTCCTCATCTCAGTCCTACATGGACTAACGCATATCCTTCGACTGTGCCCCTTGGTTCTAGACTCCCTGATCATTGGGAACATCTTCCCATCTCATCCTGATGAGAATTTTAATAGGTTTCTATTTTCTAGAACTGGATTGGTTTGAATAAAATCCAAACCAATCCAGTCTCTCTTCATATGTCAGTCCTGTCATCTCAGAAATGAGCCTGGCAAACCTCAACAACTAGTCAACCCCAACAATGAAGTGACAGTCAAAATAATGCGAAGTATGAAGAAAAGCAACAAAAAATAGGATTATGCATGGTGAGTTCTAGTATGTAAACTCTACATAAATGATTAAATGACAATTTTTTAAATGGCTGAAATTTCTATATTTTGATGCAAGTTCTGTGATTCGTGTGTGTTGAGAAGGAATTATGCAACCAAACTGCTTTATCAATAACCCTCCCTCCATCATAAGGCCAGAAGTGAGGATGTTAGCTGATGATTGTACAATGTTCAGCACCATTCGTGGCTCATCGGATACTGGGCAATATTCACGTTCAGGTTGACATTTGACAGGAATAATATATGCCACACAAGTGCCAGCCAGTGATCATGTCTAACAAGAGAGAATCTAATCATCGTCCCTTAATAATCAATGCATTACGAGTACAGAATGTCTTATTATCATCATCCTGGAAGTTGTTATTGACTAGAAACTGAGCTGAAAAAGCCATATAAATACAGGTTAGAAATCCTGCAGCAAGTAACTCAACACCTATCTCTCTAAGCCTGTCCACCATCTACAAGGCACAAGTCAGGAGTGTGAGGGAATACTCCCCACTTGCCTGGATGGATGCAGCTCCAATAACATTCAAGAAGCTTGACGCCATGCAAAATAAAACAACTCACTTGATTGGCACCATATCCTCAAAACTCACTCCCTCCACCAACCACACTGAGTGGCAGCTGTGTAAGTCAGAAAATCTTTAAGGCTCCTAAGACAGCACCTTCCAAATTCATGACCACTACTAGCTAGAAAGACAAAGACAGCCAATACATGGGAACTCCACCTTCAAATTTCTCACTTGGCTTGGAAATATATCACCATTACTTTACTGTCACTGGGAACTCCCGCCCTAACAGTATTGTGATAAACCTACAGTTCAGCATGACCTTATCAAGGGCAATCAGTGATGGGTAAATAATGATGGCCCAGCCAATGAAACCCATATTCCCGGATGAATAAATAAAGCAATGACATTTATGCATCAACTCAATTGTGTCCACATGTCTTACACAGTAAAATGTTCTAATCTAGGGGGGCACTTTAAGGAGTGTGGAAATTGAATCAATAATTACTTTTAAAAGGGAATTGAATATTTACTTAAAAAGCAATCCTTTTCAAGGGAAAGAATGAGGGAATGAGATTGAGTACACAGGACTAGGCACAGCACAACAAGTTGGTATCTTGTTTCCTGTAAGTTATATGATTCTAGGTACGTTGTGGTATAGGATCCCCCATGTATGTCATTTGGTGAGATTTATGGGACTGGAAGTGGAGTAGGAAGCTTAACTTTCAGTTTTGGAAATCAGCTGACATATAAATTGTGTCACTGATTGAAATGTTTTGTACCATTGCTAGACGTTAAAATTACCCACTTTGTGTAAGAACTGTTCTTTTTAAAAGTACAATGTCACATGTTATTTCACTTTCAGTCTGTCAGCTGACTGCCTTAGCTCTGGGTGAGATTGAATATACAGCAATATTTGCAATTAAGCATCATTAATTATATTGCCTGAAAAATGATTCGATTAGGGCTCACTTCTCACCAGGACTGGAGATTGTAGCAAAAAGGAGAGATTGGAGGAGTTGGGGAAGTTTTCCTTGGAACAGAGAGGAATGAGTAATGATATAATTGCAGGATACAAAATTGTGAGGGGTAGAGATAGAAGGAATCTGTTTCCTTTGAGAGAGCATTCAAACATTAGGGGTCATAGATTCAAGACAATTAGCAGAAGGATTAGAGGACACGTGAGGAGACACCCTTTTGGGCAGCACGGTGGCACAGTGGTTAGCACTGCTGCCTCACAGCACCGGAGACCCAGGTTCAATTCCTGCCTCAGGCAACTGTCTGTGTGGAGTTTGCACATTCTCCCCATGTCTGCGTGGGTTTCCTCCGGGTGCTCTGGTTTCCTCCCACAGTCCAAAAATGTGCAGGTTAGGTGAATTGGCCATGCTAAATTGCCTGCAGTGTTAGGTGAAGGGGTAAATGTAGGGGAATGGGTCTGGGTGGGTTGCTCTTCGGAGGGTCGGTGTGGACTTGTTGGGCTGAAGGGCCTGTTTCCACACTGTAAGTAATCTAGTCTAATCTTTTTATGCAGAGGGTGGTGGGTGTCGGGAATTCACTGCCTTACTTGGTGGCGGAGGCATAGACCCTAAACTCTTTTAAAAAGAACCTCAATCTACATTTTAAGTGCCATAAGATGCAGGGCAATGGCCATGTGCAGAAACATGGGATTAGAAAGGTTTCTGGGTGTCTTTGGGTCGGCATGGATGAGATGAGCTAAAAGGCCTCCTTCTCTCTTGAATCATTTGTGTGGTTTTATGGTTCTTCTAAAGTTATTGTCAAGTAGTGGGGTGCTAAAGCACAGCCGGTCAGACAGCATCCAAGGAGCTGGAGAACCCATGTTTCAGGCACAAGCCCTTCATCAGGAATGAGGCTTGTGGACCAAGGAGGAGCTGAGAAATAAATGGGAGGGGGGTGGGGCTGGGGGGAAGGTAGCTAAGAATGCAATAGGTAGATGAAAGTGGGGGTGAAAGTGATAGGTCAGAGGGGAGGGTGGAGTAGATAGGTGGGAAAGAAGATGGACAGGTAGGACCTGTTCAAGAGGGCGGTGCTGAGTTGAAAATTTGGAACTAGCATAAGGTGGGGGGAGGGGAAAGGAGGAAACGGCAGGGGAAATGGGGAAACTGGTGAAATCCACATTGATCCCGTGTGGTTGGGGGGTCCCAAGGCAGAAGATGAGGCATTCTTCCTCCAGGTCAGGTAATTAGGGCTTGGGGATGGAGGAGGCCCAGGACCTGCCTGTCCTTGGCAGAGTGGGAGGGGGAGTTGAAGTGTTTGGCCACAGGGCGGTGTGGGTGTCTTCTAAAGCTGGGTGCTTGACAAAGTATTCTTACATCTATAAAGTTAGGATTCAAATATAGATAAAGGTTAGAGAAAAGAACCCAGGCAATCAACGGGCATAATGAAGCTCCATTTGTTTTTTCACTTACTCTGCTGATTGAGAAAAGAAGGCCTGGTTTTCCAGAACAGGTTCCCATGAAACAGTGCCTTAGGCTCCAATAGAACCAGTGCTCCCACACAAAGGTGATCAGGCTCAGTGCCATAGCGGCAGCCAGCATATAAAACACCCCCGCCATATTGTCAACATCCAACTGGCTGCTCATCACTTCATTCTTCTCATTGTGACAGATTCCAGTCAGCCACAAACTCTCCAGCTCTTCCATTTCACCTGCACATGAAACACAGATCCACGCAGATTCAGTACACGAGCATGTGACATCCACAAAGCAGTGCCAATACAGTTACAGCTCCTCATGCACTGTTTCTCAAATTGAAGGAGATGTGAAACACAATTTACCATAGATATTGATTTGAGATTAATGGAGAAAACTGAGAAGTGATTGTAGAAAAATCAAATCTCTGCTCCCCATTTTAACACAAGATGAGCATCAGGAGGATTGAGTACACCATGGGGCTGAAGATTTATAAATATATACTCTGGAACAGAAGGCTATCTTTGTTAACCTCTCCATTGCCACAATATTGCTAAGTACTTGTTTACTTGTAATGGAAAATGTCCACCTATCCAACAACACATTAATTTAATAGCAATGTGTTAACAATGGTTTTTCTTGGCAAGTATTAGCTTTTGACACACTATATGCATATAAAATTCATTTATCTACCATTTAAACCTGTCTAAAATAAATAGTAAATGTGCATTAAAATAATACAAAGGGATTCACAGAAATATGTTGAACAATTGCACATTAATATTTACAGACCATCACTTCAAGACCAACAACTCCAATGAGATAAATGGGTCATAGTTAAATCAACAAAATGTAGAGATCATACAAATTGGCAACAAATGAAGCCTTTTTAACAATGCAGCTTACAAATTATGGTATCATACAAACAGACAAAAAATGGTGAGATTGTATAGTTGTTACACTTGTAAAGTGGTTACTATCAAAATTAACTAAATTACTAAACATGCTTTCCATATCAACACAATATATAATCCAAAAATGTTTGTGTAGATTTAGCTGACAGAAAGCTCTTTTGTCCAATGTTTAAACTAGTTGTCAATTTATCCAGTTTGCTATTATAGTAAATAAAATGTAGATTCATATCTCAAATCGATTTAACTGCTTTTGCTCCCTATATTCCTTACCAGCAAAGATGTTGTCTTGAGATTTCTTTTTAAGTGCCTCAAGGTTGTAGCAAACTGGACTGATTGTGAGTTTTAAAACAGTGAGTTCTAAAATCATCAAGGTTAACTTTGACCACTTCCCATATTAGAAGGGAGCTCCAAACAATATTGGGAAATGTGAAGCAAAGACAGGCAACAATGAGCACATTCATTTTCAAAAAGCAGCCAGGAAAAATAAAACATTCAATAATTCAAAAACTTAGATCATCTGTATGAAGATATGTATGTCAGTGAAAGACAAAGTTAATGTCAGTGCAGCTTATCATTTACATTTCTGACTCCTTGTGAAATGGCAATTCCTACAGACAGCAAGGATGTATTCTCAGTTTGATTTAACCTAAACAGAGAACGTTCAGAAACATTATCCTTTTAGGTGCATCATTTCTCACTAGGAAAAAGCAGAACTCAAGAAAAAAATGTTTTCATTTCAGTCATTATTCTTAATATCAGAGTTTTGAATAATGTCATGAACATGAAATCATATCTGCATACAGTTTTGTAACCAACGATTCCCCATAGGCAGGGTTTATGAGCTCAGTGTGCCTCTGTGGGTAGCCATCAAGTAAAAGGCTGAAACTCCACAGGGGAAGGAATATCAGATAGATAAGAGTTGCTTCTGCCTGTTGTGGCATACATCCAAACTCGTAAATTGATCACCAAACTAGTTGATTAACTACAAAATGAGATTTTAATACTTTTCTTAATAACAGGTTTATTCATGGAATGCAGCACTCCACAAATCCATTGTCTACCTCCCAATAGTCTCCTTTTACACTGTTTTAGAGCCAAATCGAGCCAAAGTAAAAGTATGGCAGCACGTTAAGAGGTCATAACCTTTCTTCATACTATTTTGGTAAAAATGATAAAACAAATTAAGTCAAATGTCCCTTTAAGGGAGCACAGTATTTCAAGGTAAAAGCACAAAGAAAGCTTGGTAAATCAACTTAAAATTTGGTTTCATGGGGTGATAATACACTCCAGCTCTTACAGTGCCTACCAGTTGTGGATGGACTCCAGCATAACAATGGACTTCGCACGCAGCATCTCAAAGGCCACCCAGATGTAACCTCAGCAGACAGCTAGGAAGTTAGCTCCATGAACCATCATTGCCTGGACTTAGTAACGACCAAGAACCCGAGCAGACTCATGAGAAATGGCCTCCATACTGGGTCAGAATCTCTCTTATAAGTACTCTAAATACTTAATTAAACAATGTCCTTCATTTGTGTATCTTAGCAATATAATTAACATGCCACTAATGAAAACAACTGGTTCAATAGTATAATAAAAACCAAAAGAACAGCGGATGCAGTAAATCAGAAACAAAAACAAAAATTGCTGAAAAAGCTCAGCAGATCTGGCAGATCTGTAGAGAGAAATCAGAGTTAACTTTTCCTGTCTGGAGTTCAAAGGAAAGGTAACTGGACCCAAAATATTAATTCTGATTCCCCTCCATAGATGCTGCCAGACTTGCTGAGCTTTTCTAGCAATAGCGTTATTGCTGAAGGCTTTGTCACTAATTGGGAGATACGTTAAATAAATTTCTGCTTCACTATCATCCATTATATATTGCAAACAATCAAACTTACCCACTAGCCAACACCTCCTTAATCTATCCCCATGAGTCAAGTCTGGAACATTAGAGAATTAAAAAGTAGATTAATAATTACTGCACACTTCAGTACTGACTATTGGATGGATAGTAAGGAGTAAATTAAGCCACTATTTTAAGTCGAGGTGTTTGCAAAGAATGGCAACTGTCTAGAAGCTTCAAGATAATCATTTGCATTATTAGTAGTTAGGCATCTCACTCATTGATAAGTGTTGCCTTATCAATGTCGGACTTGGATTGGAACTTGGACAAAGTGAGGACTGCAGGTGCTGGAGATCAGAGTCGAAAAATATGGCACTGGAAAAGCACAGCAGGTCAGGCAGCATCTGAGGAGCAGGAAAACTGACATTTCGGGCATAAGGAATCATCAGGAATGAGGGCTAATGCTCAAAATGTCGATTCTCCTGCTCCTCAGAAGCTGCCTGACCTGCTGTGCTTTTCCAGTGCCACACTTTTCGACTTGGATTGGAACTGAAGAACAAATATGCAGAAGGAGGAAGAAAATCTCTTATTGAAAATTGGATTTACAAATAAATGACATGTAAAATCTTTGCCTGCAGCACACGCTTAATCAGAGTTTGACCTTCAGTGGAGTGGCCTTTACAAATCTCATTATGTTTTCATTGTCTGCATTTGTCTGGTAGACCTAAGATGTATTATGATACATTTCAGTTGTCATGTAGAATTCTGCAATGTTCACTTGACCTAATTCCATCTGCAAGATATCCATCCAATAGTCAGTACTGAAGTGTGCAGTAATTATTAATCTACTTTTTATTTCTAAGGATAGCTACCCAATGCTTTATGACCAGTGAGCCCATATTATATCCAGTTGTTAGTACCATGCATGTACTGTCCAGTTTCTGTTACCATGGAGTGAATTACAGTGCTTTTTATATACCTGACTCTCTGATTGTTTTGCAATATTTTACAAGGTCAATCATTTATAATTACCTGATTATTGATCTGGTTACCTGTGTATACTAGTTTCATGCATTTATAGCCTGAGTATGGTGCATCTTTGGGCAATCAGATTTGACTTTATGATTGCGACAACAAATATTTACCATTGCAACGTAAAGCTGGTAAAGCTCCCTGCAATGGTCTGGAATGATGAGGTCTTACTTGAGCTGTTTCAGTGCACAGGAGGGACTTTAAGCAAGGGTACTTTCAAGCTAATTAAAGCACTCTATGTAATCATCCTGGGAGATTCTCCATGAGGATGTCAAGAACTAAAGTTAAGTGGCAACATTCAAACACCTCATTGAAATTATCGCCAGGGAGCTGGATCACACACCTGCAATAATTTAGAAGGGATCTTTCTAAATGATAAATATCTTGAAATTAGAAGCTTTCCTTTTGGTTCAGTTTACAATGTTCCTCTGCAGCCGTTAGGTCCAGATCCTCTAATGCAACAGTCTTAAAAACAACAAATGAAGTATCACATGGGTTGTGACTCAATGCAGCTACTCATTGCAGGAAGCTGATTCGGCCAAGCACTCTCTTACTTAGCTCCAGTGTCCTCAATGTGGTCCCAACTTTTGGCCATTTGACACTGCACTCTAAATTCCAGGCGTACCCAGGACAGTACACTTTGCTTTAATACATGATTTGGAACAGAAAAATGCTAATGTCGTACAGGAACAGACCCTGCAAAATCTGGTGAATTCAGCTCTACAGAAATTTGAATTCAATAAAAATCTGAAGGTAGACAACCCTTTATCTGAAATCCCAAAATCCGAAAAGCTCCAAAGCCTGAAACATCTTTTGTGAAGTTGTTTTCTCATTAACAATGTTGTTTGGCGTGCAAACAGTTAACCCAAGTTGACACCCACTTGATGCGTGTCTCTCAGATGCGACGTGTGGGGATGTGGCTTAGCACCAGCAGGCCTCAATTCTGTTATAAGGCCTGTTTTACTTAGTGACTCATGCTCCTTCAGTAAGAATTTTAAAAATTTCACCATCAAACTGCCACTTATTTTGAATTCCGAAAACCATTTAGTCCTGAGCATTTCGGATAAAGGATTGTGCATCTGTTTTAGTCCTTTTATCTAAGGAAAGATATGATTAGATTAGATTCCCTACAGTGTGGAAACAGGCTCTTCAGCCTATCAAGTTCACACTGACCCTCCGAAGAGTAACCCACTCAGACCCATTTCCCTCTAACTAATGCACCTAACATTATGGGCAATTTAGAACAGTCAATTCACCTGGCCTGTGGGACGAAACCCACGCAGACATGGGGAGAATGTGCAAACTCCACACAAACAGTTGCCCAAGGCCGGAATCGAACCTGGGTTCCTGGTGCTGTGAGGCAGCAGTGCTAACCACTGAGCCACCATGCCATCCCCAGTGACATTGGAGACAATCCAGAGAAGGTTCACTAAGTTGATCCTTGGTATGGAGGAACTTTGTAGACGAGAGCTTGTGCAGATACTATTGGAGTTTAGAAGGATGAGAAGTGACATTATTGAAAGATTTAAGATTCTTAGAGGAATTTACATAGAGGGTGTTTCCCTTTTTGTTAGAGTCAAGGATCATAGGATATAATCTTGGAGGAAGAGGTCCCCAGGTAAGACAGAGATGAGGAGGAATTTTTTTCTCTCAGGGGGTAGTGAATGTTTTTACCACAGAAGGCTGTCTCGGCTGGGTTATTAAATATATTCAGGCTGACGCAGAAAGATCTTTAATCTGTAATGAAATCAAAAGTTATGGAGAAAAGGCAGAAAAGTGAAGTAGATGATTTTCAGATCAGCCATGATCTCATTGAACAATGGAGCAAACTCAATGGGTCAAATGGCTAAGTATTTGTCCTATGTCTTACAACCTTAGTAACAACAATGGAACAATTGTCAATTGTCATAAAAATCCAGCTGCTTCACAAATGCCCTTCAAAGAAGGAAATCTGCCACCATTACCTGGTCTGGCCTGCATATGACTTCAGCAACACAGCAATGTGGGTGACTCTTAATGGCCCTCTGGGCAAATTGAGATAGTAATAAACTGACAAAGGGTCAGTTAGACTCGAAACGTCAGCTCTTTTCTCTCCTTACAGATGCTGAATTGACAGATGCTGAGATTTTCCAGCATTTTCTCTTTTGGTTAGTAATAAATGCTGGCTGAGCCAGCAACATGCCTTTCCAAAAGCAGCAATATTTTCCCACTTCCATTCCTTTTTGAGTCTTTATTACCTTTTTCAAAACATATGTCATCATCTCATAAATCTTCCTGCTCCTGAGTACTCTTCACTTTTATCCAACCTGGAAGTTGATTGGTTTTTGATGCCATCACATATTAATGATCTCAGTGGTGGTCAGGGCAGGGGAAGTACTGTGATGGTGGGAGTGATTTACTGCAGTTGCTTGCCCAGGCTCAGAAACCACCATAAAACAGCATATTCCCTAAAGTCCCATCTCCCCAACCTCACCGGGTTCCCATGTACAAATGATGAGCCACAGTAGAAAGTCTCCGGCTTTGTTTCACAAATGCCACGATCCCAAATCAAATTAGACAATTTGCAAATTTTAGCAGAGAGCTGAAATGGAAGCCAGTCTGGTGGGGTGAAAAGTTTAACAGTTTGAATACCCACCCATGCCACATAAAAATGCCCTAAAATCATTCCATTTAGTAGTTTTTCTTTATCCACCTGGCGTGAGGGAATAGGATTGACTGGATTGCTATACAGATCCAGAATAAATATGATAGACTGAATAGTTTTCTTCCATGTTGATTCTGCGATTCTATATTCAATTCACTCAAGGCTCCAACCTGTTACTCTCTTTGTTTCACTCTGTCCTAGCAGCAAAAATAACCAATTGGTGTGATATTTTGCATTTTTTATTATTATTCTCCAGTTTGCTCTTACTACTCCAAATTACTTGTTTAGTGTAACCTTGTGGTCAGTTCTTTTCTCACCCTCTTAATCATCAATCATAGCTCTGCTGATATTCACTTCTCAGAAGGGAAAAAAATTAAGTAACAATAACAAAAAAAATTTATATTGAGGATAAACCAACACTTGCTTCAAAAACAGTAGAAATTTCAGAATGCATGGATGCAAAGAACTCTGGCATTCCAGAGGAATAGTTGTGATGGACAATGCTAACAATGAACACTGAAGAACCTGAACTATTTAATGGTCTTAGTATGACCAGCTTTGGCTGGTTCATCTCTAATGTTCCCTCCCTTTTCTCAAATTCTCTATCTCCATTTCTGAGGACAAACTGTTGACCAATATCTACAATAAACTCACTGATTCCCACATCTACCTTGACCATGATTCTGTTAATCACTCTTTCTTGTTAGGATTCTATTTCATTCTCCCTATTTCTCCATCTCATTATGTCTGTTCCGATGATGCTACCTTCCATACTATTTCTTTGGATATGTCTTCCTCTTCAATTGTGGCTTTTCATGTTTGTCCCATTTCCTGCATTTCTACTCCCATCCCGTCCTCACCCCCTCGGAATCATGAATCCCACAAGGGATTCTCTTTGTCCTCATCTTCTGGCCCACCAGGCTCTACATTCAATACATCAAATGTAAAAACACAGGGTGCAATACTTTATCTCCTTAACCTCGTCCTTTCCACAAGGAAGAGATGAAACTTAAGTTTCTTGAAACATTTCCATGCAGCTTGGAGGGTAACTTCCATACATCCGACCACATGGTCCTTTAATTCTCGAGTCTGATTCCACCCTAACCCCACTGTCCTTGGTCTCCTATCAAGGAAGCTCAATATAAACTTGGAGAACATGGAAACATAGAAAATAAAATCAGGAGTAGGTCATTCAGCCCTTCAAGTCTGCTTTGCCATTCAATATGATCATGGATGAACATCCAACGCAGTACTCGGTTCCCATTTGTCCCTCTACCCTTTGATCCCTTTAGCCCTAATATCTAAATCTAACTCCTTCTTGAAAACTTGCGATGTTTTGGCCTCAAATATTTTCTGTGGTAAATAATTCCACAGGGTCACCACTCTCTGGGTGAAGAAATTTCTCATCTCAGTCTCAAATGGCCTATCCTGTATTTTTAAATGTGACCTCTGGCCCTGGGCACCCTGTTCTCTTAGAAGTTTGAGGTTTCTCTGAGCTCTTGCCTCACTCATCAAATTTCAGTCAATGGATTCTGGATCAATGGTGCTGGAAGAGCACAGCAATTCAGGCAGCATCGAGGAGCTTCAGCAAAATCAATGCTGCCTGAATTGCTGTGCTTTTCCAGCACCATTGATCCAGAAATTTCAGTCAATACACAGTAGTCCTAATCAATTGAGTCTCTCTTCATACACCAATTCTGCCTCCCCAGGAATCTGTCTGTTCAACCTTTGTTGCTCCCCAGACATAGCCAGAACATTCTTCCTCAGATAGGAAGTCAAAAACTGCACACAGCGCTCCTGGTGTGGTCTCACCAGGCCCTGCACAATTGCAGCAAGACACCCCGACTCCTGTTCTGCAGTCCTCTCACTATGAAGGCCATTGTATCAGTTGCCTTCTGAATCATAGAATCCCCATAGTGTGGAAGCAGGCCATTGGGTTCATCAAGTCCACACCAATCCTCAGAAGAGCATCCCACCCAGACCCATCCATATCCTATCCTGCAAACCATATTTTCCACTGAGCCTGAACACCCCTGGCAATTTAGCATGGCCAATCCACCTAACCTCCACATCTTTGGACTGTAGGAGGAAACCAGAGCACTCAGAGGAAACCCACACAGACACAGGGAGAATGTGTAAACGCCACACAGACAGTCGCTCTAGGGTGGAATCAAACCCGGATCATTGGTGCTGTGAGGCAGCAGTACTAACCATTGAGCCACTGTGCCACCCCCTTCTCTATTTGCTGCAACTGCATGCTTACTTTCAGCGACTGGTGTACTAGGATGCCCAGGTCTCATTGCACCTACTCCTTCCCCAATCTACTTATATTCAGATATAATCTGTCTTCCTGTTTTTGCTATGAAAATGGATAACTTCACATTCATCCACATCCGAGTTCATCAGCTATATGTTTGCCCACTCAATCTACATGTCAAACAGCACTCACATTTTGATTTGGGGTCATTATAGCTTTCTGAATTCACTGAGTTTAACAGTTACACAACTATAGCAATTATTCCCATCATTTCAGGCATCAGTAGTCAGCAATGATTCTGCAATAAGTATTTACACCTCTTGTAGATCTATCTTTTGCTTTACTTGTCCAATTGCCATCTCATTTTACCTTGCACCATCATTTAGGGTACAATGTTTTTTACCTCAAGGGCTCTTCTAAAGATCTATTTCAGGGTTTTTTTGGTTTCAGGAAATTGTTTTTTCATTCTCACTAACTCCTGTATTAAGTGTTTCAATCACATAATACAATAAAGTACACAATTCTTTATCAGAAACCCTAGGGGCCAGCTAGTTTTTGGAATTCGGAACAAATGATATTTTCACGGTGAAATAAAAAAAATCTTACCAAGCAGCAGACGCACATGTGAATACCATAAGGGCTTGAGACAGAATTGGCACCTGCCAGTGCTGGGCCATGCCACCACGTCACATCTGAGTGATACAGGTCGAGTGGGTGTGGAGTTGGGTTAACTGTTTGCACGACAAACAACCTTGTTATGGAGAAAAAAACTTCACGGGAAAAACTTCGGATTTCGGAGGTTTTTGGATTTCAGAGCTTTTCGGATTTTGGAACTTTGGATAAAGGATTGTCTACCTGTATTTCATTATATATGTGTAGATGCATGAGGTTTTTGAACTCATACAGAATCACAATCAGAACAATTCATCAATGTCCTCTGTAATTACCAACCGACCAGGAACCTTAAAACCACAAGACACCAGGAATGCGTTAAGTTCCTACACACCACAGCATTTAAACTGGCACAACACAACAGGCATAGGTTAGCAACAAAAGTATTTTTCCAAAAATAACTCACACACATTTCTACACACAAAAATACCATCATTGCATCTTCTACATTCTCGCGAAGTAACAGCCATTGCATTTCTATTCCATCTGCACAAAGCTGGAGGATTTCTGATTAGGAAGTCACAAAGCTTTTTACTGCACCTCCGATTTCAAACTTAGTTTCAAATTTACAGTGTTCATTACAATAGCATCTACTTAATTTCCTCCATATAGTAGCTCCTGAACATGTGCAGTCTTCAGCTAGAGTTTACACAATCAATTGCAAGGAGTTCATTATCTCAGCAATGTTAAGTTTTCCTGGCTCCCAGTTAGCTGGGTTTTCCTGCGCAGGTGCTTTTAAAGTTGTTCTCTCTCCTTTGTAGCCTCTGTCTGCCCACTCCCAGCTTCCTTCTCCCCCAGCAGCCTGCTTCTCTCCATGCCCTTTGTGATGCCCCTCTCTCCCTCCATGTGGCCTCCCTCTCCCCCAGCAGCCTATCTCTCCTCTATTACAGCCTCCTCTGTTCCCCTTGCCATCCTACCACATATCCTCCTTGCTGCCTTTCCTTCTCCCCCAAGTCTTTGCAGCCTCTCATATTCCCCCAGTTCTCTTTTAGCCACCATCTTTAACTACTGCTCACCCCCTTGTAGACCCGTTCTTCTCCAAACCTTTGTGAACATCTTTTCCCATCATTCCACAGAACACAGTAGGTGGAATGCCATCAGACAGCTCCCAGCCTTGGCATCCTGGCCCATGCCCCCATAACCTGACTTTGGAACCATCAGCAAAACATATCCCAAAGGCTCACTCAGTTTCCTTTCTCTATTTTTTTACTTATTGTACAGTGTTCCTCCAATCACAGCTTATTTCTCTCTTAGGTTTGCTATTGACAGATACATATTGAGCCTATCAACAGTCAATGTGGATAAGAGCCAGCCTGTGATTGGAGGGACAGCTCCACAGAGATTCTGTCCAATCTCCTTACGTGGGCAACTCTTCTCTGATTGGTCACCCTGTGAATTTTCCTGAGTATTTTGGAGATTGTGATGACAAATTTCCCCTCGCCCTCGTTCCTTCTGAATGCTGCTATTGTTCTTTTTCTCATTTAATCTCTCCTGATTTCCACTCTATCAAAGACATTCTCTTATGATTTGCCTTCTACTTTCACCACCTTTGGCTCTGTTTCTATGTACATGGACACCATGATCCCTCTGTTTGGCTCTGTTTCAAAGGTGTTGGGCCTCTAATTATTGTATGGTTCTGATGAAAGGTTGTTGACCTGAAATGTTCACCTTGGTTCCCTTTCTACTTATCCCGCTGAGTTTTTGAGATTTACATTGAACATAGAACATAGAACAATCCTACGCAGAACAGGCCCTTCAGCCCTCGATGTTGCGCCGAACTGTGAACTAATCTATGCCCATCCCCCTACACTATCCCATCATCATCCATAAGCTTTTCCAAGGACTGTTTAAATGCCCCAATGTGGCTGAGTTAACTACTTGGCAGGGCATTCCACACCTTTACCACTCTCTGAGTAAAGAACCTGCCTCTGACATCTGTCTTAAATCTATCACCCCTTAATTTACAGCTATGCTCCCTCGTACAAGCTGATGTCATCATCCTAGGAAAAGGACTCTCACCGTCCACCCTATCTAATCCTGTGATCATCTTGCATGTCTCTATTAAATCCCCTCTTAGCCTTTTTTTTCTCTCCACTGAGAACAGACGCAAGTCCCTCAGCCTTTCCTCATAAGACCTTCCCTCCAGATAAATCTCCTCTGCACCTTTTCCAATGTTTCCACATCCTTCCTGTAATGGGACGACCAGAACTGTACACAGTATTCTAAGTGAGGCCGCGCTAGCATTTTGTAAAGTTGCAGCATGACATCCATCTACCAATAAAACCTAACACACCATATGCCTTTTTAACAGCACTATCAAGCTGGGTGGCAACTTTCAGGGATCTATGTACATGGACACCATGATCCCTCTGCACATCTACACTACTAAGAATCTTTCCATTTGAATAATAGAGATTATTCTTTATAAAACACTAAGACACTGTTTAAGAAGGGTGGTAAGGACAAGTCATGGAACTATAGACCAGTGAGCCTGACCTCGATGGTGGACAGGTTGTTGGAGGGAATCCTGAGGGACAGGATGTACATGTATTTGGAAAAGCAAGGACTGATTAGGGATAGTCAACATAGCTTTTGCGTGGGAAATCACATCTCACAAACTTGATTGAGTTTTTTGAAGAAGTAACAAAGAGTATTGATGAGGGCAGAGTGGTAGATGAGATCTATATAGACTTCAGTAAGGCGTTCGACAAGGTTCCCCATGGGAGACTGATTAGCAAGATTAGCTCTCATGGAATACAGGGAGAACTAGCCATTTGGATACAGAACTGGCTCAAAGGTAGAAGACAGAGGGTGGTGGTGGAGTGTTGTTTTTCAGACTGGAGGCCTGTGACCAGTGGAGTGCCACAAGGTTCGGAGCTGGGTCCTCTACTTTTTGTCATTTACATAAATGATTTGGATGTGAGCATAAGAGGTACAGTTTGTAAGTTTGCAGATGACACCAAAATTGGAGGTGTAGTGGACAACGAAGAGGGTTACCTCAGATTACAATAGGATCTTGACCAGATGGGCCAATGGGCTGAGAAGTGGCAAATGGAGTTTAATTCAGATAAATGCAAGGTGCTGCATTTTGGGAAAGCAAATCTTAGCACGACTTATAAACTTAATGGTAAAGTCCTAGGGAGTGTTGTTGAACAAAGACACTTTGGAGTGTAGGTTCATAGCTCCTTGAAAGTGGAGTCGCACGTAGATAGGATAGTGAAGAAGGCGTTTGGTATGCTTATCTTTATTGGGTAGAGTATTGAGTACAGGAGTTGGGAGGTCATGTTGTGGCTGTACAGGACATTGGTTAGGCCACTGTTGGGATATTGCGTGCAATTCTGGTCTCTTTCCTATTGGAAAGATGTTGTGAAACTTGAAAGGGTTCAGAAAAGATTTACAAGAATGTTGCCAGGGTTGGAGGATCTGAGCTACAGGGAGAGGCTGAACAGGCTGGGGCTCTTATACCTGGAGCCTCGGAGGCTGAGGGGTGACCTTATAGAGGTTTACAAAATTATGAAAGGCATGGATTGGGTAAATAGGCAATGTCTTTTCCCTGAGGTCGGGGAGTCCAGAACTAGAGGGCATAGGTTTAGGGTGAGAGGGGAAAGATATAACAGAGACCTAAGGAGCAACATTTTCACACAGAGGGTGGTACAGGTATGGAATGAGCTGCCAGAGGAAGTGGTAGAGGCTGGTACAATTGCAACATTTAAGAGGCATTTGGATGGGTATATGAATAGGAAGGGTTTGGAGGGATATGGGCCGGGTGCTGGCAGGTGGGACTAGATTGGGTTGGGATATCTGGTCAGCATGGACGGGTTGAACCGAAGGGTCTGTTTCCATGCTGTACATCTCTATGACTCTATGACTCTATTTTTTTGAAAATATAAAGCTACTTCAACTGTACTTTCACAATAATCAGAACCCATTCTTGACATCAAGTTCAATGCCTTGAAAACCTTAGTTTGTAGAGGTAACCACTACAGACACATGACTTCCTTGTTATCTGTTATTTGAATTGTATTTTGATGGAGGACTACACACACACACACACGCACATACACACATGCACATACACACATTCAGACACACACACGTATTCAGACACTCACATATTCAGATATGGACATAGGTATACGTGCAAGGGGGAGAGGAGGTGATGGTCTTGTGGTATTGTTGCTAGACTAATAATCCAGGAATTCTGCTAATGTTCTGGGGATCCCAGTTCAAATCCCGTCATGGCAGATAATGGAATTTGAATTCAATATTTTTTTTAAAATTAAGAATCTTCTGATGGCCATGAAACCATTGCCAATTGTTAGAAAAACCCATCTGACACATTAATGTCCTGCATGGAAGAAAATTTGCTATCCTCACTTAGTCTGGCCTACATGTGACTTCAGACCCACAGCAATGTGGTTGAATCTCAACTGCCCTCTGAAATGGCCTAGCAAGCCACTCAGTTCAAGAGCAGTTAGAGACAGACAATAATTACTGGCCAGCCAGAGACACCCATGTCCCACAAGTGAACAAACAAAAGTGCAACCAGCAGCTTGCCTAACTGTCTCACACTGTTATTGAATGTGAGTAATTGCTCTGCAAATCCAATCAATCCAGTCGGTCGATGTCAAATCCACCCATGAAGCAAAGTCCTCTGTTTGCATCTGAAATCAACATTCCTCCATTCCAGTTAAGCGGCGGGCTAAATGCTCCACATACCTGAAATGTGTTCTTGTGGGCTATGTCCACAATTCACTGATAGAATGAGAAGCTAGATAAATGCAGGAAGGAGAAAGGAGCAGAGAAATAGGGCTGGATGGAATGGGTTAGCAGAAGGCTCACATGAGCTCACACCAGCTCAGATTATTTGGACTGAATGGCCTGTTTCAGTGGAGGAACTTCGAAGTAATATATTCTATTTTGGCAGTTGATACATCTGTGTGAATCAGCACGACAGGATTTCAGAATTCTGTCTCTCATCACATGAATAAAATCCTCTAGCCTCACTTTCACAGTTTAACATTGTCTCAACCTTTTCCTGTGTTACAGAACCCCAGTCAGTTTTACAGAAAAAGTCAGGCTCAGCACCAAGACCACAGGGGAATGTAAATGATGGCAGGAACCATATACAGCAACCTCACTGACTGCAAGAACCATGTATAACAGAGCTCTGATTATATAGAAGAGGAAAAAAATTGTTCCCACAGTTCTTTTTGTCTGAAGAAAACAGGGAACGAGAGAGTGTCTGTTTTATTCTGTGAACCTCTATAAATTTTAATAAGTGACATTTGTGACAAATACTTTCTTAAAGAAAAGAACTGATAATCAGCATTGTCATCAAGATGCTATGTTAGGAAGCTCACAAAGCTGTGATTGTAAATGTTTCTGAACATGAGCATGAATGAAGGAACCAAGCAAGCAAGTGGATTATCACATCTCATACTTGGGAATTTTCAATTCGTTATAAAATGCAATGTTCAAAAGTTAACCAAGACAATCTAAATGTCGTCCTAGAAGTGGTGTCTGTTGATAGCATGGGCCTAACCCTATCCCAGTTTATATAGCTGCTGTACTTGTCTGTTATGCTGACCTAACATTGATAGTGCAGAGGCTGCCTTTCAATGTATGTACCCGTCAATGTGCCATTGTTGTCTGTTCACTTTGCCCAAATCCACCCCACATTCACTTCCCCCCAAATTGCTATCCCTCCAGGGTTGCTGTAAGGAAGCCGATTGCTTCCAATTAGCTGACAACCTCCCACTGGGTGGACGTTCACCCTGCCACTGCAGTTTTGCGAGAAGCAGCATAAAATGGCAACTAGTTGAGCCTTAGCTTATTAAAGTATAGCTTGGAGTGGGCAGCCTCGACTCATCTGGTGCTGGCCCTGGGAAAACACACGGATGGCAGGACCACTTTTCGGAGCCACTCTGACTCAACTCTTTGTGATTTTATTGTCCAGACCGCCTCCTGAGAGCAAATGAAACCCTGGACAAAGGAACAAGAGTTGACCATTTAGTTGACTAACCTATTTTACTAAGTTATTGTTGACCCATACCCAAACTCAGTAGACCCACCTTTGATCCAAATCCTCAATACCTTTACTGAATAACAATGAATCTTCAAGGTAAGGTTTAAATGGTAATAGATTGGGGTTCAATATGGAGACAAACAAATACAATGCATTATTGTCCACAATATTTAAAGAGGGATGCAAGTACATTGTGTGTGTAAGCTTTGCCAACTCTCCCCCACCACCCTTGTCCTAACCAAAAAAATAATTGATATCAAGAGTTACACAGTTTGGTTCCACTAGACTCCATTAGACCAGGTGATTACACACACATGCTCTTTCTAAAAAGGAGCAGTCTTTGTGACATGACCATGACTTGGGTGCTTGGATATCCCCCTTAGAACTTAAAGAAGGAATTAGGAATTGGGAAGACTAGAAGGGGCAATGAAATGGCAGTTAGGATTAAGAAGAATCTGAAGACATTTATACATACAGGAAGAGCAAGAGAGTCACTAGGGAAAGGGTAAGTCTACTCAAGGACAAAGGAGAGAATTTACCCATGGAGCCAGTGCAAATGGATGAGGTCCTTAATGAGTACTTTGCATTGGTATTCACCAAGGAGAAAGACCTGGATGATAAGATTGGGGAGGGATACGTATGTATTCTAGGGGATGTCAATGTTAAGAAGGTGGCGATGTTGTGTATCTTAACAAACATTAATGTAGATAAGTTACCAGAGCCTGATGGGATCTATCCCAGGATAATATGAAAGGCAAAGAAGGAGATTTCTGGGGCTTTGACAGAAATATTTGTCTCCTCTTTAGACACAGGCAGAATAGCCAATGTTGCTTACTTGTTTGAAAAGGCCAACAGGGATAATACAAGAATTTGTAGGCCAGTGAGCTTACATAGTGGTAGGGAAATTATTGGAGACAATTCTTATGGACTGGATTTAACTACAATTAGAAAAGAATGGACTTATTATAGATAGTCAGCATGGCTTTGTGCAGGGGAGGCTTTGTCTTATAAATTTGATTGAGTGTTTTGAAGAAGTGAGGAAAGTGATTGATAAGGGTAGGGCAGCGGAAATTATCCATGTAGACTTTCCCAAAGCATTTGACAAGGTGCCTCATGGTGGGCTGGGTCAGAAGATTAGGTCACATGGGGCTCCAAGTGAGTTGGTAATTTGGATATAAAATTGGCTTGGTCATAGAAGACATATGGTGGTTGTGGAAGGGTGTTTTTCTAACTGGAAGCCTATGACCAGTGGAGTTTCACAAGGGTCAGTGTTTGTAATATATATTTTGAGCTCGGACTTTTTTCATTGGAAAAAAGAAGGAAGAGAGGGGACCTAATTGAGATGTACAAGATAATGAGAGGCAGAGATAGAGGTGATAGCCATAGACTTTTTCACAGGGCAGAAATTGTTAACATGAGGGGTCATAGTTTTAAGCTGTTTGGCGGAAAGTATAAAGGGGATGTCAGAGGCGGGTTCTTTACGCAGAGAGTTGTGAGAACATGAAATGCGTTTCCAGCAGCAGTTGTGGCAGCGAGGTCATTGGGGATATTTAAGACACTGCTGGACATGCATATGGTCACAGAAATTTGAGGGTTCATACATTAGGTTTACCTTACATGAGGATCAATGGTCGGCACAACATTGTGGGCTGAAGGGCCTGTTCTGTGCTGTACTGTTCTATGTTCTATGTTCTATATATAAATGATTGAGATGAAAATGTAGGTGGTCTGAATAGTAAGTTTGTTAATGAGAGGAAATATTGTGGATTTGTGTATAGTGAGGAATATTGTCAAAGTTGGAAAGTTGCGTGGAAAAATGGCAGGTAGAGTTTAATGGATACAAGTGAGGTGATGAATTTTGGAAGGTTCAATGCAAGAGGAAAGTACACAGTAAGTGGCAAGAACATTGGTATACAGAGGGATCGTGTGGTGCAAGTGGTAAGGAAGGCATATGGTTTACTTGCCTTCATTTGTAAAGGTATTGAATATAAAATTTGATCTGATATGATTTGCTTTGATTTATTTATTGTCATGTGTATCTAAGTACAGTCAAAATCTTTGTTTGCAAGCAGTGCACGCAGATCATAGTAAGCAAGGAAATACAGATGATAGGGTGAATAAAAAGTTTAGACAGAGGCATACAGATTACGTTGTTTAGGGTGCACATGAGGCAAGATCAATATTTGCAAGATCAGCATTATTTGAAGTTAGAGAGTCCATTCATCAATCTAATAACAGCCAGAAAAAAGCTGTTCCTGAACTTGCTGGTGCATGTGTTCAAGCTTTTGGAGTGGCAAGTTACGTTGCAGCTGTATAAAACTTTAGTTAGGATTAGAGTGGTGCTGGAAAAGCACAGCAGATCAGGCAGCATCCGAATATGTCTGGAATATTGTGTAGTAACCACACTATAGGAAGGATGTGGAGGTTTTGGAGAGGGTGCAGTAAAGGTTTTACCAGGATGTTGCCTGGATTGGAGTGCATTAGCTATAAGAAGAAGTTAGACAAACTTGGATTATTTTCTCTACAGCATTAAAGGCTGAAGGGTGACCTGATAGAAGTATTTACAATTATGACAAGCATGGATAGGGTGGATAGTCAGAGTCCTTTTCCAAGAATGGGGATAGAGTCATAGAGATGTACAGCATAGAAACAGACCCTTCGGTCCAACTCACCCATGCTGACCAGATATCCTAAATTAATCTAGTCCCATTTGGTGGCATGTGGCCCATTTCCCTCTAAACCCTTCCTATTCATATACCCATCCAGATGCCTTTTAAATGCTGTAATTGTACCAGCCTCCACCACTTCCCTTGGCAGCTCATTCCATGCTCACACCATCAGCTGCATGAAAACATTGCCCCTTAGGTCCTTTTTATATCTTTCCCCTCTGACCCTAAACCTATGCCCTCTAGTTTTGGATTCCCTTACCCCAGGGAAAAGACCTTGTCTGTTTACCTTATGCATGACCCTCATGATTTTATAAACCTCTGTAAAGCCACTCCTCAGCCTCCGACGTTTCAGGGTAAATAGCTTTCGCCTGTTCAGCCTCTCCCTATAGATCAAACCCTCCAATCCTGGCAACATCCTTGTAAATCTTTTCTAAATCATTTCAAGTTTCACAACATCCTTCCTATAGCAGGGACAGCAGAAATGAACATAGTATTCCAAAAGTGTCCTGACCAATTGCTTGTACAGCCACAACATGACCTCCCAACTCCTGTACTCAATTCACTGACCAATAAAAGAAAGCATACCAAATGCCTTCTTCACTATCCAATCTACCTGTGACTCCACTTTCAAAGCACTATGAACGTGCACAGCAGTCTCTTTGTTCAGCAATACTCCCTAGGACATTACTATTAAGTGTTTAAGTCTTGCTAAGATTTGCTTTTCCAAAATGCAGCACCTCACATGTATTTAAACGAAACTCCATCTGCCACTCCTCAGCCCATTGGCCCATCTGATCAAGATCTCACTATCCTCTGGGGTAACCTTCTTCGCTGTCCACTACGCCTCCAACTTTGGTGTCATCTGCAAACCTACTAAATATACCTCCTATGTTCACATCCACATCATTTACATAAATGACGAAAAGCAGTGGACCCAGCACTGATCCTTGCGGCACTCCACTGGTCACAGACCTCCAGTCTGAAAAGCAACCCTCCACCATCACCCTCTGTCTACTACCTTTGAGCTAGTTCTGTGTCTAAATGGGTAGTTCTCCCTGTGATCTAACCTTGCTAACCAGTCTACCATGAGGAAATGTCAAATAGTAGGGTTCATCAATTTAAAGTGAGATATGTGAGGCAAGTTTTTGTTATGCAGAGGGTAGTAGGTCCCTGGAATGTATTTCCAGGGAAGGTAGTAGAAACAAATATGATGGCAAGAGTTCAGAAACATGAAAAGGCAAGGGGTAGAGGCATTAGGACTATGTGCGGGTCAGTGGTATTAATTTTGAATAGCATCATGGTTGGGACAAACATAGTGTGCTGAAGGGTCTGTTCCTGAACTGTGCTGTTCTACATTTCATGTTCTTGGAAAAGAGTGTCTCTGCACATTCAGCAAGGCTTGGTAGGATACCTCAGAGAAATGCTTCATCTCGATTATACACACTCATTTATTAACGCCCCCACCCATTTTAGAAAGAGCCACTTCTTTGAGAAACAAGTTCGATCTTTGTTTTTATTCATTCATGGGATGTGGGTATTGCTGGCTGAACCCATATTTGTTACCCTTTGCTGTGTGTCTGGAGTCACGTGTTGACCAGACCAGGTAAGGATGGCAGATTTTGATCCCTAAAGGACATGAGTGAGCTAGATGTGTTTTTGTAAACAATGATTACATGCTCACCATGAGACTATTTTTTTAATTCCATGATTTAGAGATGCCGGTATTAGACTGGGGTGTACAAAGTTAAAAATCACACAACACCAGGCTACGAAAGCTAGTGTGCTTCCAATTAAACCTGTTGGACTATGACTTGGTGTTGTGATTTTTAACTTTTTAATTCCAGATTTCTATTGAATTTAAATTTTACCGTCTGCCATGACGGATTTTGAGACCATGCCTCCAGCAGATTAGCCTGTGGTTCATGAATTATGAGCCACCCTGTGGCTCAATACTTCAACTCCCCCTCCCACTCCACCAAGGATATGCAGGTCTTTGGACTCCTCCATCGCCAGACCACAACAACATGACGGTTGGAGGAAGAGCGCCTCACCTTCCGCCTAGGAACCCTCCAACCACAGGGGATGAACTCGGATTTCACCAGTTTCCTCATTTCCCCTCCCCCCACCTTGTCTCAGTCAAATCCATCGAATTCAGCACCGCCTTCCTAACCTGCAATCTTCTTCCTGACCTCTCCGCCCCCGCCCCAGTCTAACCTATCACCCTCACCTTGACCTCTTTCCACCTATCACATTTCCGACGCCCCTCCCCCAAGTCCCTCCTCCCTACCTTTTATCTTAGCCTGCTGGACAAACGTCGATTCTCCTGTCCCCTGGATGCTGCCTGACCTGCTGCGCTTTTCCAGCAACACATTTTCAGCTCTGATCGCCAGCATCTGCAGTCCTCACTTTCTCCTCGTTCATGAATTATCAGTCCAGTGTGGCTCGCCACTGTGTCACCACCTCCCTGTAATCCAGCCCCTATTTGCAAAGCTTTACTCACATGAAATTGGCTGCAAAAAATTGTTGAACTAAGAGACGGTTACATTTTGATTTAAAAAAAAACCATCAGGCACTTATTTTCTTACAATTTCTTCCATCAGAATCTCATGCTACACTGAGACATATAAACCTCTATCATGCCAGCCCAGTGAAAATATTCTCCCAACTAGATGCACAACACCACTATCCTGAAAGAATTTGCCAGTCTAATCTAAATCAACTCAAATGATCATGTGTCTGATTAAAATTCAGCTCCTGGTCCCTTCAGCCCATAAATCAATGCCTATAAAAAAAGTTCAATATGGCATAAACAGTAAGTCGAGAAGAATCAATTTATCCTCCAAAATATTTCACATTCTATTTATTTAATCTTGAAAACAGCTCAGACCTTAATTGTGACACAGCTGTACAGTACCACAATGTGGAGATGATATGCATTAGAGTTGGAGGAATTGGTACATTTTGGTGGCAGGCTATGTTACTGAGAATACTAGAAATTGGTTAAAAAGAAGAACTAGAAAAAGCTGAAAACATTCAGCAAGTGAGGAAGCACGTACACAGAGGGGAATTCGGGAGGGTTTACATTTCAAGCCTTATAACCCTCAATCCGGATGCAAACTCGCAACTGTCAGAGTAAGTCAAAGAGAGGGGATAGTGAAACACAGAAAATGAGGAAACACAACCCCATTTAAAAGACAGGATATAAAAAGGAAAGAGATTCAAACTGCCACAACTGTGCACCATTTTACTAATCTATCAAATATCTTCATGTCTGAATCACAGAATCCCTAAACAGTGTGGAATCTGGCCACTTGGCTCATCAAGTCCACACCAACCCTCCTAAGAGCATCCAACCCAATCCCTGTAACCCTGCATTTCTCAAGGCAAATCCATTTAATCTGCACATAGAGTCAGAGAGATGTACAGCATGGAAACAAACCCTTCGGTCCAACCCGTCCATGTCGACCAGTTATCCCAACCCAATCTAGTCCCACCTGCCAGCACCGGGCCCATATCTCTCCAAACCCTTCCTATTCATATACCCATCCAAATGCCTCTTAAATGTTGCAATTGTACAAGCCTCCACCACTTCCTCTGGCAGCTCATTCCATACACGTACCACTCTCTGTGTGAAAAAGTTGCCCCGTAGGTCTCTTTTATATCTTTCCCCTCTCACCCTAAACCTATGCCCTCTAGTTCTGGACTTCCCGGCCCCAAGGAAAAGGCTTTGCCTACTTATCCTATCCATGCCCCTCATAATTTTGTAATCCTCTATAAGGTCACCCTTCAGCCCCCGAAGCTCCAGGGAAAAGAGCCCCAGCCTGTTCAGCATTTCCCTGTAGCTCAAATCCTCCAACCCTGGCAACATCCTTGTAAATCTTTTCTGAACCCTTTCAAGTTTCACAACATCTTTCCTATAGGAAGGAGACCAAAATTGCGCACAATATTCCAACAGTGGCCTAACTAATGTTCTGTACAGCCGCAACATGATCTCCCAATTCCTGTACTCAATACTCTGACCAATAAAGGAAAGCATACCAAAAGCCTTCTTTACTATCCTGTCTATCTGCGACTCCACTTTCAAGGAGCTATGAACCTGCACTCCAAGGTCTCTTTGTTCAGCAACACTCCCTAGGACCTTACCATTAAGTGTATAATTCCTGCTAAGATTTGCTTTCCCAAAGTGCAGCACCTCGCATTTATCTGAATTAAACTCCATCTGCCACTTCTCAGCCCATTGGCCCATCTGGTCAAGATCCTGTTGTAATCTGATGTAACCCTCTTCGCTGTCCATTACACCTCCAATTTTGGTGTCATCTGCAAACTTACTAACTGTACCTCTTATGCTCGGATCCAAATCATTTACATAAATGACAAAAAGTAGAGGACCCAGCACCAATCCTTGTGGCACTCCACTGGTCACAGGCCTCCAATCTGAAAAACAACCCTCCACCACCACCCCCTGTTTCTTTGGATTGTGGGAGAAAACCCACATAGACGTAAGGAGGGTGTGCAAACTCCACATGGACAGATGCCTGAAGGTGGAACGAAATGTGGGTCCCTGGCGCTGTGAGGCAGCAGTGCTAACCACTGAGCCACCGTGCCACCCATTTTCCTGTCGCTTCGACACACCTCTGCGCTAAATGTTTTCACCAAAAATTCTTAGTTTGGTTTACGACAGGAATGGCATTGCACTCTTGGTTTTGAATCTCACAACTTGTGCTGTAAAGAATCTTCTTATTTAAGCAACAGGAGCTGCATGCTGGGGGGGGGGGGGGCGGGGGGGTGGAGAGAGTGTGAATTTAACAAGAAGTTAAGTGTGAATATCCAACAAGAACTCGTGAGCTCATGAATAAGGTAAGGTATCCATACCATCACCAACAAACTGCAGGAGAGCCAGGTCAATCTGACGTTTCCAAGGTGAGCTTTTCTGCAAAGCTATTCCGTAACCAGTGGTCGAAAAGACATATCCACTGCCGATTGTTACGAGTTTGCAGCCTTCATCCCGTCCTGCCATGTAATTGAGCACCGCCGCGTCATATATGAATGCATCCAACTTTCTAAAATAAAACAAATAACATTACTGAAACAGCACTGCCAGATTTACAGGATTTTTCATAGGTTTCCCACGGCAAGTAAACACTGCACATTTCAGAAAAAAACCCAGCTGAACTTGCAAATGGGGCATTATTAAGCTCTGGCGGGTCACATTCTCAGAGTCACTGAACCAATACAGCATAGAAGGAGACCATTCGGCCCATCTTTTGTCAGGTGCCCATCTACTGCCTTCTCCCCGTTCTACTTGTGTTTGCAAAATTATCAAAGTGCCTATAAGATTATTGCAGTAGTTTCTTCACAATGCTGGATTATGTTGATGGAGTGATGTTCTTTATTTAATCATACATTGTGGAACTTCACACAAGGGACAGCATGCTTCAGTCAGATACCTTTTTATAAAGTTTATCCTTGGAAGCATTTGCGTAGCATTCACATTGCTTTGAAAATCTCATTACACAGTGGAGATTTGAGGGCATCCAATACTGGCATTATGGTCATTTGAAATCAGTTTCAGACACTAAGTAACCAAAATAAACAAAGTGATGATTAATGACTTATCAGGACTATGCTGTGAAATGGTTGTGATTTGCCACATGGTGATATCCAAATTTAATATTAATTGTCATTACTCTGAGGTATTCTAGTCAGTCACTGGTAACTTCATAAGAATGACTCACTGTGGCCTGTTCTTGTACCTGTCAAATAATGACTCGGATGGCACAGCAGCCACAGCATGGAAACAACCAATTTGGTCCACAGGTTCATGCCAGCATTTATGCTCCACATGATTCTCTTCTTAACCCTCTTCACCTAATTCCTCAACATATTCCTCCATAATTTACTTCCTTGTGTGCTTCTCCAGATTCTCTTTGAATGCACCTATGTTAATTGTCTTAACTCTTCTTGTGGTAGAAGTTTCCATGTTCAAAACATTTTCCACGTAAAGAAGCTTTTTTTTCTTAATTCTACACTGGATTTATTAGTGAATACCTTACGTCTGCCCTGGGTCTGGTCTTGTCCACGAATGAAAACACCTTCTCTGTCTCACATTCTTTCACAGCCTTTAGAACCTTGAGCAGATTCCACCAACCTTCATCCTATGTTGTAACAGCTGGTCATGAAAACCATCCACAGAAAAATCTGATTCACTGTTTCAATCTTTCAGCCTTTGGAACCTCCTGACTAGTGTCACATTTTTTCGTGCCAATTTTTCTAAACGCAAAATATTATATCCATCTTATCACCGCTAATTTAAATATGCACTGCTGTAAGAATTTCAACTTTGTCTCAATTTATCTCCTCATGGTTTCTTATCTTTATAGAAACACTTTTGTATCTGCCATCCCCTCAGCCTTTGCTTCAGAGAAGCTCCTTCAATCAACTCGACCTCTCTGTTGCTCCATGAAATGTTGAAAGTGTTGCACCAATGTCAATTGCGATAGGGTTGTTGTAATAATAATTAGCTTTGCTACTTAACAAATAACAACATAAGATTGGAGTGATATGTTATATTAAAGAAGTTTATTATGTAATATTAAAGTAATGTATAAAAATAAATATTGTTAATACCATTTTGAACTGGAGACTGCTTTGCATCAGTGTACTTTGGTTGAATTCTCCAGTGTTCTCTAAAACCACTGCACCTGAAAACTACACTTGCTGTGACTTCTCATGCACAGGGGACTAATGGGGAAATGAAAAGATTTAAAGTGCATCAAGAGGTTTCAAATGCAGCCTTAACTCTGAATTCCTACCATAGCTAGGGGTAGAATCCTGTGGAGACGACAGCAGTTTCTGCCTTCAGTTGGACATCAGTATGAGCACTGCATCATCTTTATTCAAAAAGGCTTGCCATATTTTGTGGCAATCAAAAACCCAGGGGTGAAAATCCCATCCATTCAGAGCTGCCAGTACAAAGAAGCCAGCAGCTTTGTTGTACTCAGCCGTGTTACTGTATGCCAATCTATCTAATGTTGAAAGATTGTTTCCTACAAAGGTAGTTTTATTTCCCATTTGTTTCTTAAATACCGACATGGGATACCTTCTATGTACTGCCCATTAGACTTACACACACACACACACTCCCACACACACTCCCCACCCAAACACATACACGCACACACATGCACACTAACATGCACACTCACACACGCACACTCCCACTCTCACACACACATGCACACTCACACACTCCCACTCCCACACACACACAGACACACCCTCCCACACACACACTCCCACACACATACACGTACACACATGCACACTCACATGCACACTCACACACACACTCCCACTCTCACACACACATGCACACTCACACACTCCCACTCCCACACACACACAGACACACCCTCCCACACACACACTCCCACACACACACAGTCCCTCCCACACACACATACATGCACACACATGCACACTCATACATGCACACTCACACATGCACACTCAGACATACACACTCCCATTCCCGCACATGCACACTCTCACATACACACTCTCACTCCCACTCTCACACACATACTCACACACGCACACGTACACACACACACACCCACACACACATATGTACACTCACACATACACACTCCCATTCACATACACACACACATACTCTCTCTCTCACACATTCCAAGCCAACAGGTTATTTACGCTTTCATTGTATTAATCATTTTGAATTATGTCACCAAATCTTTATCTCTTCCCTATTAATGAATGTAAGCCTAGTTGTGCTGAGGCCCTGTGTATTCAGTTTATCTCATACTGGTGGAAGGGGCATTGAAGAGTAATTGGTACCTGGACCAAGGAACTACATTATAGCTGTGACAATAGGATGGGAAGGTATTGGTCAAGCAATAGACTTTGGTCTGACAAAGACAGATCTTACATCAAACTCCTGAGGAGTTAACAAGGAATGGTTGAGCTAATTGTTGATTTGTTTGAAAGAAAATCCCAAGGACTTGACAAGAACTGAACTGAATGTAATTATTGGCAATTGTCTTTGTTTATCAGGTAGCATTCGGTTGAAAGCCATTGTGGTCAGGATAAAGTAATATGTTTATGTCAAGTTTATGTACTGTTATTCTATCATTTGTGGAAATAAAACAAAAATATGATTACTTCCCTGATAGATAAAAATTGAAATGAGTTCTGGAATATAAAATAAACTGATTATATTTTGGTCTTTAGAGGAAAATATTAAGCATCATATGTTATATGAATACTGAAATCTGTAATTAGGTATGTGAAACCAAAACAAATGAAAATACATTCCTTACTGATTGTACTAATGTCAGGCAATTTGTTGAACAAACCTCATTAGAGAAATTATTGATATGTAGTCACTGATGTGTTTTTTTTCCTATGTGGTACGATAGAGGCAATATTCCTTCCAGTGAAAATTGGGAGAATGACTGTTTCTCTTGGTAATTAATGGCTCACCAACAAATGAACTCGGAAATTGCATGTTTTCACCCAGGCATTCCTCTTGATTTCATTCGTGGGCTGTTAATTTAGTGGATCATTAATTTCAGAGATAAACAAGCATTCTCTGAGTTTTTTAGGAAATCAGGGTTTGCTGGGGCCTTAAAATCGTCCCTTTTCTGACTCAGTCAATTTCATTTTGCACCATTCCCTGACTTGCTATTCTTATTGCTGTGCCCTTCTCCTTTTGCGCTGTCACACCCACCTATTAAACCTACTAGGAAGAAGACTGAGGGAACAGAATGACAGTCAATGACTCCACTTAAATGACTATTACTAGCAGGGAAGTAAAGGGGAAAACTTTTTTACTCTGACATTCGGTTCTATACCATTTGGTATTGCTTTCTGATTTTGGTAGGATGAAGATGTACTCTTTGCCTTCTTTACATTAATAGTCCACCTGGTTAACAAAATTAAATACCACTTCATACACAATAAGGACGTTCAGGTCCACATTGGCAGGCTGCTTTTCACCATTAAGAACTAATCATATTTTACAATACTTGACAGAAATTACAGTTCAAAATAAAGAACAGGAGAATTATTTTAAGAAAACAGAGCCATAAGGAGACAAGCTGAGACAAAGGTAAAGTGAGATGTGGTGAAGTGTTTCCTAATAAAATGTAACCTGAGTAAGAGACAATCAGAGAGGCCTATAACTTCGGAAACATCTGTAAACCATGAAAACTTAGCAAAGTCGAAAAATGACTTGTAAGTTAGTTACATTAAGTTGAACAATTACTTGAAATTACTTGTTCTGATGTCTTTCTAGATATCAATATCATTGATTGGACAGGGTGGTGATCATCTTTATCAAGCAAACTTTCTTTTTGTTTCAAATTAAAGCAAAATACTTTAGACAGGAGGGATCTGAAATTAACACAAGAAAAGCCGAAGAACTCATCATCTGTGGGGCGAGAAACAGAGTTAACATGATCAGTGTTCTCACAAAGGGTCACTGGATTTGAAATGTTAACACTTTTTGCTCACTGCAAATGCTGCCAGACATGTTGGATTTTCCAGAATTCTCTGCTTTTGTTCATGTAAATACTGTTTCTCTGTCCTCGGAAGTTGCCAGACCTATTGACGCTTCTTCAGCACTTTTTGCTTTCACTTTTCTTGCGTTGGATCCTGCAGATTTTCTGAGTAGTTACAACATTTTCTGCCCCTGTTACTTAGCACCTATAGTGTACTATGTGCTGGTTACCAAATCAATCATGTGGGTACTTGAATGCTAAGAAATTGAGAGGAGCAAGTTTTGAAGTCCTTAGTAATTTTCAGGACAATGTCTACAATTGTTGCCTAAAACAGCTGAATTACTCTTTTACTCTTAAGTAAAGTTAAAGTAAAGTAAATCAAGATTCTCCTGCTCCTCGGATGCTGCCTGACCTGCTGTGCTTTTCCAGCACCACACTCTCAACTCTGATCTCCAGTATCTGCAGTCCTCACTTTCTCCTTAAAGTAAGCCCAGCAGTCAGATAGCTGTTGGGATTGGGTGATTTTAGTAGAATGAACATGGTTTTTTAAAATTTATCTTAATCAAGAAATGAGAAATAAATGTAACAGTTCATTGCTCAGGAGATTGCTAAGGAATTAATGATGGGAAACAAATTGGGAATAGTCCCTTTAATATTACATAGGGAAATCCTTATCCAAACTTGGGGAGATGGCAAGACTGTTTCCCTATCTCCATCCCTCAGAAAAGTCCAGACAAAGGTTAAAAAATGTCCACCTTGACAGCATCATGTTTTAAATGGGACGAGAAACATTTTGGACAAATGATTCCACTCATTGTGTATTCCAAAATCTGTCCATCTCTTCTCCTTTAAATCACTTCTTAAAGCTTGAATGTAGCATGATGCCACTTAACGTGTTTGAGTTCAAGACAGACCGGTTTAGCAGAAGGCAAGAACTATCTTCAGGCATGGACTTCCAAATCACATGATTTATTATAATATTAACACTAAATCCTGCTATTCATGGTGATCATAGATATCCCGCTGACACTTAGTTACATTAGTTAAGGTTGTTCTCTATATGTGCTTCTCTCTTCTAATTAATCTATTACGCCGCTAGACTTCAACCAACCACTAACCAACACACTCACTACCTCCTCCTCCACTGTGCTATTTATGCTCAGTGATGCACAGCGCTGTGACATAATTGCAAAGTTGTTCTAGAGCCCTGAAGCCCTTGAATAGCATTAACATTTCCTCATGAGGCTCGGTACCAAATTCTGATGCTGCTTCTGTCAAAGACTTTAGGGAATGTTAATAAGTTGGAAGCATAATATAAAGGGAAGCTGTCATTCTGTGGTTGCTGTGTTTACCGCTCCATGGCACACAAACAATCACTGGGCCCGTCGTGCCCCAATGATATTTTAAAAAATTTTCAAAACATCTACAGAATTCTGTGAAGTTGGAAAGTGACATGCACAGCAAGATTCTGTTCTTAAATGGATTAGGAAATATGATTCTGCTGGAAATGAAAAGCAAAGTCATAAAACAGTGGTCTGAAAATATTGTAACTTTTTAATGCATTGTTGTGATCGCTGTTTTAAAAGATTTCAAGGCCTCAGCACCCAGAGAACCAGAATTTGATAAATTAGATGTTGGTTTATTCAAGCCTGCAGTTAATGTAATTGCCAAATCCACCGCTGACTTTAATTAGTTTTTCCTCCAATATAGGCCAGCTACCAAACAGATGAAAGATTGCTGGTGAGAAGCATCCTTTCGCTGTTCTCAATGTTTAACAACCCATTTTCATGTTTTATTTCGCATTCAGAATTGTGATTATTATTTTCCCCTCTATACAGGTATGAATCTAAATATTATGCATATCAGTGGGACCCAGAATACAGTGGGATAACTTTAAAATTAGACTATTGAGGGTGAAATCAGGAAGGACATTATCACACAAAAAATTGGGGAAATCTGGGAATAATTTTCCATCCCAAAAAAAAAGTTTCGCAAAAGGCTGTTGAGTTTGCGGTCAATTGTAAACTTCAAAACTGAGATTGACAGATTTCTGTAAGGCAAGAATATTCATAGTTAGATCAAAGGAGTTAAGATATACATTACTGCCATCAAATTGAATGGCAGAACAGAAACAAAGGATTCAGCAACCTACTCCAGGGTCTATGTCCATCACTCTAGCATCACTGGCATCACTAAGGTGGCAGAGTGCCTCAGTGGTTCACACTGCTGCCTCAGAGTGCCAGGAACTCGGGTTCAATTCCAGCCTTGGGTGACTGTGTGGAGTTTGCACACACTTCTCGTGTGTGCAACAAGTTTTCTCTGAGTACTCTGGTTTCCTCCCACAGTCCACGGATGTAGAGCTTAGGTGGATTGGCTGTAGTGTCAAATAATGTGTGGGTTGGCTGAATTGGCCATAGGAACTACAGGGTTACAGGTATAGGGTAGGAGAATGGGTCAGGGTGGGATGCTGTTTGAAGGGTTGGTGTGGACTCAACAGGCCACATTGTAGGGATACTATAATTCTATGATGTGCCATCTAGGTGGATTAAAAGGGTAACAGGGATAGAGTTGGAGCCTAGGTCTATGTAGGATGCCGTTTGGAGGGTTGGTGCTGACCCAATGGGCCAAATGGCCTCTTTCCACATTATAGCAATACTATGATCTTATTAATGATCTTAATAAGTTTAACTTAATCTTCCAGAATGTAGAATATATGCTGAAACAAATAAGATGCCATGCTAGAGGGTCAACTTAATTTTACAACCAATATGTCCAAATTATTGCTGGTATATTAAAAAGGGCTCTCACTAAACATTTCAATGCATTCAGAACTTATCAGTCAATCTGCTGCTGCTTTACAGTAGAGGCCCATTTACTGCAGATGATTCTCATTTTTACTGTTCCTCAGATAGAAGTAAATCAAAAGCTTGGGATGTTTTTAGCAAAATGATACAAGACGAAATTGGACCAGACATAGTAGGATGAGAGCAGAGAATACTTCCACAGGACCCAGGACAGAGAAGAGACTGGGAAAGCAAAATCAAGGAGAGATGAGGTTAATTTAAGAAAAGGGCAGAAATTAATGACAAAACCAGACAGGAGCAATAAAGCAGCTGAAGTCAATGATTTGAGAAGGAGGCAAAAGTGGAGAGTAAAATATGCAAAGGAAATTCAGCACAGAGATAAATCTGAAGAAAGTGGAGCAGGACAGCAGAGACAGACTGGACGGAAGGTGATACATTGGGCATGAGAGGGCTATTAGAGAAAGGGTGAATGTGATACGATAGTAAATACATGAGAGAATCAGTGAAAAAGAAAAGCGACAGGGATTAGAAAGGGTTGGAATTGAGAAGTGGAGAAGCAGGCTTTGAAAAGAAAACAGAAACACAATTTTGAAAGAGACAAGACAGAGAAATGTAGTCACAGGAAGCATGCAGTGATTCACATCAGAACGATACAGAGACACAAACACACAAAGACAGAAGATATCTTAATTAATATTAAATACATAAGACCATAAGACTTTGGAGTAAAAGGTGAATTAGCCTACTGAGTCTGCCATTCAATGAGATCATGCTGATAACCCTGAATTCCATTTCCCTGCTTTATCCCCCTAACCTTTTATTCCATTACAGATTTAGAATTTGTCTTGAATATACTTGATGACATAGCCTCAACAGAATTTGTGGTAAAGAATTTCACAGATTCACTACTCTCTGAGGAAGAAACTCATCCCCATCTCTGATTCTGAAATTATGCCCTCTGGTCCTGGACTCTTCCACTAGAGAAACAACCTCTCTATATTTAGCCTGTCAAGTCCCCTGAGAATCTTGTATGTTTCAATAAGGTTGCCTTTCACTCTTCTACACTCCAATGATTACAAGCCCAACTTACTCAATGTATTCTCACAAGACAGTTTCTTCTTACCTGTTATCAGGAGAAAGTGAGGACTGCAGATGCTGGAGATCAGAGTCAAAAAGTGTGGCGCTGGAAAAACACAGCAGGTCAGCCCAGCAAACCTTCTTTAGATTGCCCCCAACCCCAAAATATTTTTCCTAAGTTGAGGAGCCCAAAATATTCACTGTATTCCAGCTGTGCTCTAACCGCTGCTTTGTATATTTTTTGGCAAAACTTCCCTACTTTTGTACTTCAGTCCCTTTGAAACAAAGGCCAACATTTCATTTGCCTTTCCTATTACCAATTGGATTTGGATGCCAGCTTTTTGTGATGCATGCATGAGGACTTCCAGATCCCTGTGCTGTAATGTTCTGCAGTCTTTCTCCATTTAAATAATATTCAGCTCCTCTACTCATCTTTCCAAAGTGCAAAACCACACTCATTTCTACATTATATTCCACCTGCCAAGTTTTCGCCCACTTACTTAACCTGTCTATATCCTTCTGCAAACTCTTTATGTCATCTTCACCACTTGCCTTTTCACCTTTTTTCATGTCATCTGCAAACTCGGCTACAGTATACTCACTTTCCTCATCTAAACCATCGATATAGATTGTAAATAATTGTGGACCCAGGCGCTGATCCTTGTGGCACTCCACTAGTTACAAATTTCTATCCTGAAAATGCCTGCCTTATCCCAACTCTCTGTCTTCTATTATTCATTTATTTTAATGAGCACACGTTATCAAATGAAACAGGCCCCAAGTAGAGCGGTAAATCTGTGGTAGCCTCTTACTGGATTTAGAAAAATGTGTCTTTGCTTGTCAGCAGTTGCTGCCACTTCCCAAGATTTAATGTCAGTTGAAAATGTTAATGTTGGTAAGGAAACCAGTGAGATTTCAACAGAGCCTCCTCTGTCATGTTTTTATTGAGATGTATTAATGGTATTTGATTAATTCATTACGTTGAGCAATATCATTTGGTTGGAGCAGAAATCTTTCCAGGACTGATGGTGTCTTCAGAAGGTGACATTATTTGGCTGATTAGGCAATCGAGTGCTCCCATGAAGTGCAAACAGAACAATTGTGTGCCAACAGCCTGTAGATTCTATTAAACCTAATGGACAGAAAAATCACAGGGTGCAAGCCTGTGATTACTTAACTTCCAGAAGCTGCTGGGAAGATCCTTGCTGGGAGAACCCATTCACACAATGAGCTTGACTAAATACTTGAGAATTTATTTTTATTGTGTTTTTTTTAATGCTCTCATTGTGTATTGCCATATCTACTGTCATTTTGTTACTGGGGCACTCCAGTCTCTGGTCAATAGTTTGAATTCCCATTGACAACTCGAGCACTAAACAAAATTTAAATGACTAACCAGAGCCAGACTGAGGGAGTGCTGCAGGGTAGACATGCTGTCCCTTAGATGAGCTGTTAAACCAAGGCCCTTAATTGTCATCCAAGGTAAATGTAAGGGTAGGTGCGGAGAGAATGTCTCCTCTCAAGGGAGAGTCTAGAACTATGGCTCACTGTTTAAAAGTCAGAGGTTGCCCATTACAAAGAGAATTAAAACAAAATTCTTTTTTTTCTCAGAGGGTCATGAGTCTTTGGAACCATCATCTTGAAAGAACAGTAGAAACAGAGTCCTTAAAGATTTTTAAGGTGGCTGTGAATAGATTCTGGATGAAAGAAAGGTGCTGAAAGGTTATGGGGGGGGGGGGGGCGGGGGCAGGGGGGGGTGCGGGGGCAGGCAGAGAATGTGGATTTGAGGCTACAATGAGATCAGCCATGATCTTTTGAGCAGCAGAATAGACCCAAAGTGCTGAATGGTCTCCTGCTCTGGATTCATACATTTGTATCATATAAAAGATCCCATTTAAAAAGGAGCAGGAGTTTTACCCTTGATGTCCTGGCCAAGCAACAATACAAGAAGATGAACTGGTCATTATCGCACTGCTGTGTGTTGGGTAGGCATTGATTGCTGACCCACTGTGGAGAACTACACATTCATGTTCACTTTGGAGCATGCATGCACATGGTTTCAGACACAATACAGCGTCATGTGATTTTGAACAAGGGTTCAGTGTTGGGAAGAGAGGACAGGGCATGGGGAAAGTTGTGCCGGGGTGGCATTACAACAGACTATACACTTCGAAAGTACCTCTTTGGCTGTTGGGACTGGTCATGAAAAGTGCTGTATGAATGCAGGCCGTTTTCTTTATTTCATTTCTGAAGGGTTTAACCGCCAGAGTCAGTCAGTAGCAGGCTAGCCCTGGGGTCATGTCTCATTCTAAGAAACCAGCCCAGCGATCACAGCTGACACTCTCGCGTAGTACTGGGGAAGTGCCGGACTGTCAGAAGTGCCATCCCTTGGAATTAAACAGTTTATAAGGGTTTTAAAGCTGCTGATTACTCCTTAGTACATCACTCAGATCTTGGTCAAGTGATCATGACTCATGCATCAGTCTGGACAGCAAACAGCTAACCAAATCACAGCAGAGACTGATCCAGTTCAAATCTGACATACATGTGAGTGCCCCATTGTCAGGAGCAGGGTCTCCCACTCTGGGTATTCCCAGGAGACATTCAGACCATTTGGCAGCTGGAACCTCCCTAATCAATGGGACTAGCTTCCTGAATGGGGGTGGGAGTGGGCCATTTTAATCCAGGGTTGTAATCAATATTCTATCCATCAGTTTGTTGACAACATTTTTTTAAAAAAAGATCATCGATGACAGGATTTTCATAAATGTCCTAAGTCAGTTTAACTTTAAACACCGAGAAGACATGCACTCCAGGGTCTATATAAATTCTTTCACAGATTAGATATTCTAAGTAGCTGTGTAGTTAGACTAATATCATGCTGTAATTTAAAAACCCAAGGGTTCTTTATAGAACCTGTTGGGATGACTATTGCTCACAGCACAGTGTGTGTCTCACTAGAGTATGCTAGTGCTTAAGGTTATTAATGATTTCAGTCTATCCCACTTAGCTAACAATTTATCATGCAACGCACTTGAATACTAGCCAAGAAGATGAGATAATGGCTTTGTTCTGTCGAGTGCATCTGCACCAAACACAGGATATTCCCCTTTATCAAACTGGCCCAAATACATTGAAATTCTAACGGTGGAATTTCAATCAGAAATTCCATCTTGAAAGCAGGAAATTGAAAGTGCATCTAACCATAAAATGTAGACAACAATAGTTGGCTCCAGGACTAACCTGATGCTTCTTGATATAACCAGATGGATGACTGAACACTTGCAGCCATTGAGATTTATGTGCCGCATTCTGGGCCTGCAATGCAGTACACACCGTGGGATAGGACTGCCATTTATCTCAAGTTTAAGTGTCGTTGCTTCAAAATTTATGTGGTAAGCTATCATGTGGAAAAAGACCATCGGGATTGCACATCAGCCTGTAACACCAACCTATTATTTCATCGTTATGTCGGGCAGGATAAATGCCCTGTATGGTGTGCGCCACCATATGCCAAAAACTGAGATCAAATTTTAATCAAACGATTTATAGGAAGAAGGTTTAAGATGTCATTATAAGTGGTGTGTCTGGAAAATTCCCTTCCACCATTCTCACCTGAACTCCTGAGACATGTTCAGAATTTTTGCAGAATTAATCATTAGCTTTTGAGGCAATGGGCAATTGGGTTTCTGTCTCTCCCACTTAGATCATTGACAGCCTTTACACAGTAACCTCTAAGAGAATGAGATTGCCATAAGGAGTTACAATGGAATTTTCCAGAATTTATATTTTCGTTGGACCTCAGTGGATCACATGACTGCAGCTAAGGGGCTGAAAAAGGGGGCAGGTACCATTTGATATGATGAGTTGGCAAACATAGCATAGTGCAGAGTCAATAGTCTTGCTACAAAATCAGAAATTCAGAATGAAGGGTCACTGGACCCGAAATGTTAACTCTGCTTTTTCTCCACAGATGTTGCTAGACCTGCTCCATTTTTCCAGTAATTTCTGATTCTATTTCAGATTTCCAGCATCTACAATTCTTTGGGGTTTTTTTTGGTAATTCTGCTGCTCTTTATCGGCCTTACAATTCATTACTCTAACTGTTGCCAGCAAAGTGCGCCTCTTAGTCTGATCAGTGTCTCTGGAGACCTTCACAAAGTCAGGTTTTGCACAACTTCAAACTTCAATCTCTTTTTGGGATGATTTAGGGTGTAAGAAAACCAAAATCTTCCATGTAAAAAGATGCTGAATGTGCAGTGTTTTGATTTCATGTATGTTTCATTTGTTAATGTGATCTCCTGTAGGAAGGAAGTACGGAAGCCAACTACATGAAATGGCCATAATCTTCCAATCTGCTTGAGATACAGGATGGTGCCAGAGGACTGGAGGATTATGTTTGTTACACCCTTGCTCAGTCAAGGCTGTAAGGATAAACCTAACAAGCACAAGCCAATCATTTTCACTTCAGTTTCTGGGAAGCTATCAGAAATCATAATTTGGACTAAATTCACAGTCAGTTGGACAATTAAAGAAAACGAGAATGGAATTGTTACACATTGTACAAATGGTGTTCAATGAAATAGACTGAGTTTTTGTTGAAACAAATCAGAAGATTGATGAGGCCTATGTGGTTGAAGTGATATCTACAGACTTCCGAGACGCATTTTCCGAGACATAAAAGGCTTGCCAGTAAAGCTGAACATCATTCAATAAAAAAAGATGAGATAATGGCTTTATTCTGTAACATGCATCTGCACAGATCACAGGATATTCCCGATTACCCGACTGGTCCCAATACATTGAAATTCTCACAGTGGAATTTTAATCAGAAATTCCATCTTGAAAGCAGAAAATCGAAAGTGTATCTATCTGTGGAAGGTAGACAATAACAGTTGGTTCCAGGACTAACCTGATGCTTCTTGATGGATGGCTGAACACTTTGCGGTTACGGAGACTGATGTGCTGCATTCTGGGACAGGACAGCCATAAGTAACGTGGAAACAAAAGTGGCTAAGTTACATAGAATGGAAACTAGCGGTGAAAAGCCACTTTTCAGACTGGAGGAAGATACATAGTGGAGATCCCAAGTGCCTGGACCCCTGTCTTTTGTGATCTACATTAATGACTTAAACTTGGGCATCCAGGATTTCAATTTCAAAATCTGGAGGGATTGTCAGCATCTATTCATCTTGGGAGCTGATGGTCTGTATCCAGGGTATATGTTACCTCTGGATTGAACATTTTCTAATGGAATCATGGAGTCTGACTCATCACTGGCAGTCCCTTCCACAGCAATCACAAATAAATAGCATTGCGCTGAGATTGACAAAGAGTTTTCCTTCTGCCAGGGTCTCTTTCTCTGCCATTTGATCTTTTTTTTAACCTCTCCTTGTTCCATGCTCTTCTTAACAGTTGGACTCCATGCACTCTGATGACAGCAAGAACTTCCCATGCATCCATTTCAATCCTGGTCAACTTTAGTTCACATGTGCAGACATCCTTCTATTGCAGACACAGACAACCTCATGGTTTCCGGCTGATAGCAAGCTTGCATAGAGCACTAATTTGGGAAAGTGGTCTTCGATAGATACATAGAGTCAAACAGCACAGAAACAGACCCTTCCATCCTACCCATCCTTGCTGAACATAATCCCAAACTAAGCTAGACCCACCTGCCTATTCCTGATCCTTCCAAACCTTTCCTATTCATGTACTTATCTCAATGTCTTTAAATGTTGTAACTGATTAGATTCCCTACAGTGTGGAAACAAGCCCTTCGGCCCAACAAGTCCACACCAACACTCCTAAGAGTAACCCACTCAGACCCATTCCCTATATTTATCCCTGATTAATGCACCTAACTATGGATAATTTAGCATGGCCAATTCACCTGACCTGCACATCTTTGGGCTGTGGGAGGAAACCGGAGCACCCGGAGGAAACCCACGCAGACACGGGGAGAATGTGCAAACTCCACACAGTCAGTCGCCCGAGGTAGGAACTGAACCCAGCACTGTGAGGCAACAGTGCTAACCGCTGTGTTACCATGCTGTCCCCCACATTAGCACTTCCTCAGGCAATTCATTTCACATGTGAACTGCTCTCTGTGTAAAACATTTGCCCCTCGTGTCTTTTTCAAATCTCTCTCCTCGCACCTTAAAAATATGTCTCCTGGTCTTGAAATCCCCCATCCTAGGGAAAAAACACCTACCATTAACTTTATCTATACCCCTCATGATTTTATAAACCTCTACAAGGTCATCTCTCAACCTCCTACACTCCAGTGAGAAAAGTCCCAGCCTATGCAGCCTTTCTTTATAACTCAAACCTTCCATACCCAGCGATATCCTGGCAAATCTCTTCTGAACCCTCTTCCGCTTAATATCGTTCCTACAGTAGTGTTCCAGAAGCGGCCTCACCAATGTCCTATACAACCTCAACATGACTTCCCATGATCTATTTGACACACATGACCCAGCCAGAAGAGACATCACCAACCCAAGAGGGCAAATATGCTCAGAATTCCAAAGCACTAATGTACTGAACAGTGGGATTTCAGTGATGGTAATGCTGTTGAATGTCAAGTGGCAATGTTTAGATTTTCTCTTGTTGAAGATGCCCAATGCCTGGCACTTGTGTGGCACAAATGCTCATTGGCATTTTTGGGTCTAGATAGTGCCCAAATCCAGCAAGATCTGGACATGGTCTGCTCCAGTATTTAAAGAGTCATGACTCTTTAATCATGACTCTTTCAGCAATCATCAGCAAACATCCCCAACAAACCACCAATCCTTATGTTTGGAGGAAGGTCATTGATGAAGCAGCTGAAGGTAATTGGACTTGTGGGCACTACCCTGAGAAAGGTCCCATCGCCACTAGCCAATAATTTGCCAGGAGATCTGTCCCTAATGTGGTGAAGACTTCAAACCTGAATGAACCATGCTTCATTGTAGGGTGGTGACAGATGAGGAAATATAACATGGGGTCAGTCGCATCTGCTGATTCCTGCCCCTGATAGAAAATGTGCAACCCTGGATAGGATGAACGACAGCAGCTTCGGTATGAAGGGCAATGTGTGCTGCTCCCCAATTTTCCTTGCAAACCAGTCCCAACCCCCATTAAGCCCCTAACCAGAAAGAGGACGAAAATTGGCTAATCATTCTCTTAGTCGAGAGTGTGGTGCTGGAAAAGTAGAGCGGGTCAGGCATCATCTGAGGAGCAGGAAAATCGACATTTCGGGCATAAGTCCTTCAGCCTGAAACGTTGATTCTCCTGCTCCTCAGATGCTGCCTGACCGGCTGTGCTTTTCCAGCACCACACTCTCAACTCTGATCTCCAGCATCTGCAGTCCTCACTTTCTCCAACTCATTCGCTTAGCTGACAAATGCCTGAGGAACCAAGGGATTACTGGTATCCGTGATACTGCACTCCAGCATGAGTCAATATTTTCATCCCTGTCTATGTAACTTATTCCTCCTAACTCATTCTCTGGTGAAGAAATGACAAATGCTTTCAACACAGTTGGCATTTAGCAGGACTCAAGCTTAAAAAGAGGGCTCTATTACCCTAACAATACGCAGAGGTTAGCAGAAAATTCAGGCTTTGATTCATATTGATTACCAATAAAATAAGCTCTCTTTGGAAAGCAATAGTCAGCATATATCCCAGACAAACAGGCAATTTGGATTAGTATGGGATGTGATCTCTAAACTAAATTAATTTATTTTAAATAGCACTTTTCAATTCGATGGTATGTTTCAGATCAGAATAAATCCAGTCTTAGCGAATACAGAGCATGAAATGGCTGTAAAGGAATAAGCTGTCGAACATGCCTCCCAAGGCAATTTGAAATAATTGCCACCTTTATAAGGAGAGAGAATTTTCCTTAATCATTCATCCATTTTCAGAATAAGACTGTTTTTGAAATCAACAGCTTTAAGTGTTCCAAGCTGAGGCATTATACAGACTAGATTGATAGTAGAAGTTTAATCGACTCTTACTGCAAGAGGATTTAAGTCCAAACTCCAACTTCATCCGTGAGACTTACACCCACTGGAAACCCGTCAAGACTATTTAAACACACATGACAATATCCAGCTGAAGACGCGAAGAGTCCAAGCACCAGAATCTGAAGTCCACTATTGCCTGTTTTTGTTTCTTTTTAATTGAGAGAATGAGACGGCTGATGAGGTGGAGGGAGAATATACCCTGCCCAACCTCTCTCCCCTTCACCTTACACCACCACCCGTCCATCACTCTTACTCTGAGTCTATTTCCTTCCCTCCAGGCTTCCTCCAACCCCGGTCCATTCTCCCCCAACCCTGGTCCATCCTCTTGGTCTCTTCCATATTGCCAGCTAGCACAGTGACAAAGATATGCCTGCGGACACTTTTCAAAAAATCTCAGTCTCTAGCACAATTGCAAGTGTCTTCTCGCTACAGCATACTGCACAAGCTCCTCTGTGTGAGCAAATGCAGCCAAACCTAAGTGTTGTACATGAAGCCATTTGTGGCACTAACCTTGTGCCAGGTCATTCTAGGAAATAGAAATTAATCTCACCGTGGCCTGTTCTTTCCCCGGAGCTCTCCAAGGCTGGGGTTAGATGTTTAATTTATTTTTGAATGTTGCAATTGAATTTCCTTGCACCACTCTATTAGGTCACACATTCAAGATCATTGCAACTCACCGTGTGAACAAAGCTCCAAGTTTCTCCCATAATTCTTTCATCAATTATCTTAAATTTACCTGCCTGTCAGTGGAAACAGTCACAAAGTCAAAGAGTCACGCAACACAGATGAGGCCTTTTCACCCACTGACCTATCTACACTAATCCTATTTTCCAGCACTTGGCTTATAGCTTTGAATGTTATGACATTTCAAGTGCTCATCTGTTTACTTCTTAAAGGTTATTAGTTTCAAAGTTTAAAGGAAACAGCTCCTCCTTAATTAGTTAACCAAACCTTCTCAATTTTGAATGTCTCTATTAAATCTCCACTTGGCCTTCTCTACTCTACAGCAGCTAACCCCAACTTCTCCAGTCCCTGCACACTACAATCTTTTGTCTTGATCGTCACCCTCACAAATCCTCTTTGCACTTTTTCCAAGGCTTTGTCATCTTTGCTGAAGAACTGAACTCTGTCCACTTGCTGAGGCCTTTCCAGTGATTTAGAAATGCTTATCATGGTTTCTTTGCACATTGCAAGTATAAATCAAAACTGAAGAACATTTTACAATCAGAAACCACATTAGGAAAAAGCCTATATAAAATTTAGTTTTGGACATGTTGAATTTGGGCTCCTGACCTTTGCTGTTGGATAAAGCAGTAGGTATTAGCTAATACTTACCCAGTCTTCAGGCTGACCAAGGCATCTTGTACTCCTTTCTGGTTGTACTTGGACATATAGGCATGCATATCAGGGTAATTATTTCGAATATTTCTCTCAGTGCTGCCATTCGGAACAGTGCCAAATCGAAAAGGTGGCGAATGATCATACGGCCTCTGAAACTGTAAGAGACAGAAAAGCCACTGTGAATAGCTTTAGAATGATTCTCAAAACAATGGAATGGAATAGTCTTTTTCATTCTCACAGTTTTAGCATTCCTGTAGTAAATAATAAGGGGCATAGAGATCAAAGAGCATCAGCTTGTAGTTGCGTATTGATGTGTAAAACATTGAAAGGTTTGTGTCTCCTAGACAGGCAGGTTAGACCCATGCCTTCGATATTAACTCTGTCAGAGAGAGCCAGAGTGATACATTTGTGGGCGGCACGGTGGCCCAGTGGTTAGCACTGCTGCCTCACAGCGCCAGAGACCCGGGTTCAATTCCCACCTCAGGCGACTGACTGTGTGGAGTTTGCACGTTCTCCCCGTGTCTGCGTGGGTTTCCTCTGGGTGCTCCGGTTTCCTCCCACAGTCCAAAGATGTGCAGGTCAGGTGAATTGGCCATGCTAAATTGCCCGTAGTGTTAGGTAAGGGGTAAATGTAGGGGTACGGGTGGGTTGCGCTTCGGCGGGTCGGTGTGGACTTGTTGGGCCGAAGGGCTTGTTTCCACACTGTAATCTAATCTAATCTAATCTAATTTTAATTGAACAATGTAACCAGATGATGAAGGGCGAAAGCATCCCTAAAGGATGTGTTTATAATCTCCTGCCGGCATGGAGCTTTATAGCAATTGATTTCACTTTACATTCTGTTTTAAGGTGATAGCTTAAAACATATTCTGGTACATTAAACCTTAGCCATTTTACAAATGTTGGGTTCAAAAGTATAACTTCTAAAATCAAAGGAGAAAACCAATACAAACAACATATCAGTATATTAAGTATTAATAAAGTTCCTCTTCATATGTTGTTGCATCCTCTTCATGCCTTGTAGCTGTATCATTTTTTGATGAGTTTAAATCAGATAGATTCTTATCAATGTTGTGGCTGTCTATCACAACATTGTAAAATCTGCATTCAACTTGCTTCCTTACTTTCTCTCAGCAATTCAACTTTAGGTTTCAGATGATTTATGGTCAGACATATTTGGTTCAGTTATGGGCAGAACTTCAATTCACACAGCATAGATCAGGTTAATAGCAATGATTGTTCTTTTTATTACGAGTACAGTTTCACAGGATGTGGGCATCACTGGCAAGGCCTGCAATTGTTGCCCATCCCAAACTGCCCTTGAACTAAGTGTTTTGCTGGAAAATTTCAGAGGGTGGTTAAGAGTCAGTCACATTGCTGTGGGTCCAGTCACACATTGGCTAGACCAGGTAAGGATGATAGATTTCCTTCCCTAAATGCCATTAGAGAACCAAACAGTTTTTTACAACAACTGAGACAGTTTCATGTTCATTCCTACTGGGACTAGTTTTTAATCACAAATTTATTAATTGCTTTTAAGTTTCACTCGCTGTGGTGGGGGGATTTGAACCTGTATTCCCAGAAACCTAGCCTTGGCCTGTTAGACTACTCATCCACTTATTGCAACGGTTTACATGGATATGCATTCTTTTGAACTCACTCTTGCTTTTAATTTTGGCCACTGTGTATTGTTGAAACACGCCACCCCCAGATTCAGGTGCAAAAGAATATTTTCATCAGTGTTTTAAATGTGTATTTGATTCTTTGGAATGTTATTTCTCCTCTGATTTTATTCTCTTTTAGATAATTCCACACTGCCCACTGTACTGTCTCACCAACAAGTTTAAGTCAACATCTCCAATTTGTTCAACTCAGAGCAAGAAAGCACAGCAGAGGCGTAAGGGTCCCTATTGGTCATTCTCCCATTCTCTGAATTCGCTTCCTCCACCCCCAAGTGCCGACTGTATGGTTGACACTCCCTCAACGGCACAGAACTCATGGAGCAAGAACCTGTGGCATGAAATCTATCTTTGCTCCAGTGAATTAGTATGCAAGTGTAGCAACACAACTCTCTACATGTAATAGGAAAAACGTTTTAATTTTCACTGGTTTAGAATAGATTTCAGGAAGCCTTATTGGCTCAAGTACTTTTTTTTAAAAATAAGGGAAGTGCTACCATTGAGATATACTGCCTGCTGGGCCAGAGCAATTCATCATTGTCACTACAGGAAATTGCAGGCACTGCAACATCACAGACTGCATACCACGCAGTACAATAGATAAGCTCGATCTGTTCATAACAATGCTTAAAATGGGTCAGGAATGTCAACATTGTACTGCTAAATGACTAGTTACACAAAGGTTGAAAAGAGAATTGCTGCATTCTCAGCGATCAGCTGAAAGTGCTCTTCAAAAGCTGAAGTGACAAATGTTTTGATGTTCAATTTTAGGCACACAGCGTTTGAAAATTTTTAAAAGTGGGCCAGTGGGCACAATGTCCTCATTCAGTGAATATCCAAAACCTAGCAAGGAGAATTTCAATATCATCTTTTGCATTGTTATAGGGCAAGTTTTCTGGCAGGAAAATGACCAAAAATCTTACGATTTCACTTTCCAATCCCAAATTGATTGTTCCCAATTCTATGCATTTATCATCCCTATCATAATTTTCCTGTCCTTTTTTCCATAAAATCCAACTTTAACTGGTCAAACTGTAAATTGTAACGAGGGTCAGTAAAGCTGTCTTCACACTCACCAGCACTCAGGATAACTTAGACTGGGAGCCAGGAGCCAGCATTCTGACTGGGATTGGGCAAGACAAACAGGTAAAAGATCCCTGACCTTCCAACTTCATAAAGAATTGCACATGCGATTTCTGAAACCTGCGTTCTACATCCATAGACCTGGACTTATACTTTTAAAGTGAGAGAGGAAAGATTTTAAAAAAGACATGGCTGGCAATTCTGTTTTACACAGAGAATGGTTCGTGTATGGAATGAATTTCCAGAGGAAGTGGTAGGTGCAGCTACAGTTACAACATTTAAAAGATGTTTAGATAAGTAGATGACCAGGAAACGTTTGGAGGGTTATGGGTCAAGCGCAATCAGGTGGGACTAGTTTAGTTTGGGATTATGGTCAGCATGGCTGGTTGGACTGAAGGGTCTGTTTCTATGCTGTATGACTCTGTGATTCGAATACATCTTACTGTTTCTGAAGGTGAGACCAGTGAAAGAATTTATTCCCATCCCCTGGGCATCAAAAGGCCTTTGACTCTCCCATTGGATTATCTTTTCTGCTCACTCTCTGACCCACAACTGTTACCTCTTCCACACCTATTTGCAAAGAGACTTAAGAACAGTTTCCTGGGCTGAAGATAGTGGAAGCTGTTAAAAATATTCAACTGAATGGAAACATGTAGCTGTACAGGACATTGGTTCGGCCACTATTGGAATATTGCGTGCAATTTTGGTCTCCTTCCTACTGGAAAGATGTTGTGAAACTTGAAAGGGTTCAGAAGAGATTTCCAAGGATGTTGCCAGGGTTGGAGGATTTGAGCTATAGGGAGAGGCTGTACAGGCTGGGGCTGTTTTCCCTGGAGCGTCGGAGGCTGAGAGGTGACCTTATATAGAGGTTAACAAAATTATGAGGGGCATGGAAAGGGTAAATAGGCAAAGTCTTTTCCCTGAGATTGGGGAGTCCAGAACTAGAGGGCATAGGTTTAGGGTGAGAGGGGAAAGATATAAAAGAGATCTAAGGGACAACTTTTTCACACAGAGGGTGGTACGGGTATGGAATGAGCTGCCAGAGGAAGTGGTAGAGGCTGGTACAACTGCAATATTTAAGAGGCATTTGGATGGGTATATGAATAGGAAGGGTTTGGAGGGATATGGGCCAGGTGTTGGCAGGTGGGACTAGATTGGGTTGGGATAACTGGTCGGCATGGACGGGTTGGACCGAAGGGTCTGTTTCAATGCTGTACATCTCTATGACTCTATAAGGAATTCATTGTCTCCAGGATAATTTACTTTTGTCTGGGGTCCTATTAAGTGCCTCAGTGGAACTGTCGTGAGTTCTCCACTATCAGGAATTGCCCCAGATATGCCGCCTTATTGTGTAGCTGCAAATGCAGGATTTGTCCTCCCTCACCCCTTATCCCTCTCACCATCAGAGTACCTCTCAGCTGCTGAAAGATGAAGCAATCCAATCCTAACCCAAAGTTTGCCTCATTTTTCAAGTCCCATTTGTCACTCTGCTGCACTCGCAACAAAAAAATATACTGCAGAAATGTTATCAGAATTTTATAGCCAGTAACAAATCAACTCAAAGACATTTAAGGATGTGCTTTGACACTCAGTGGTGGACTTGAGTGATTGTTAGTGGAAGACTACACCAACAAGTAATGAAAGCAACGATTACCTTTTTATCACTGAGTCCAGTCACTTGGTCCACAAACTCCTCCTGGATCATAAAAGCAGCCAGATTGGCAGTATAACTGGCCAGAAATATCACCGCAAAGAACGCCCATACTGAGACAATTATTTTACTTGTCGTTCCTCTCGGATTCTCTACAGGCACAGAATTGTTGAAGACTAAGCCCCAAAGGAGCCATATTGCTTTGCCAATTGTGAATGATGGACCATGCAGAGCTGCAAATAAAGATCAAAGTACATGAAAACATGCTTTCCACAAAGGGAGAATCTTCCAAATAAGGCTTCACAAAACACTCAGTAAGATGGTGCGCTTCAAGAGTAAAACTTTCTTTTGCCATTGCTTCAAAATCCACCCTCGTTCCAACTTATTATCTCATGCTGTTCTTTCAGAAGCCTTGACCTTTATACTTACGAAGCCTGATGAAGGGCTTATGCCCGAAACGTCGATTCTCCTGCTCCTCAGATGCTGCCTGACCTGCTGTGCTTTTCCAACACTACACTCTCGACTCTGATCTCCAGCATCTGCAGTCCTCACTTTCTCCCATTATCTTTAAAGGAGAGGGCAGCTTCACAGCTAAGTTTGGTCACAGATAAATATTGCACTGAACTTTCATTGTCTGTAGCTCCCTGCTTAAATCTATTTGAAAGAGTTATTCACTTTAAGCAAGTCCTAGGTGTCATTTTCTTGAATGGAAGTATTTCACACTGAGTTCTCACTGCAGTCTATAATAATTCCTTGATAAGTAAAAAACTTCATTTTGGAGACAACTTCTTGCTTACTAGTGTCAGTGATGAATGAATAGCATAAAGAGCTTTTATTTTCTCAGTCCCTTAATAAGAAAATATATGAAGTGCAGCTAGTGGAAAACTGCACAGGTGATTGTAAAACCCAAGATAAATCACAGGCATGGCAACAACAATGTACACAGCAGAAATGGAATCTCCCTGAGAAAGCAAATGAATGAATGAATGCTGAACAGGTTGGAAATAAAATGTTACAACATGATCTTTGAAGAATGTGGATGCAACATAGAAACATAGCAAATAACAGCTGCCGCTTATACGGTCCTTCAAGTCTGTTATATCATTAAATATGATCATGGCTAATCATCCAACTCAGTACTCTGTTCCTGATTTTGCCCAATATCCTTTAATCCCTTTAGACCTAACTCCTTTTTGAAAATATTCAATGTTTCGGCCCTAACCGCTTTCCATGGCAGAGAATTACACAGGTTCACCACTCTCTGGGTGAAGACATTTCTCCTCATTGATAGCATCAGGGGCCAGCAATTGCCTCAGTTTCTGAAATATTCTCCGCAATGTATCAAAGCTGGAAAGAAGAAACGCCAGCAGTTAGAGGAATGAAGAAAGGCAGTAGAGGTTTGGATATGTTCATGATGCCCAGTATCATAATGAAGATGAGCTTTAAACTGGAAAACAGCTATCATCATGTCATCTGCCACTTCAGAACACAGGTAGAACTTTCAAGTTCACTACCAACTATAGTTTCACTCCAAGTCGGTCTTAAATATTAGGAATTATTTTTCCACAAATGTCTGCATCCTTGACTAAATGTCTCCTTCAATGCACTGGCATCGCTGGCTGAACCAATCATTCCTCTCCCTGCTCTTTCTCAGAATTCACAGAATCACAGAACTGGTACAGCACAGAAGTCCATTCAGGTGTCTGTGTTTGGACAGGCTCTCCAAATGAACATCTCTCCTCATGACCCATTCTCCTGTTTTCTCCCCATTATCCTGCACATTCTTCCATTCAAATAACAGTCAAATTCTCTTCTGAATTACTTGATTGAACCTGTCTCCACTGTAATCTCAGACAGTGCATTCCTGACACTAACCACTTGTATGAAAATATTTTTTCTCGTGCCACATTTTCTCTGCTTAGACCTATCATGATTTTGAATACTTCTATCAGTTCACCTTGCGAGCCCTCTATTCACCAAAGAGAACAGTACCAGCCCACACCAATCTATCTTCATATTTGAAATTACTCTTCGCTGGGACAGTTATCACAAACCTGTGGTTTCTTCTTCAACCTTCTTTCTACTTACTCTATGGTCTCTTTCTCTCTGCTCTTAGAAGAACAATAGATTTAAAGTGAGGAGGAAGTGTAATAGAGAAGACCTGAAGTATTATTTTTTCACTGAGGGCAATGGAAATATAGAACGTTCTGCCTGAAAGGGTGGTGGAGGCAGATACTCTTGCATCATTTAAGAGGCATCTGGGTGAGCACTGAAAATGCCAGGGCACTGTAGGCAATGGGCCAAGTAAATGGGATTAGTGCAGTTTGGTGTTTGTTGGTCAGCATAGAGATGGTGGGCCAAAGGGCCTGTTTCTATGCAGTATGACTCTGTGAATCTATGACACAGTGACAGAGAATAAACAAAGGCGAGGGAAAAAAATAAAGAAAATCTCTTTGGATTTGAAATTCTTTGGGACTTGCTGAGGTGGAGCAAGGAACTCTTTAAATGCAAGTCCATTCTCAGAACTGCCAATTGTTAGGGCATGATCTTATCATTCAGCCATTATTTTAGTGCCTATGTATGACTTCATTAATTGTCACTGAGAGAAATGGATGCTGCAAAAGCAGTTACGAGAGGGTGAGCATGTAGTGGAGCCATCTTTGGTGTCCACTGAAGTTTTAAATATCAGAAATACCCACAGCTCATCACTGCAGAGGGGAATGGTCATCACACAGGCTGCCCCCTTTTAGATTCATGTGATTAATAGTGACTCGAGTGAGTTGACAGACCTCCAGCTTGCCAGTGGGAGACTGCCTTGTAATTATTGCTGGTCTCCCAATTCAATGCAGAGGCTGCTCTCAGTACTTAGGGTGGCTAAGAAGGCATTTTACATGTTTGCCTTCATTGGTCATACTTTTGAGTATAGGAGCTGGAATGCCATGTTGAGTTTGTAAAGGACATTAGTGAAGTCCCTCTGGAGTACTGTGTGCAGTTCTGGTTGCCCTGTTATTGGAAGGATATTATTAAACTGGAGAGGGTTAAGAACAGATTTTCCAAGATATTGCTGGGAATGCAGGGATTGAGTTATAAGGAGAGGCTGGGACATTTTTCCACTGGGGCGTAGGAGATTGAGGGGTGACCTTATAGAGGTTTATAAAATCATGAAGGGTATAGATAAGGTAAGTGGCAGGAGTCTTTTCTCTCAGGTGGAAGATTTCAAGACTAGGGGCCATATTTTTATGGTGAGAGGAGAAAGATTTTAAAAAGACGAGGGACAGTTTTTTCATACAGAGAGTAGTTCGTGTATGAAATGAACTTCCAGAGGAAGTGGTGGAAGCGGGTACAGTTACAGCATTTAAAAGGTATTTGGATAAGTACATGAATAAGAAATGTTTGGAGGGATATGGGCCGAGTGCAGGGAGGTGGAGCGACTTTAGTTTGGAAACGTGGTCGGCATGAACTGTCAGACCAAAGGGTATGTTTCTGTGCTGTATGACTCTGTGATTCTATAACAGTTGTGAGTTTTGACAAAGGGTGACAGGATTCAAAACATTAATTTGTTTTCTCTCTCTCCAGAGATGCTGCCAGACTTCCTGAGTTTCACCACCACTTTCTGTGTTTGTTCCAGATTTCCTGCATCCACAGTTTTTTTGTGTTATTTTAGTCCTTTAAAAAAACTGCATTTCCCTAAGAGTACAAATACTTTATTACCAAGCCAGATGGCTGCTTGACATACAAGGCAATTGTTGGCAGCATCGAGCTAATTTCACTTAGAACATTATCAAGAAACCATTCAGAATAATGCTCGATATTCTCTGCATAAGACATATCATCCAGGATTTGGAAATGACAGGCTGCACTATGTTTGGATAATAATTTCAGCAGTAGTTTGCAAAATAAATGTATAATTTGCAGCTCAGATTACTGGATGCTTCTTTTTAACCGGATAAAGATATGATTCTGTCCTTCTCAAGGTCTGGATATCTCAAAGCATTTTAATTAAGCATTCTTGAAATGTCGTTACCACCATGATGTAGGAAAATACCCAAGATTTCACAAGCAGCAGTGTGTTAATGACTGGCTAATCTGTGCTTTTCAATGAGGGCTAATAATTTGCCATTGCACTAGAATGAGTAGGGAAGTCTTACGGCAACTGTACAAGGTGTTGGTGAGACCACATCTGGAAAACTATGAGCAGTTTTGGTCCACTTATCTAAGGAAAGACATCAACTCATTGGAGGCAGTTCAGAGGAGGTTCACAAGGATGATCCCCGGTATGAGGGATTGTCTTGTGAATAAAGACTAAACAGGTTGGGACTCTATCCAACTGGAATTTAGAAGAATAAAAGTTAATCTCATTAAAATATATATGTCATTCTTAAGGTGCGTGACAGGTTAAATGTGGAGATGTTTCCTCCACATGAGAATCTAGGACCAGAGGGCATAGTCTCAGGAGAAAGGACACTAATTTCAGACTGAGATGTGGAGGAATTTCTTCTCTCAGTGGTTTGTGAGTCTTGGAAGTCCTTAATTCAAATACCTGTGGAGATATGTTCCTTATTTCTATTTAAGGCTGAGATAGCTGGGTTCTTGAGATCAGAGTAGGGAATCAAAGGTTATGTAGGCAAGAGAAAATGAGGAATGTCGGATTAGCCATGATCTTATTGAATGGTGGAGGAGGGTTGAGGGGCTGAATGGCCAATTGTTCTATTTTTTTAACGTCTTACACTGAATGTGAGAAGAACATGGATTAGCACTGGGAAATTGGATTGGTAGAGGTGATGCCATGGGGAAATGCATCTGGATAGTAGTAACAGGATAGGTCAGAGCCAGCATGGATTTATGAAGGGGAAATCATGCTTGACTAATCTTCTGGAATTTTTTGAGGATGTAACTCTGAAGATGGACGAGGGAGATCCAGTAGATGTAGTGTACCTGGACTTTCAGAAAGCTTTTGATAAAGTCCCACACAGGAGGTTAGTGAGCAAAATTAGGGCACATGGTATTGGGGGCAAAGTACTAACTTGGATTGAAAGTTGGTTGGCTGATAGGAAACAAAGAGTAGTGATAAACGGCTCCATTTCAGAATAGCAGGCAGTGACCAGTGGGGTACCGCAGGGATCAGTGCTGGGACCGCAGCTTTTTACAATATATGTTAATGATATAGAAGATGGTATTAGTAATAACATTAGCAAATTTCCTGATGATACTAAGCTGGGTGGCAGGGTGAAATGTGAGGAGGATGTTAGGAGATTACAGGGTGACCTAGACTGGTTAGGTGAGTGGTCAGATGCATGGCAGATGCAGTGTAATGTGGATAAATGTATGGTTATTCACTTTGGTGGCAAGAACAGGAAGGCAGATTACTACCTAAACGGAATCAATTTAGGTAAAGGGGCAGTACAAAGAGATCTGGGTGTTCTTGTACACCAGTCAATGAAGGTACAGCATGCAGGTATAGCAGGTAGTGAAGAAGGCTAATAGTATGTTGGCCTTCATAACAAGAGGGATTGAGTATAGAAGCAAAGAGGTTCTTCTGCAGCTGTACAGGACTCTGGTGAGACCACACCTGGAGTACTGCGTGCAGTTCTGGTCTCCAAATTTGAGGAAAGACATTCTGGCTATTGAGGGAGTGCAGCATAGGTTCATGAGGTCAATTCCTGGAATCAAGGGTTATGGAGATAAGGCAGGAACAGGATACTGATTAAGGATGATCAGCCATGATCATATTGAATGGTGTTGCAGGCTTGAAGGGCAGAATGGCCTGCTCCTGCACCTATTGTCTATTGTCTATTGTTAATTATGGATATTCTTGCAAATTGTAATAAACCAAAGAACTACAGATGCTGGAGATCTGAAAGAAAACAACAACAGAAATGGCTGGAGAAACTCAGCAGGCCTGCTGGCATTTGTGGAGAGCAAACAAAGTTAACATTTTAAGTTCAGTTCTGACTGGACTCGGTTTTCTCTTCACAAATGCTGCCAGACCTGCTGAGTTTCTCTAGCCATTTTTACTCTTGCAGATTGCCGTTTACTGCAAGATGAAAAGCTTCAATAAAATGCATCTTTTCTGAGCAATATTTCAATGGTATTTCACTATATTAAAAAAAAACATGCTGTGGTTGTGAATGATGCTTTATAAATTGCAAGTAATTATTTTCTTTAGTTCATGTTTTTGAACACAGAAGAACTGTGCTATGTCCCTGAAACAGAAGACAAATCTCATGTTGTGAATTATTATGAGCTTTCTTTCACCCAATCCAAGTGTTCTGCTAGGCATAGAGTTAATAATCAATGTTACCCGAAAATCTAAGGATCAGCACCTACTATGTAATTTGTAATGCACTGCAACATGAGGAAATGTGCTCATTTTCACAGTTTTACACCAAAGAAGAAAAGAAACAAGATAAAAGTATTCAGCTTACCTTTGCCTTTTGCCAAATTTCTGTTGTACCCTACTGGGCTGAAGTACTCAAATGCAAAAACTGCAATAGCAGACACAATGAGCAGTGTGACAAACATCATGACCCACACAGCAGCACTAAAGGGCTCTGGAAGAAAGCAGAGATAAAGCCTGAAGTAATTCCATAAATCATTCATTGAAAACAAATTCAAGAACACATCGTAAGGAAAACCATTGGCCACTATAGCATTGGCAAAAGTGAATAGCACAATCCTGTGGATGGCAACATACTATTTAAAAATATATTGCCGTCCAAATTGACCGTAGCTCAGTGGAAACCATTGGAAAAATGTTTACTTAAAGTAAGACTTTGTTTGCTCAAATGTAAAACGGAGAAGGCATATGGGATTGAACATGATGGTTTAACAAAAGGAAGCATCTCTAACATTACACCAGCAAGACATCCTTTGGATCAAGGAATAGGAAAAATGGGAATCACTAACAAATTTCGTATGACCAAGTTTCTTCTATTGAATGGCAGGCTTTGAACCTCCACTTTGAGACTGGTCCTTGCTAAACTGATTCAAAATGAGCCAAAGCCTTTGTTCAGCCAACCATCATCACTAGGGTCTCAGTGCAAAACCCTTATTCACGTGCGGAGAGAGATAGACTATGCTGCACATTTCCAAGGAGTGAGACTGAGTGGCAAATTAATTACTTTAACCTCAGCAAATTGGGAGGCTAACACTTTGCTTCAGGGATTTGCATCTGCTAAATAATAATAATTTCAATGCACACTGTACTACTTCACAACAATATACAGGCCTTTCTTTTAATGAACAATCTATCTTCGGGCTCTGTGTCCAACTGATTTTTTTCTGTCTCTTTGGTCTCTATTTCCACCTATTGTTTATCGTTTACAAACCATTAACTCTGATTCCTCACCATAGATGTTACCACACCTGCTGAGATTTTTCAGCAATTTCAGTTTTTGTGTCAATCTGTCTTTATAATTGCATTAAAACAACGACATCGATTGTTTGACTATTGCAAGGCAGCTCATTGTGCAATTAAAATATTAGGCCTTATGCACTAAGTTCATTTTATTGCCTCAATTAGTGGATTTTGGATAGAAAGTGCTCATCTTGGTTAGCATCATTTCCCCAAGTGACAAGGTGCCAGTATGGATTGTGGTCATTATCTCGTACTATCTCACTGAAGGAGAAAGGTAAAAAAATAAGCAAGATGTGTCCTGACTGTGCATTTCGGTGTACAAAATGCTAAGAGACACATGAGAGAAGTCTGAAAAGATGTCCACAATTTCCAGTTACTTTGTAAATTGTAAAGCCCAAATGGAAAGACAACAAAAAATACTTTCATTTACCGTTAAAGTATTTTTAACCGTTAAAGTGGCAAAATCATCTAGGTTCCTTCACAGGGGCATAAACAGACAAAAGTAAAGACTAAACTTAGAAGACTAATAGTCAGAAGGGTGGGGAAAAGTCTGTTCAGAAGGAAGATTTGATGGAGATCTTCAAAGGCTAGTAGTGAGGTGGAAAAGCCAAGACATTTAGGGAAGGAACTCCAGTATTGAGGCTGAAGTCAGCTGTAAAAGAAATGGAAGATGTATGAGCTACCAACATCGGAGCAGGGCTGAGTTCTCAAAGAGTCATAAGGCTGGAGAGAATAGGATCAATTACATGAGGTGCTAGAATCTCATGCCCTCTTCAGACCAATCACTAAACGATTGGTGGTGGGGGGAAGGGTCTGTTACGTAGCCATGGGCACACGTATGGGCCCCAGCTATGCCTGTCTCTTTGTTGGCTACATAGAGCAGTTGATCTTCCGTAATTACACCGGCACCGCTCCCCACCTCTTCCTCCGCTACATTGATGACTGCATTGGCGCCACCTCGTGCTCCCGCGAGGAGGTTGAGCAATTCATCAACTTCACCAACACATTCCACCCTGACCTTAAATTTACCTGGACCATCTCTGACACCTCCCTCCCCTTCCTGGACCTCTCCATCTCCATCAGTGACGACCGACTTGACACTGACATTTTCTACAAACCCACCGACTCCCACAGCTACCTGGATTATACCTCTTCCCACCCTACCTCTTGCAAAAATGCCATCCCGTATTCCCAATTCCTCCGCCTCCGCCGTATCTGCTCCCAGGAGGACCAGTTCCACCATAGAACACACCAGATGGCCTCCTTCTTTAGAGACCGCAATTTCCCTTCCCACGTGGTTAAAGATGCCCTCCAATGCATCTCGTCCACATCCCGCACCTCCGCCCTCAGACCCAACCCCTCCAACCGCAACAAGGACAGAACGCCCTTGGTGCTCACCTTCCACCCTACCAACCTTCGCATAAACCAAATCATCCGCCGACATTTCCGCCACCTCCAAACAGACCCCACCACCAGGGATATATTTCCCTCCCCACCCCTCTCCGCCTTCCGCAAAGACTGTTCCCTCCGTGACTACCTGGTAGGTCCACGCCCCCCTACGACCCACCCTCCCATCCTGGCACTTTCCCCTGCCACCGCAGGAACTGTAAAACCTGTGCCCACACCTCCTCCCTCACCTCCATCCAAGGCCCTAAAGGAGCCTTCCACATCCATCAAAGTTTTACCTGTACCTCCACTAATATCATTTATTGTATCCGTTGCTCCCGATGCAGTCTCCTCTACATTGGGGAGACTGGGCGCCTCCTAGCAGAGCGCTTTAGGGAACATCTCCGAGACACCCGCACCAATCAACCAAATCGCCCCGTGGCTCAACATTTCAACTCCCCCTCCCACTCTGCCGAGGACATGGAGGTGCTGGGCCTCCTCCACCGCCGCTCCCTCACCACCAGACGCATGGAAGAAGAACGCCTCATCTTCCGCCCCGGAACACTCCAACCCCAGGGCATCAATGTGGACTTCAACAGCTTCCTCATTTCCCCTTCCCCCACCTCATCCTAGTTTCTAACCTCCAGCAACACGATCCCCTGACGTGTCCGGACTTGTCCGACCTGCCTAGCTCCTTTTCCACCTATCCACTCCACCCTCTCCTCCCTGACCTATCACCTTCATCTCCTTCCCCACTGACCTATTGTACTCTATGCTACTCTATCCCCACCCCCACCCTCCTCTAGCTTATCTCTCCACGCTTCAGGCTCTCTGCCTTTATTCCTGATGAAGGGCTTTTGCCCGAAACGTCGATTTTGCCTGTCCTCGGATGCTGCCTGAATTGCTGTGCTCTTCCAGCACCACTGATCCAGAATCTTGTTTCCAGCATCTGCAGTCATTGTTTTTACCTTACTGAGAACACCAGCCATCCCACAGATAATTAGCAACCAATTGGCCATTTCTCAACTGGGTTAGTGACAACAAAACTGCAGATGCTGGAATCCAAAGTAGATAGGCAGGAGGCTGTAAGAACACAGCAAGCCAGGCAGCAGCAGGGGGTACAGAAGTTGACGTTTTGGGTGTAACCATTCCACTCCCAAGCATCCCACATGTCCACCTATTTCGAACAACGCAGTTTTTCTCCCTCTGTCATCCAGACAGCCTTTCACCATACCACCTTCATTACCGTTCCACTGCTCTAAACCCCACCTTCCCAATGCAATAAACACAGGGCCCCCTTTGTCCTCTTCTACCACCCCACCAGTCTCCACATCCAACTCATTAAACACTTCCACCAATTCCAACTAAACTCCATCACCAAAAACATTTTTCCCTCCCCACCACTCTCTGCCTTCCACAAGGACAGTTCCCTTCAACAGTCCTTGGTTTGCGCCACTCTCCCCACCGACCCAACCCCTCCCGAACCCCCATGTACCTTCCCCTGTAACTGGAAAAGATGCAAAACCTGCCAGTACACCATCTCCCTCACCTCCATCCAGGGCCCCAAACAATCCCTCCAGGTGAGATAGAGGTTCACCTACTCCTCCTCCAACCTAGTTTACTGCATCAGGTGCTCCCGATGTGGTCTTCCCTACATTCGGAGACCAAACATAGACTTAGGGAACGGTTCACCGAGCATCACAGCCAGGTCCACAGGCACCAACTGGACCTCCCCGTCACTGCCCATTTCAATTCCCCCAACCACTCCCTTTCTGATATGACCATCCTTGGCCTCCTCCATTGCCAAAACAAACCACAGCATCTATTGGAGAAACAGCACCTTATCTTCTGCCTGGCACCCTCCAGCCCAGAGGACTCAACAATGTGTTCTCCTATTTCAAATAACCTCCCTCCCCATCCGCCAACTCCCTTCCCTGACCCACCCTCTCCCTTCCACTGCTCCCTGACACCAACCGGATTCATTCCTCCCATTGACCAACCAGATCATTCCCCCTACCTATCCCCACTTCACCACCTTGCACCCTTTATCTGCAGTTCACCCCTCACCCCCCATGTCCTGAAGAAGGGTTACACCTGAAAGATCAACTTCTCTAAGTCCTGATGCTGCCTGGCTTGGGGGCACGATTTCCATATCAGTGGAATTATCCAGATAGCCAGGGTACCCTACTTGAGAATTAACGTAACCCAATAGATACGATCGTGGGGCACATTTGGGTGGGTTCATGTCTCCTTAGGGAGGGTGGGGTACCCGTAGGGATGTGTTTCAGGTATCCCTTGGGATTGTTAATGGTAAAGAAGATTGTGTCTAAAAGGTGCAATAAATCCCTTGGAACTGTAAAGCTGTCAAAATAGTGTGCAATTTATCAAGAAATGTCAAACTTGTCAGGAACTGTCAGGGACGATCAAGATGCATCAAACCTGTCACTTGCTGCAAAAATGTGTTTTTTCTCTCTCAATGCAGTATAGGTTGCAGTATAAAACTATAAACAACAGAACTTTGCTTTTCTCCTGTGTGCTTGGGAACTGGTAGATACTGGGTGAGTTGGCATGGTAGGTGAAGGCAAACAAATGGAACTGTGCGTTGGCATAAACTGGGACTAAGTTAGCTCAGGTAGTATGAAGGGCAATACAGGGATTGGTAGAGGGTTATAGGGTGGTATTGGGGGTATGAGAGCCCTTGGAACGGGTAGGGAGGATTAAGTTACAGGGGTTGGCATAGATGGGTATGGGTAACGTTTGGGCAGGGGAAACATGAGGGATAAGGGTTAAGGAAATTTTTCTTATTTGCTTCTTTGGTCACTGTACTGGGCCCTCAAGGTCAGCCTTCTACCCAGCTGAACTCAGCAATTGGCAGCCTCCTCTGCACTTCCCAGGTCTCCTGGTTTGGTTTGGATCGCGCTAATCCTCCTGATCCAAAAAAAAGGGGGTTTCAGGCAGCTGTTTTAAAGCTTGGGATCACAGAGCCAGGAATTCACCTCTTTCTTCTCATCCGGCTTACGGAGCTTCAATGATTGCAACCTCATGCCCCCAGGTGTGTGCCCCTTGGAGTGATGATGAGGACCACAACATGGAGAGAACCACAGTGGGTGAGAGTCAGCGTGTTACTGAGGGCCAGGTATCATAGGCAGAGGGAAGGAAGTGATTAAGCAGATTGACAGATTGTTCGTCCATTCGCTGTGTTACTTCACAAAGGTGAACGGTTGAAAATGGTTGTCATAAACTGTGAAGAGATTTGGGGGCTAGGGGTAAACAGAAATGGTCAGATTTGGCCTTGTCTGTACATGACAGTAAAAGTGGAAGACAGAGCAAAAACAAAACATAACAACAGGTCAGCAATTGAAGAAAAATCATAAATGTGATGAAAGGAAAATAACACTTTGCCTGTATGGCATGTTGCAGCCCTACATATGCGGGAATGGTTGGAATAAAATTACATTTTACTACATTATAAGCAAGTTTTGCATCCTATTTGAATCATTTCTCCTCCTGTCTAAAGAACTACGATTTCCAAAGTACCTGAAAGTAAAACAGTTCCATAAACTTAAGGTATGGCCTACATTTCAGAAGACATTAAATCATCGAGTGATCTGAAATCACCTGACACTTCCCTCAGGTCAGCTATGATGGATAAGATGCAGAATTGGGAATGTAATGTGCAACAAAATCACCCAGCCACGACTTAATAAAGAACAATCCAATGCTTTCTTGAACTGTGACTGCTCTGTACAGTGACAAATATGGTGCGATATCTGGGATACGTTTAACCATGAACTCTCAGCATGGATTTGTGAGAAGACCACATTCATTTGATTTATGACTCGTAACACCTTCGACTATAATCACAAACTCCTTCTTTTCAGTGTGCAAATAGTTTATCCACCCTTGTAAATTTGGTCTGGCAGTTTATCAGCTTTGATTGTTTTATATCAAGTGCAATTTAGGGAGGAACACCACAGTCCTTGCTCCCTTGGCTAAAAGAATGCCAGGGGTATGGTCAGTAATCCAGCCATGATCCAATAATTACTGTGCAGAAACGTAATACTTTAACTGCTTTAAGAAAAGACCATTGCCCTTTCTCAGGAGGATATCCTGCCTCAGAGAGCCGTCTGTCATTCAGACAGCCAGCAGCCCTGATGTCCAAGCAGTTCCAAATGGGAGCAGTAACCGCTGCTGGGATTATAGGTAATCCCATCATGCCTAGGAAGCCAGCATCAGGGGTCTGAGTGATGAGGGCGCAGGCTTATGTCTTTTTAGTGTTATGAATTTGCTGTCACCATGCAGGCTGTACTATGTTGTTTAAGCCCATGCTAGAAAGCTACAGCAACAGCATTCACATGCTAGAGATGTCCCCTACACCCCCTTCTTTCCTGTCCCAGTTGCTGGTGACGGAATCGAGCGTACCGCACAGAAACAGGTTATTAGGCCAACAGAACTGGTCAGATGTGCTGGTTTATTTTTAATTATTCAAGTGTTTCTGACACTTGAGTACTTAAAAATAAACCAGCACTCAATCACCCATGCCTTGGATTAAATTAATCAAGGGGCAGTGCAGCAATAAGAAAATAGGGGTGGGTGTGAAGAGATGGAAAGGATTAAATTAAAATGAATTGGAAGGGGGAAATCACTTGAGCATTAATAATCCAATGATATTAATTAAGGCAGATTGCTAGATTAGATTACTTACAGTGTGGAAACTGGCCCATCGGCCCAACAAGTCCACACCGACCCGCCAAAGCTCAACCCACCCAGACCCATTACCCTACATTTACCCCTTCACCTACCACTATGGGCAATTTAGCACAGCCAATTCACCTAACCTGCACATTTTTGGATTGTGGGAGGAAACCGGAGCACCCGGAGGAAACCCACGCAGACACGGGGAGAATGTGCAAACTCCACACAGAGAGTCACCAGGGGCGGGAATTGAACCCAGGTCTCTGGCGCTGTGAGGCAGCAGTGCTAACCACTGTGCCACCGTGCCACCCACTTTAGTGGTGTTCTATGTCTGAGAAAAAAAAGGGTTGGTTAGCTCAGTTGGCTGGATAGCTGGTTTGCAACATAGCGTGATACAGGTTCAATTCTTGCACTGGCTGAGGTTACCATGAAAGACTCTCTTCCTCAACCTCTCAGTTGCCTGAGGTGTGGTGACCCTCAGGTTAAACCACCACCAGCCATCTCTCTCTCTCTAATGAGTGGGCAGCCCTGTGGTTCAGTAGAACTATTGCAACTTTAGCTCTACCTATTGAGCAACCATCGATAAGGGAACTGGCAGTACCGGATAAGGCACCACAAAAGCATCTACCTAAAAATGCAGAGGGGGAAACTGTGCCGTTGCTCCGAGATACCATGACACTGATTCCTGTTTCCACAAACGGTACCGAGAAGTCAACAACTTCGGATCTCTCTTCATTAATGGTCAGCGAACCGACAGCCATAGCTGCTCTCTGATACATCACCTGGAGGTAGTGTGGGCAACAACAAAGAAAAGGAAAGGAACAGAGTTAGGGTAAAGTACACAGAGTTTTTCTTCATCTGTACCTAGGGGGTGTTGTATTGAGGGTTTTTTTTTTGTCTTTACTAATGCATTCTAACCCTTAAGTTGCAAAACTTCTTGCGACTGTTTATTACCTAAAGCGACTTACATCACCAACCATTCCATTCCATACACCATTGATTTTTTTGCCATGCTTCCCATTTGACACCAGGTACAGATCATACGTGAATTTCACAGCCTTTGCAAGTTTCTTTAATATGTCGATGCAAAATCCTTTGCAGCATTTCTTCACATAGATCCCCTTGTCGGTGGAATTGCTGACAACAGAAGTAAATAAACAATGAGACAGGAGTAACAAATAAATACCCGAATATTTGACGCCACTGTCAAAAGCTATGTAGCTAAACAGACTTCAAGCTAATTACCCTGACCAGGAAATCAGTGCAACTATAGTCATGATCTGGATGCAGCAAACATCATCAAATTCTTCTGTCTGTTACTCTAGCAGAGGCATCGATGGGTTACAGCACGTCATTTTTAAACTGGTGATAAGATGAACTTTACATAATAGTGCCAAGTGTTCAAATCGTGATATTGAACATAGGAAATTCAAGAGTTCCACATTTGACTTGCAATCATCATGAAATCCTTCTGCACTTTCCAAAATGAAGATGTCGAAAATGTGACTGCTCATGTTATGATGGTTTTTTTTGATTAGTAGTAAATTTTTAGATAAACAGTTCTTGTTTGAAATTTTTAATATTCTAAAATGTTCCAGACATCAAGGGTTCAACCTTCACTCCCAAAAGTGGATATGCTGGGACTGGCTCAGAGATTCACATTTCAACAGTCTGAGGAAGGAAGACAGTCCCAAATCTGGTTGCTTCCAGCTTTAATGGAGGTGAAAGCTGGAGCAAGTGATAAAACCCTTCATTGAAAGTGTTCCAATGGGTTCCCTTGTCTTCATTTTGGCAATTATTTTATTTGTAACCACAGGCACCCAGGTGACCCAGGCATTGGGAAACCCAACAGGCAAAAGGAGGTGAAAAGGGCTAATTGCATGACGTTGACAGCACTGTTTGTGGGTTATGGGGAGCAGCAATGTCTCTTCCACCCCAAAAGACATTTTCAAACCAACCTATTCAGAGATGTTACAACATACTTCTGGAGCAGGTGGGACTTGAACCCGGATTTCCTGGCTCAGTGTTTGGGACACTACCATGAGCACCTGCCTTCATCTGCACAAACTTTATGCTACCACCGATGGCCTCCCCACTAGCAAACCTCAGCCAACCATCACTGGACATCCTTGAACACAACCTATTCCCACCAACCATCACTGGGGACTTCATTAAGGTTCACTCACAATTGAGTTTCACTTCATCACCTGTTAAACAGGCACCCCCAAGTTGTGCTCCACTCCCTCTCCACAGCCACTAGGCCTGCTGTTCTCAGCCCTGCTGAAGTTTAGCCTGGTGCCGTGGGAATTCCTTCCTTAAGGTCTCTTCCTGGCCAATCAGGCTGGTTATTGGACAGGAAACCTGTAGAGAATAGCGAGGCATTGGAATCACCCCAGATGCTGCGCGGGTACACTGCACTGCATGTGTCTTTTCTTGCTGCAGTCTTACTTCCCAAAAGCTAATCTGATTGACAGGCCTGGCTTAGGTAGAGAAGATCGGAACAGGTAGGTCTGATCCCCAACGATGAAGGTGGGATCCCACACTGGGAGTCCCTATTAGGGAGTGATTAAATGGGGCTGGTAAGGAATACTTCAGTTCCACAATCAGTCATAGAGTCATAGAGGTATACAGCACAGAAACAAACCCTTCGGTCCAACCCGTCCATGCTGACCAGATATCCCAACCCAATCTAGTCCCACCTGCCAGCACCTGGCCCATATCCCTCCAAACTCTTCCTATTCATATACCCATCCAGATGTCTTTTAAATGTTGCAAAGGTACTAACCTCTACCAGTTTCTCTGGCAGGTCATTCCACACACACACACCACCCTCTGCATGAAAATGTTTACTCTTACGTTCTTTTAAAATTTTTCCCCTCTCACCCTAAACCTATGCCCTCCAGTTCTGGACTCCGCCACCCCAGGGAAAGGACATTGTCTATTTACCCTATCCATGGCCTTCATAATTTTGTAAACCTCTATAAGGTCACCCCTCATCCTCCGACACTCCAGGGAAAACAGCCCCAGCCTATTCAAACTCTCCCTCTACACTCAAATCCTCCAACCCTGGCAACATCCTTGTTAATCTTTTCTGAACTCTTTCAAGTTTCACAACATCTTTCTGATAGAATGGAGTCCAGAATTGCATGCAATATTCCAACAGTGGCCTAACCAATGTCCTGTACAGCCGCAACATGACCTCCCAACTCCTGTACTCAATACTCTGACCAATAAAGGAAAGCATATCAAATGCCTTCTTCATTATCATATCTGCCTGTGACTCCACTTTCAAGAAGCTAAGAGCCTGCCTCCCAGGTCTCTTTCTTCAGTCCCTAGGACATTACCATTAAGTGTATAGGTCCTGCTAAGATTTGCTTTCCCAAAATGCAGCACCTCAGGTTTATGTAAATTAAACTCCATCTACTACTTCTCAGCCCATTGGCCCATCTGATCAAGATCCCGTTGTAATCTGAGGTAGCCTTCTTTGCTGTCCACTACACCTTAAATTTTGGTGTCATCTGCAAACTTACTAACTGTGCCTCTTATGCTCACATCCAAATCATTTATATAGATCCTATAAGCACACCTATGTCTTGGATTACGCATTCATGGGATGTAGTCATTGTTGGAAAGAGGAGTATTTGTTGCCCATTCCTAATTGCCCTTGAACGCAGTAATCTAGTAGGCTATTTTAGAGGGTCTGTTATGCCTCAACCACATTGGTGTGGATCTGGAGTCATGTGTAGGCGAGACCAGGTAAGGATGGCAGATTTTCTTCCCCAAAGGACATTCAGGAATTAGATAAGCTTTTCTTCTGCCACAATCAATTATGGTCTCCACTACTAGCTTTTTATTTTACATTCATTATATCATAACTTTTAATTCCGCATTTATTAGAATTGAAATTCCACTAGCTGTCATAGTGAGATTTGCTATTTGCTATTTTATAAGGTTCCCCTTGATAGACTAATGGAGAAAATGAAGTCACATGGTGTGCAGGGTGTTTCAGCTTGGTGGATAAAGAACTAGTTCACCCTGGGAAAATAGCTTGTCTCTATCAACCTTGTCTATACCCTTCATGATTTTGTAAACCTCAATCAGGTCCCCCCTCAATCTCCTATTTTCTAATGAAAATAAACCTAACCTACTCAACCTCTCTTCATAGCTAGCACCTTCCATACCAGGCAACATCCTCGTAAACCTTCTCTGTACCCTCTTCAAAGTGTCCACATCCTTTTGATAATGTGGCGACCAAAACTGTACACAGAATTCTAAGTGCGGCCGAACCAATATCTTGTACAATTTTATCATGACTTGCCAGCTCTTATACCCAATACCCCATCCAATGAAGGCAAGCATACTATATGCCTTCTTGACCACTCTATCCACCTGTGCAGCAACCTTCAGGGTACAATGGACCTGCACTCCCAGATCTCAGTGCCCATCAACTTTTCCCAAGGCTCTTCCGTTCATTGTATAATTCGCTCGAGAATTAGTCTTGCCTAAATGCATCACCTCACATTTTCCTGGATTGAAAACCATCTGCCACTGTTCCGCCCAACTCTCCAGTCTATCTATATCCTCCTGTATTCCCTGACAGTCCCTTATGCTTTCTGCAACTCTGCCAATCAACTCTGATCATCTGCTGATCACACCAACAGTGCCCTCTTCCAGATCATTTATGTATATTACAAACAACAATGGCCCCAACACTGACCCCTGTGGAACACCACTGGTCACCTTTCTCCATCTCGAGAAACTCCCTTCAACTACTACTCTCTGTTGCTCAACTAGTTCTTTATCCACCTAGCTAGAACACCCTGCACACCATGTGACTTCATTTTCTCCATTAGTCTATCAAGGGGAACCTTATCAAACGCCTTACTAAAGTCCATGTATATGACATCAACAGCCCTACCTTCATCTATCAACTTAGTCACTTCCTTGAAGAACTCTATTAATTTGGTAAGGCACAATCTCCCCCGCACAAAACCATGTTGCCTATCACTGATAAACCCATTCTTTTCTAAATATAAATAGATCCTATCCCTCAGTACCTTCTCCAGAAACTTTCCCACCACTGACGCCTGGCTCACTGGTCTGTTGGTGCCTGGAATATCCCTACTACCCTTCTTCTACAGGAGGACAACATGAACTCTCCAGTCCTCCGGCACCTCACCTGTATTTAAGGATGCCACAAAGATATCTCTCAGGGCCCCAGCTATTTCCTCTCTCACCTGCCTCAGCAACCTGGGATAGATCCCATCCGGTCCTGGGGATTTGTCCACCTTAGTAACCTCTAGCCTACCCAACACAGCTTTTCTACTTATGTCAATGTGATCCAGAGTAATCAAACTTCTATCTCTAACCTCAACATTCATCATGTTCCTCTCCACAGTGAACACTGATGCAAAGTAATCATTCAGAATCTCACCCATTCTCTCAGGTTCGATACACAGCCTTCCTTCATTATCGTTTAGTGGACCAATCCTTTCTCTAGTTACCCCCGCTTGCTTCTTATATAAGAATAAAATGTTTTGGGATTTTGTTCCATTTGGATTACCAATCCAGTGATCTTACCACCATACTTTTATTTTCTTCCCAAAGCTGTGCACACCTCCTATCAACTGGCCAGGGTGTAACCAGAAAATCAGGTTAAAACCAGAGGTGGCATTGAGTCTGAGAGTCATAGAGTTATAAACCATGGAGACAGACCCTTTGGTCCAACCAGTCCATGTTGACTATAATCCCAAAATAAACTAATCCTACCTGCCTGCACTTGGCCCATATCCTTGCAAACATTTCTTAATCTTGTACTTATTCAAATGTATTTTAACGTTGTAACTGACATCCACCACTTTCTCTGGAAGTTCATTCCACACACAATCCACTCTCAGTGTAAAAACATTGCCCCTCGTGTCCTTTATAAACCTCTTTCCTCACACCTTAGAAATATGTCCCCTTATCTTGAAATCTTGCACCCTAAGGAAAAGACACCTGCCATTCACCTTATCTATACCCCAATTGATTTTCTAAATCTCCTATGTTCCAGTAAAGAAAGTTTCAGCCCATCCAGACTCTCTTGATAACTCAAATCCTCCATTCCCAGCAACTCTCTCCAGAATGACCAGAACTGCATACAGTGCTCCAGAAGAGGCCTCACCAACCTCTTGTACACCCTCAACATGACATACCAACTCCTATACTCAAAGGTCTGAGCAATGAAGGCAAGTGTGCTAAATGCTTTCTGCCAAGGTGATCTCATATCCCCTCTTTGCCTTCCTGATCTCCCTCTTAAGAATGACCCAACATTCTTTACAGTTTTCAGAAGATTCATTTGAACCCAGTTGTCTATATGCAATATATGATTCTTTTTTATTCTTGATTAGAATGTCAAATTCTTCCAACTTCAAAAAATTATGTACCCTGAGGTCTCTCTGTTCTACAATAATATCCAAGGTCCTACTTTTAATTGTATAAGTCCTGCCCTTGTTTGTTTTATCAAAATGTAATACCTCACATTTATCCAAATTAAACTCCATCTGTCCATTGACTCAATTGATCAAGATCTCTTTGTAATCTTAGATAACCTTCTACACTGTCCACTCTACCACCAAATTTGGTGTTGTCTGCAAACTTACGAACCATGCTTTCTATATTCTCACTAAATAATTTATATAAATAATAAACAAAAGTGGACCCAATACCAATCCTTGCGGAACACCATTGGTCACAGGCCAACAGTCTGAGAAACAGCCCTCCATCACCGCTCTCTATTTCCTGCTATTAAGCCAATTTTGTATCCAATTGGCAAGCTCAGCCCTATTCCATGTGATCAAACATTACTAATTAGTCTGCAATGCAGGTCCTTGTCAAAGGCTTTACTCAAGTCCAAGAAAACAACACCTATTGCTCTGCCCTCATCGATCTTCTTAGTTACTTCCTCAAAAAGCTCAATCAAGTTTGTGAGACATGATTTACCTTGCACAAAATCTTGCTGACTATCCCTCTTGTGGGCGGCACGGTGGCACTGTGGTTAGCACTGCTGCCTCACAGCGCCAGAGACCCGGGTTCAATTCCCGCCTCGGGCGACTGACTGTGTGGAGTTTGCACATTCTCCCCGTGTCTGCGTGGGTTTCCTCCGGGTGCTCCGGTTTCCTCCCACAGTCCAAAGATGTGCAGGTCAGGTGAATTGGCCATGCTAAATTGCCCGTAGTGTTAGGTAAGGAGTGGATGTAGGGGTATGGGTGGGTTGCGCTTCGGCGGGGCAATGTGGACTTGTTGGGCCGAAGGGCCTGTTTCCACACTGTAAGTAATCTAATCTAATCTAATCCCTAATCATTCCTTATCTATTCAAATGCATGTAAATCTTATCTTTCAGAATCAACTCCAACAACCTACCCACCATCAAAGTCATCTCTGAGTTCCCAGGCTCCTCTTTACATCCCTTCTTAAACAAAGGTACAGCATTAGCCACTCTCCAGCCATCCGGCACCTCACTCATAGTTATAGGTGATATAAATATTTCTGCTCAGGGCCCTGCAAGTTCCTCCCTAACTTCCCACAATCTCCTGGGATACATCGCATCATGTCCCAGAGATTTACCCACCTTTATATTTCCTAAGACCTTCAGCACTTCCTCTTCTGAAATGTGAACTGTTTTCAAAACATCAATATTTATTTCCTTGAGTTTTCTAACCTCCATTTCTTTCTCCACAGTATAAACTGACCTGAAATATTCACATAATATAGCTCTTATTTCCTGAAGTTTGACGCAAAGACGACCAATTTGATCTTTAAGGGGCCCTATGCTCTCTTGATCTTATTGTATTCGTAAAATCTCTTTGGATTATCTTTAACCCCCTGATCTGCCAAGGCGATCTCATATCCCCTCTTTGCCTTCCTGATCTCTTAAGAATGCTCCAACATTCTTTACATTTTTCAAGAGATTCATTCTATATCCAATGTATGATTCTTTTTTATTCTTGATTAGAATGTCAATATTTTTATTCATCCATTGTTCCCTAATCCTACCAGCCTTACCTTTCACACTAACAGGAACAAATGTTTCTGAGCTCTCTTTATCATACTTTTGAAAGCCTCCCACTTTTTAAACATCCCTTTATCTGCAACCGGTCTACGCCAAACAACTTCTGTTGTCTCACACCATTAAAATTTGTCATACTCCAAATTAAAGCTTTAACTTTTATGGAAGGCTTATCCTTTTCCATAACTATTTTAAAACTAATAGAATTATGATCACTAGACTGAAAGTGTTCCCTTAGTAAGACTTCAGTCACTTTCCCTCCCTTATTACCCAAACCTTGATACTTCTATAATAGGAATATTTGCATATTGATAAAGAAAATTTTCTTAAACACATTTAACAAATTCTTCACCATCCAAACCTTTAACACCATGGTGGTCCAATTCAATATTTGGAAAATTAAAATCACCTACTATTACAATCTTATTGTTCTTACATATATCTGGGATCTCTCTACATATTTGTTCCTCAATTTCACTGTGATTATTGGAGGCCTAGAGTACAAGCGCATCAAGATGATTACTCCTTTCTTATTTCTAATTTCAATCCATATATTTTCACTAGATAACTTTTCAGAAATATTTCCTCTGGTTACAGCAGTAATGTTTTCCTTCACCAAAAATGCCACCCCTCCTCCTCTTTTGCCTCCCTCTCTATCCTTCCTATAGCATATAAAACCCTGAACATTGAGCTGCCAGTCCCAACCCTCCCTCAACCAAGTTTCCCAATTCCATGTCCTCAATATGCCCTGACTTCATCAGCCTTGCTTGTAAGATCCCTTGCATTGAAATAAATGCAGGAAAATTCTTCAGAGTTACTCTGACTTACTCTTGTCTGTCTTTTTTTTTAATTAACTTGCTCTTTTTAAATTCAGAACCCTCCTCATCTCTCTTTCTATTTACTCTCCCACTTAAGATCCCTCCACTCTCTCCTAATCGTTGACAGTTTCCCTTAATCGAACTAGTAACTCTCCCCACAAGAATATTAGTCCCGTTGTAGTTCAGGTGAAACCCATCCTTTTCAAACAGGTCTTTTCTGCCTTGGAAGAGATCCCAATGATCCAAGAACCTGAATCCCTGAACATTACACCATCTCCTCAGCCATTGATTTATCTCCTTTATCCTTTTATTGCTTCCTTCATTCAAGCTTAGCACCAGGAGTAAACCAGAGATGACTACTTTTGAGGTTCTGTTTTTTTTAATCTTCTTTGTAACCTCTTATATTCACTCTTTAAAGCTGTAATCTTTTCCCTAACTATGTCATTTCCACCAATATGTACAATAACTTCCAGTTTCTCACTCTCTCCTTTAACAATAGGCATCAAAGGTTTTGAGACGTCCCTAATCCTGGCACCAGGAAAGCAACACGTTATCCTAGATTCATGTTCACTGCCGCAGAATCTCTGGTCTGTGCCCCGACAAAAGTATCCTTTTAAATTTGTCAAGCCCTACATAAAATAAGATTCATTCTTAGTGCCCAAGAAATGACTACCCCTTCTATTTTCCTCTGAGAGATTAATCCCTTTAAACATTACCCAAAACTGAGATGGGAAATAGCCACAGGAGACCTCTGAGTTACCTTCTTAACTTTCCAGACAGTCACCCATTTATCTCACCGATCCTGCTGAGTAATCAGTCCTCTAAATCTGCTAGCCATCTAACTCTGTCTCTTGTGTGTATCAATGACATCAAGCCTAAAACAAAGCAGCATTCAATAGCACCTTATATACAAAATAAACTACCTTTCCTTCCTGAAAGACTGAATATTAAGCATGCAAAAAATAGAAAACATCCAGCATGTAAATCTCAAATAAAATCAACCACTTAGCTAAACAATTAAGTTAAAAATGATTCCTTCTCAAGTAGTCCAGCAGACATCTTTCAATCCTCTCATAAATGTAATCTCACTCCAGAGTTGTCCCTGGGGTCGGGGAGTCAAGAACTAGAGGCCATAGGTTTAGGGTGAGAGGGGAAAGATATAAAAAAGACCTAAGGGGCAATGTTTTCACACAGAGGGTGGTACGTGTGTGGAATGAGCTGCCAGAGGAAGTGGTAGAGGCTGGTACAATTGCAACATTTAGAAGTATCTGGATGGGTATATGAATAGGAAGGGTTTGGAGGGATATGGGCTGGCAAGTGGGACTAGATTGAGTTGGGATATCTGGTCGGCATGGACAGGTTGGACTGAAGGGTCTGTTTCCATGCTGTACATCTCCATGACTCTCTATAACTGTTATGTCTAGGACTCTCTAAAAGCTCCATAAGCACAACTCCGTTTAAAAAGAAAATGCTCCTTCATGATTTTTTTAAAAAACTATTTTGCGATCTTCAAAACAATCTCTCCTACATGTATACTTTTTTAGCGTATAATGTTAGAAAAAGGAAGTTTGAGTTGTCCACATGTAGACCTCTCCAAAAGCTCTGTAAACATAACTCTGTACGAAAAGAAAAACATTTTATTTTATACAGAGTGTGTCTACAGAGCTTTTTTTGCCTTTTTGACAATAAAATAACCAAAATGAATCACAATAAAAGTTTTATACTACTGAAATGTCATAACTATAAGAAATCTACAAATAAGCTTGCAGTCTCATGTGCAGCTGCAAGATCCATGTGACTCTCAGTCTGAAATTTTAGTTTCCAGCCTCATTAAAGATAATTAAATGGTCATCCAATCTCCTTCCCACTCGATAGAACCTTCGGAGACCTCTGAGGGCTTGGAACTCATAAACTCCATAGCTGTATTCCTCAGCCGGTTTAACTACTTCACACTGGAATTCTCCAGAATCTCAGATAATCTTCTGCTCCCCCCAACACCAAAATCTAAATGTAGCTTACCTAAGATTATTTGGAAACTAAAGCCTTTTGGTCTCCTTCCTATTGGAAGGATATTGTGAAACTTGAAAGTGTTCAGATTAGATTTACAAGGAAGTTGCCAGAGTTGGAGGATAGGCTAAATAGGCTGGGGCTGTTTTCCCTGTAGCGTTGGACACTGAAGGGTGACATTATAGAGGTTTATAAAATCATGAGGGGCACGGATAGAGTAAATAGACAAGGTCTTTTCTCTGGGGTGGGGGAGTCCAGAACTAGAGGTCATAGGTTTAGGGTGAGAGGGGAAAGATATAAAAGAGAGCTGAGGAGCAATGTTTTCACGCAGAGGGTGGTGCGTGTATGGAATGAGCTGCTAGAGAAAGTGGTGGAGGCTGGTACAATTGCAACATTTAAAAGGCATCGGATGGGTATATGAATAGGAAGGGTTTGTAGGGATATGGGCCGGGTGCTGGTAGGTGGGACTAGACTGGGTTGGGATATCTGGTCAGCATGGACAGGTTGGACCAAAGGGTCTATTTCCGTGCTGTACGTCTCTGTAACTCTATGACTCTAAATGGCCCTGTTAACAACTAACAGGCCAAACCCATCATATAACTCTGCTGTAATTACATCAGATTCTGCAATCAATGCTCTCTTTCTGTACCATTAGTTATTATGTCGGGACAAGAGTTTCCCTCGGGGGCATTTCTGAGATGCACAATATTAATCACAGCCTTATAAATAGATTGTATTTCACTCTTGAGAACAATGCCTATAATAGGTTGCAACCTGGAGAGGATTTCACTGGATGGCAACTAGGAGGCCTCACCTTCTATTATGCCGAGTACTCATCCTGTAGCAAGGTTCTGATCTGCACTGTTCAGGCTTCTTTCTTCTAATTCAATCCTGAGTTACTTTCTCAGCTATTTTCAGTGGTGGGTCACTGTAATGTCCAGCTATTGTGTCAGTATAGTTACCAACAACTCCAACACTGCAGCAAGTTTAAAATCACACAACACCAGGTTATAGTCCAACAGGTTTATTTGGAAGCACTAGCTTTCGGAGTGCTGCTCCATCATCAAGTGATTGTGGAGTATATGATCATAAGACACAGAATTTATAGCAAAATAAACCTGTTGGACTATAACCTGGTATTGTGTGATTTTTAACTTTGTGCACCCCAAACTCAGGTAGTCTCAGGCCACCATAATAATAGACATCACATGATTTGGTTGACCACATTTGAGAAGAAGAGTTGGTTGCCAACCAGAAAGCTGAATGGACAACTTAAAAAGAGACCTATAAAGACAGTGGTTAGCATCAGCAGCACGGTGGCTCGATGGTTAGCACTGCTACCTCACAGTGCCAGGGACCTGGGTTCAAATCCAGCCTTGGGTGACTGTGTGGAGTTTGCACATTCTCCCATGTCTGTGTGGGTTTCATCCACAGTCCAAAGATGTGTAAGTTAAGTTGATTGGCCATGCTAAATTGCCCACAGTGTTCAGGGAGATCAAATTGAACATAATTGAAAAAAGGCAGAGAATCTGGCGTCTCCAGAAGAAAATGGACTTTTAAGAGATGTTGGAAAGGGGAATGCAGAAGACGAAGGACAAGAATATCAGTTCTGAATGGTTATTGGCAAATGGATAGAATGGTAGAGTGCAAAAAGATATGAAAATGATTTCATAAGTCATCAGAGTGCCTATGGTGATATTGATGGAAACTGGGACTGTGATGTAATTTACAGAATCAGCTAGTTATAATTCAGCTTTCATTTTTAAACAAAAGGTTTTAAATTAGCTTTTCATTTAAATCCAACTGATCAGGGCATTTGTTTTCATGAATATTTTATCTGATCTATAAAACCGTAAAATATTTCTCTCTCCTCACTTGTGCAAGTATGTCAACAGTCACAGAGTTTTGTTGAACTACATAGGATACCCAGAGTAGAAAATGGCTACAAGACACAACTAATACATGCCACATTTCTGCTGCACAGAATCTTCCACCAACATTCCATATGTCACACTATTAGCAGACTCCCCTATTCTCTTTTACATATGTTTAGCAGCTTCCTGAAAAATATGTCTAAACTATTTGCCTCAATAACCCTCTGCAGCAGCAAATTTTTATTCTTGCCAATCCCTCGGTAAGGTTTCTTCTGAATGCCTTAATTGGTTTCTTGGAGATTATTTTATATAGATGGCCTCCAGTCTTTTCTTTTCCTTAGGCTCTCTATCAAAGTCTTTCATGATTTTAATGCATCTATTGGGTCATCCCGCAGCCTTTTCTTTGTCAGAAGAAAACAGTCCCAGAACATTAATTCTTTCCTAGTTGTTGTAACCTTGCAGCACAATCCTTGCAACTCTTTTTGCACTATCCTCAATGGCCTTATAACATGGTGACCAGAACTGTGCATGTATCATCTAACCAATATGGGTTTACCATAATTTCTGTATTTTCAATTCCATTCTACAAGAAATAAACTCTGATGCTTGGTTTGCTTTTTTTTTGTTGCTTTTAGTAGTTTGTGTATTTGCACTTCAAAGTACTTGTGCACATCTCGCCCATTTAGATATGTAATGTTCAAGTAAATAATTAAAGTTAGCTCACAAATGAAAACCTATCTCACCAGCCTTACTTAGACCTAGAGGTTTTCCAAAGTTTAGCAATGCATGATGCAGGTAAAGCAAATGTTTCCATGTTTGTACCGCTTGAGTTTTCCTGGATCAGACCACTAACCTGTTGCTTCAGGAATGTCACTCTCAATCAAGTAAGGGTGACCACTCTTACAGCCTGCCACAGTGAGGCTTATAATCAACTTTTTGTCCCAGGTCACAAATGCATCTTCCACCAGTACCATCTGTAATGTGGGTCTCAAACCCCAGAGTCTCGTGCTCAGAGGTGGGGACATTACCCACAGTGCCTTAAGACCTACACCTTGCTCGAGTACATTGATCTTGTTTGCATCCTCAAAATACCACTTAACCCCAAGTTGAGATTTCAACCCCATAGAGTGCCCTTTCAAGGTCAAACTTTTTATTACCCCTTTAATATTATCTTCCTCTGACCAGACTCAGTCCATCTCTCATTCATGCCTTTATGGCTTCCAGACTCAATTATTCCAAAGTTCTTCTGACTAGTTTCTATCCCCATAACCTTGCCTCATCTAAAACTTTGTTTCCTATATCCTGTTTACCCCACTAAGTCCTGCTTACCCGTCACCCCTGCAACCATTGAATTTTATTTTTACAACATGTTATATTTAAAATTCTTGATCTTGTATTTATAACTCTCCATGACTTTGCTCCCCTTGACCTTCTCCAGGAATTGTATGTATCATTGAAGAGCAAGAGTGGTGAGAATGTGGATCTTGCTTCTACAGAGCGGAGGCAACAAGCATAACAAACTTAAGGAGAAGTTGTAGAGTCATAGAGTCATAGAGAGGTACAGCACGGAAACAGACCGTTCAGTCCAACTCATCCATGCCGACCAGATATCCTAAATTAATCTAGTCCCATTTGACAGCACTTGACCCATATCCCTCTAAACCCTTCCGATTCATATAACCATCCAGATGTTTTTAAAATGTTGTAATTGTACCGGCCTCCATCATTTCTTCTGGAAGCTCATTCCATACATTCACCACTCTCTATGTGAAAAAGTTGCTTCTTAGGTTCCTTTTAAATCTTTTTCCCTTCTCACCCTTAAACTATGCCCTCTAGTTCTGGACACCCCTCCCCCCGAGGAAAAGGCCTTGTCTATTTACTCTATCCATGCCCTTCACGATTTTATAAACCTCTATAAGGTCACGCCTTAGCCTCTGACGCTCCAGGGAAAATAACCCCAACCTATTCAGCCTCTCCCTGTAGCACAAACCCTCCAACCCTGGCAACATCTTTGTAAATCTTTTCTGAACCCTTTCAAGTTTCACAATATTCTTCCTATGGCAGGGAGACTAGAATTGACTATTTCAATGGTGGCCTAATCAACATCCTGTGCAGCCGCAGCATGACCTCCCAACTCCTATACTCAATTTACCAACTAATAAATGCAAGTATACCAAATGCCTTCTTTCACTATCCTGTCTGTTGTTTCATATGAAGGAGCAAAAGGAGCAGATGGATAAGTGAATAATGTTATAATAAAGAAGATGTGGGGAAGTTAGAGTGCACCATGTCTACCAGCATTGACCTAGGCAAAAGTGAGGACTGCAGATGCTGGAGATCAGAGTCTAGATTAGAGTGGCGCTGGCAAAGCACAGCAGGTCAGGCAGCATCGAGGAGCTAGAAAATTGACGTTTCGTGCAAAAGCCCTTCATCAGAAAACCAGCATAGACCTGTTGAGTTAAATGGCCGAATACTAGTTTTAATGCTGGTAAAACCCGATATACTATTCAGCAACTGTAATATATTATTGACAGATGACAATGAAATAATTAAAGAACAGCCCTTCAACAAAGTCGAAAGTAAAATAACCTGCAAGTTCTGCAAATCTAAAACAAATACAGATAATTGTAGACATGCACTGCAGCTTCTATGGACAAATAGTGGAATGTATATTTGGGGCTGCAACTTTTAAAACAGAAAAAATAAAATTAGTTTGATTTGATAGCTACAAACCTTTGTTTGGTTTAGCTCTGTTTCCTTAAACACTTAGGCGGTGTTGTCAAACATGCCGATTATGGAAGCTTCTGTAAAGCATACCACTCTCTAAATGACTGGGGCTCCGTTTATGACAATGAAATAACTGACAGGAGAAATGAAAATGACCTCGGACTTTACTCACACAGCTTTGATATTTTTCCTGCATGGCACGTTGCTTCTCGCACAGGTTCCAGTCAACTTATCCACGTCCTCCACAATGACAAACGGGGTTTCCTCCAAAGTGACGATAGTGAGGTGGCTGTCATCTACCTCACTGTCTGCAAAGGAATTAAATCTTGGCCACACTGGATATTTTAGTGCTAGACTTTGGTTTTCCCACTTTCCAACCTGCAACATGAAAATACAAAGTCATTTACAAGTGAATTAAAGTTTACCAGAATTTTTTTTTATTCATTCATGAGCTGTGGGCATAGGTGGCCAAGATATATGCAACTGTTAGCAACAATTAAATGCATTTGTGCAGAGCCTTGAATGCGGTAAATTATCCAAGGCTCTTTGCAGATTTGCCACCAAGCTACATAAAAAGAGAAAGGTGGTTGCCAAAGGTTGACCTGAGAGGTAAATTTTATAGGGTTTATCTTAAAAAAGGCAAAAGACGAAGCGAAGGTGGTAAGTTTTAGACATGGAACTTCTGATCGTAAGGCTTTGGTAGCTGGGATGGAAACCAGAAAATGCAGAATAGGCCAGAATGGGAGGATTGCAGAGAACCTTTGGCTTTACTGTTAGAGATCACTGAAAAACACAAGGCCATGGAGGATGCCAGCGTGGAATGCATCCTTCTTCAGTGCCGTGTAAATGTTATGATCCAATGGGAATCGCCAAAGCTAGGTTACAATTCTAAGTGAGACATTAATTTATGGATGAAGGTTTGCTCACTGAGCTGGACGGTTCATTTCCAGACATTTTGTTACCCTACTAGGTAACATCTTCAGTGAGCCTCAGGCAAAGCAATGCTAAAAATTCCTGCTTTCTATTTATATGTTTGTGTTTCTTTGGGTTGGTGATGTCATTTCCTGTGGTGCCATTTCCATTTCCACAGGAAGTGACATCACCAACCCAAATAAACCCAAACACATAAATAGGAAGCAGGAATTTTCAGCATTGCTTCGCCTGAGGCCCATTGAAGATGTTACCTCGTAGGGTAACGAAACGTCTGGAAATGAACCGTCCAGCTCAGCGAGCAAACTTACATCCAAAACCTCAACCTGAGCAACAAATCTTCTCAAAATTCACATTAATTTATGACATAATCTGATTAGAGGGTCAGCAACTTTTTTGTTTAAAGTAGATAATGTAGGCATGTGGAATTTCAAACTAAAATAATAAAGCTACAGAATTCTCCGGTTTTGAACAAACAAAATAATACAAAGTTAAGAATGTGAAATAATCTACTGTATGTGTATGGCTATATGCATGACACCAAAATTGGTAGAGTTGCAGATAGTGAGGAGGATTGTCAAAGGATACAGCGGGATTTGGGTAGAGAAGTAGCAGATGGAGTTTAATCCAGACAAATGTGAGGTGATGCATTTTGGAAGATCAAATTCAGGTACAAATTATACACTAAGTGGCAGACGCCTTAGTAGCATTGACATGCAGAGGGATCTGGGTGGACAGGGTCACAGATCCTGGAAACTGGCAACACAGGTGGATATGGTGGTCAAGAAGGCATACAGCATGCTTGCCTTCACCGGCAGGGGCACTGAATTTCAAAGTTGGCAGGTTATGTTAGAGCTGTACAAAACTTTAATTTGGCTACATTTGGAATTTTGCATGCACTTCTGGTCACCACACTACCAGAAAAACATGGATGCTTTGGAGAGGGTGCAGAGAAGGTTTCCCAGGATGTTCCCTGGTCTGGAGGATTTTGGTTTTGAGGCAAAGCTGAAAAGTTAGATAATCCTGGATTGTTTTCACTGGAAAGGTAGAGGCTGAGGGGCAACTTGATAGAGGTCTACAAAATTATAAGAGGCATAAATAGGGTGGATAATCAGAGGCTTTTTCCCAGGGTGGTAAAGTCATCGACAATAAGGTATAAGTTCAAGGTGAGAGGGGAAATTTTAGGGGAGAAGTTTTGGGAAAAGTTTTCACCCAGAGGATGGTGGGTGCCTGGAAAGCACTGTCAGTGGAGGTGGTGAAACGTTTAAAGCATATCTTGAAAGACAGATGAATGAGAGTCGAACAGAATGGGCCTGGGTGGGTTGCTCTTTGGAGGGTCGCTCTTTGGAGGGTCGGTGTGGACTTGTTGGGCCGAAGGGCCTATTTCCACACTGTAAGTAATCTAATCTAATCATAGGGATAGAAACTGCACATAGACAATCAGTAGCAGGTCTAAATATGGATTAGGAATCGGTACAGGCTTAGTGGGCTGAAGGGCCTGTTCCAGGGCTGTATTGTGTTTTTTTTATTGTATTTTATAACCTATTGATTAATTACTAGAATAAACATGAGGCAAGTATGGGTTGAAATGCAAATTGTAGTCAAATGCTCCACAGATCCCATTGAATCACAAATGTTATCAAGATAGATCCCATTGTTATATCAGCAATGCATCCATACATTACATAGAACATAGAACAGTACAGCACAGTATAGGCCATTTGGCCCTTGATGTTGTGCCAACCTTTTATCCTACTCTAAGATCAAACTAACCCATGTACCCTTCATTTTACTATAATACTTTTGCCTTAAGAGTCGCTTAAATGTCCCTAATGTATCTGACTCTACTATCACCACTAACAGTGCATTCTACACACCCACGACTCTCAGTGTAAAGAACCTACCTCTGACATCTCCTTAAACCTTCCTCCAATCACCTTAAAATTATGACCCCTCGTGATAGCCATTTCCGCCCTGGGAAAATGTCTCTGACTATCCACTCTACCTATGCCTCTCATCATCTTGTACACCACTGTCAAGTCATCTCTCACTCTTCTTCACTCCTTTGAGAAAAGCCCTAGCTCCCTCAACCCTTCTTCATAAGACATGCCCTCCAGTCCAGGCAGCATCCTGGTAAATTTCCTCTGCACCCTCTCTAAAGACTTCCACATACTTCCTATAATGAGGTGACCAGAACTGAACATAACATTTCAAATGTGGTCTAATCAGGGGTCTGTAGAACTGCAGCATAATCTCACAGCTCTTAAACTCAATTCCCTCTACTAATGAAATCAAACACACTATATGCCTTCTTAACAACCTATCACTTGGGTGGCAACTTTGAGGGATCTATGGGTGGGGCCCCCAAGATCCCTCAGTTCCTCCATACTGCCAAGAATCCTGCCTTTATCCCTGTATTTTGCATTCAAATTTGATCTTCCAAAATGAATCACTTCACACGGTTCCAGGTTGAACTCCTTCTGCCATTTCTCAGCCCAGCTCTGCATCCTGTCAGTGTATCATGGCAACCTACAACAGCCCTCCACACCATCCACAACTCCACCAACCATCGTGTCATCAGCAAACTTACTAATCCACCGTTCCACTTCCTCATCCAAGTCATTTATAAAAATCACAAAGAGCAGAGGTCCCAGAACAGATCCCTGCGGAACACCACTGGTCACCAAGCTCCAGGCTGAATACTTTCCATCTACTACACCCTCTGACTTCTATGGGCTAGCCAATTCTATATCCAGACAGCCAAATTTACCTGTACCCCATGCCTCCTTACGTTCTGAATGAGCCTACCATGGGGAACCTTATCTAACAGCTTGCTAAAATCCACGTACACCACATCCCTCTCTACCTTCGATGTGTTTTGTTACATCCTCAAAGAATTCAATAAGGCTTGTGAGGCATGACCTGCCCCAGTGATCCATACTGACTATCTCTAATCAAACTATAGTTTTCCAAGTAATCATAAATCCTGTCTCTCAGAATCCTCTCCAATAATTTGCCCATCACAGACGTAAGACTGACTACTCTGTAATTCCCAGGATTATCCCTATTCCCTTTTTGAACAAGGGAATACCATTTGCCACCCTCCAATCATCTGGCATTACTCCAGTGGATAGTGAAGACACACAGATCATCGCCAAAGGCGCAGCAATCTCTTCCCTCACTTCCTGTAGTAACCTAGGGTATATCCCGCTTGAATCAGGGGACTTATCTATCGCTATGTTTTTCAAAATGTTCAGCACATCTTCCTTCTTAATATCAATCTGTTAGATCATATCAGCCTATTATATGCTGTCCTCACAAATGACAAGGTCCCTCTCAGTAGTGAATACTGAAGCAAATTAATGACACTGTGGGTCATCAAATGTCGTTAAAAGTTTGACTCCTTCACACGGAATTCCAATTTTTCACTTTCAAAGACCAAGCCTTAGAAGGCCACTTCTCCAAGTTGGATTGCTTCACCTTCGGTTCAATCTCCTCCCCAAGACGGTGTACCACAACATTTGCAAATCTCTGCACTTGTCTCTAATTACTGGCATGATTCCAACTCTTTCTGAGGCAGCTAGATTCACTAATGAAACACAGCCTCTGAATTTCTCTGAACTTTTAGTTTTACTTACATCAAGCAAACACTACTTGTGGACTTCCTTCAACCATACTTTCAGCTGGACTGAATTGGCATCTTCTCTAACAGATTGCTTCCCTTAAATTGCACTGAGCTGATAAATGAGGTTTCCAAGCCCTAACTGTCCAACAGCACGGATGCAGCTAATAGCAGCATGTTAGTTGCGTGTGGCCTCTTCCCTTCCTTCTGACTAAATCTTACTGACTCCTAAACTGCTATTCACTGACCACTATTTTCTAGTGACCTGTTAAAATGCTTCCAGAGGGTCCTGCCTTTATTAATGCGTGGAACCAAATGTTACCAATGTTGGAGCATTCTCTTTCATGCATTTTACAATTCTCCAGCCAACTTCCTTTCCACAATTGCAAACGTCTGGACATAGACAGACACACAGGGACAGAGAAATGGGTTTCATTACATCTTTCCCTCAAAAGAAAGAAAGATTTACAATGGCTTGGAAAATACAAGAAGTTCTTAGTGTTCTAAATTTCTGACAAATAGCTTATCGTCTACTCGACTGAAAACACTTTTTCATTCATGCATTCGCATATATTGTATTAATAAAGATTTAAAAGCAAGTGCATGCAATTAAAAAAAAGACTGGCAGAGTTTAAAACTATAGCATTAACATAACTCAGCACTAGTGTTCATTTTGTATGCCTTTTATTTAATTCCGCAAAGAACATAAACAATTACAATGCTTTTTCTCAATTTTATTTGTATTTTGTGCCATGGATTTTCAATCTTTCGGCTGGAACCATAAACCAATATTCTGGCAACCTATCCCTCTGCATGTACGGATGCATCTCAGTCTTTATATGACAAAAATGACTTTCACATTGGCTTTTCAACTTTAATTCAGAACATTATGCTTTTTTTTTAACTCTTCTCTGTTAATGCAAACATGTTTTTCAATTCATCCTTTAAGGTTTCTACAGAAGAAGTGTATGTAAGATTTGAAAAGTACTTCAACATTATCTTCTTCAAAACCTCCCTCCATATATTTGCTTACTCTCTTATTTTCCAATTCCTTCCCAGGTTATTCATTCAGCTGAACAACTGCTCTGTTTGAATCAGTTCCTTATTTTCAGTATCATTTGTAAAACTCATCCACAAATTTGACCACTTCCCGTGGGTTTTCATTTCTTTGCAGACAGTTTGCTCCATGGTTACTGATTGGTCCTTAGACTCTTTCAATGTCCTCATCAATTCCTCAACCTATTCCTTCAAATTTTCTTTAGCTGCTTTCAATGTTGGAGCTGCTCTTCAATTCTGGCAAGGGCATGATGGGCTGAATGGTCTCGTTCTGTTCTGTATCATTCTAAGATTCGATTACTGAGAATGTACTTGATTAGGGAGCTTTTAGTCAGATCTAATTTACGGCAATGTTTGGGGTAGCTAATAAATTATACTAAGCCTTACATTTACTCTTTCCTCCAACTGATAATTAATGGAAATCATAATTTTTGAGCTGCAAAATGACTAATTTATTGTTGCATTTGCATCAACTGGATTGTTACCTCATTGACTTGCAATATCCTATCTTGCTGCCCTTCCTCCCGTCGCCAGCAAATAGCACAGACTGGGACATTGGATATATCATTGATCAAAAAGGGAATCAATCATTTGGAGGGTCAGGCAGCGATAGAAGTTGAAGCCACAGTCCAATTAGCCACAATGTCACTGAATAATGGTGCAGGCTTAAGGGGCCAAATGGTTTGTTCTTCCTAATAGTTCTTATATCCTCTGATTTTTGTGAAAAATCATTATTCTTCTGTTTCCAGTTTGATCTTTCAGCTCTTTATATCAATGAACAAAAACTTAGGCTGCACGTCCAAGCAGGTACCTTTTATTTGTTAAAACCTTTGGTGGTGCAAATGTTCTGCCTCAGCAGAAAGAGCTAAGGACTAATCAAGGGCAGTTCCTATGGATTTGTAGAAGTCAGTTAACGCCGAACTAAGTTAACTTGAAGAAAATGCATTTATTAAGGGGCTGTAGCAAATGTTGGATAATTGGGTTTTGAAAAGCACTTCAGAAAAGTGCTGCCTAAGAGATTCTTGAATGCCAAAGCCCAGGAAATGAAAGAAGGAAAGAGTAAAACCTTACTTCCAATGTTTTATATCAAAACCATAGCACAGAATCATAATTTCAGAATACTTGACATATAAAGAAATGACTAGGATATAAAAGGTAATGACTTCAGGTGGCTGATAAAGCTAAAAAAATCATGAAATTAAGTCTACATAGAGCAACATTTACAAGGATAGTACGCAAGAGGAGAATTATTAGGGAGAAAGTTGTGGACTGGAACCAAAGTCAGAAGTTCTAGCATGAAGCTAACCTTGGTGTAATGAAAAGTGGACTGATCCTTCTCTGTTGTCAGCTCAAACTTTTGGGATTCCCTTCCTAATAGTATTGTAGATGGACCCTACACCACGTGGACTGCAGCAGTTCAAGAAATCAGCTCTACCACCCATTCAAGGGCATGCAAGATGCACAATAAATGTTGGCCGAGCCATCACCACTCCCACATCCCAAGGAAGAATTTTAAGAAGTCCCAAATTCCAATTAGTGCCACCAAGATGAATATTCAACCCAAAATGACAATTGTAGATCTGAAGTAGTTGTCAGCTGCTTTACTACAGTCACCTTGCCAAACAGACTGAATTGTCTAAAGTTTTTAATGAAACAGAAATTGCTGAAGAGCATTCTAAGGAAGGGTCACTGGACTTGAAACATTAACTCTACTTTTATTCCACAGATGCTGCTAGAACTGCTGAATTTCTCTAGCAATTTCTGCTTTTGTTTCAGATTTCCACTATCTCTGTTCCTTCTTTTATTTTATCATCTAAAACATTTCCTGTTTTTGCTATTATGAATGAATCCAGGTAAGTGCTGTCCCAGTAAATATTATACCAAAGAGGAGTGATTTTGCATGGCCCTGTTGCTCACTAATGTCAGTTGAGGTGTTTCCCATTCACCACTGGGTTTGTGCCTGTTCAAATTGTTAGACCACCATGTTGAAGCTGTCAAAGTCGTTTCTCTTCATAAATGTCTTGTCTTGAAACTGCAAAACCGTCCATTGTGATAGCTCCACAGAGGCTGAGTACCAGCCACTATGTCATCCTTTATTTACATATGAACAGTCCTTGACTTTACTACTGCCCCATTCGGAGTCAGCTCTTATAGTGGCAGCATCTCTGACACTCCTCTACTTTTCTGTCAGCCAAGACTCCCTAATTGGACAGATTAACAGCCCCAATCAGGGAATTTATATTCTATGAGGTCCAGCTAGCCGATCTCGTTACAACTACTATAACATTGTATGTTTTCATTTCTGCTTAATTTTTCTGGATTATCTCTGCAGCTTATAAAAGGTACTTCTAAAATGCACAATGTAGAGGGGCTGGTGTTGGACTGATGTGGACAAAGTTAAAAATCACACAACACCAGGTTATAGTCCAACAGGTTATTTGTAAGCACTAGCTTTTGGAGCACCGAAAGCTGATGTTGATGATTTCTGGACATCGGAGTGTATCTAGGAAAACTTAACAGACAGCGAAATTCACAACTGATCTTGGAGGATCCTGTGTGGGAGAGCTCACAGTACAGGAACAGATACGTGCATAGTTTTTAACATGTAATCCTGCTGTAAGTCTACAGTGGTGAGTAGAGCGGGTGCTGGCAGGTTGTACTAGGTTGGGTTGGGATATCTGGTCAGCATGGACAGGTTGGACCGAAGAGTCTGTTTCCATGCTGTACTTCTCAATGACTCTACATGGATGGTGACATCTTGAAAAATGTCCATATTACAGCGGAGGAAGTACTGGATGTCTTGAAACGCATAAAAGTGGATAAATCACCAGTACCTGATCAGGTGTACCCTAGAACATGGTGGGAAGCTAGAGAAGTGATTGCTGGGCCTCTTACAGAGATATTTGATCATTGATAGTCACAGGTCAGGTACAGGAAGACTGGAGGTTGGCTAACGTGGTGCCACTGTTTAAGAAGGGTGGCAAGGACACTATAGACTGGCGAGCCTGATGTCGGTGTTGGGCAAGTTGTTGGAGGGAATCCTAAGGGACAGATTGTACATATATTTGGATAGGCAAGGACTGATTAGGGATAGTCACCATGGCTTTGTGCGTGGGAAATCATGTCTCACAAATTTGATTGAGTTTTTTGAAGAAGTAACAAAGAGGATTGATGAGGGCAGAGTGGTAGACATGATCTATATGGACTTCAGTAAGGCATTCGGCAAGTTTACCCATGGGAGACTGGTTAGCAAGGTTAGATCTCACGGAATACAGGAAGAACTAACCATTTGGATACAGAACTGGCTCAAAGGTAGAAGACAGAGCATGGTGGTGGAAGGGTTGCTTTTCAGACTGGAGGCCTGTGACCAGTGGAGTGCCACAAGGATCTGTGCTGGGTCCACTACTTTTCATCATTCATATAAATGATGTGGATATGAACATAGGAGGTGTAGTTAATAAGTTTGCAGATGACACCAAAATTAGAGGTGTAGTGGACAGTGAAGAAGTTTAAAATCTTCGAGGAGAAAGTGAGAACTGCAGATGCTGGGGATCAGAGCTGAAAATGTGTTGCTGGAAAAGTGCAGCAGGTCAGGCAGCATCCAAGGAACAGGAGAATCGACGTTTCGGGCATAAGCCCTTCTTCATTCCTGAAGAAGGGCTTATGCCCGAAACGTCAATTCTCCTGTTCCTTGGATGCTGCCTGACCTGCTGCGCTTTTCCAGCAACACATTTTCATCAGTGAAGAAGGTTACCTCAGAGTACAATGGGATCTTGACCAGATGGGCCAATGGGCTAAGAAGTGGCAGGTGGAGTTTAAATTAGATAAATGCGAGGTGCTGCATTTTGGAAAAACAAATCAGAGCAGGATTGTACAGTCAATGGTAAGATCCTGGGGAGTGTTGCTGAACAAAGAGATCTTAGAGTACAGGTTCATGGAGTCGCAGGTAGACAGGATAGTGAAGAAGGCGTTTGCTACGCTTTCCTTATTGGTCAGAGCATTGAGTACAGGAGTTGGGAGGTCATGTTGTGGCTGTACAGGACATTGGTTCGGCCACTTTTGGAATATTGCGTGCAATTCTGGTCTCCTTCCTATCGGAAGGATGTTGTGAAACTTGAAAGGGTTCAGAAAAGATTCACAAGGATGTTGCCAGGGTTGGAGGGCTTGAGCTATAGGGAGAGGTTGAATAGGCTGAGGCTGTTTTCCCTGGAGCGTCGGAGGCTGAGGGGTGACCTCATGAGGGGCATGGATAGGATAAATCGACAAATTCTTTTCCCTATTGTACTACATTAACCATTGGTTGATTCCAATCAAGGGATATAATTATGGATCAATATCCCACAACCACAAATGAGTTTCTGCTTCGGAACATGGTCAGACGAATAGAATGAAACAATGCTAAATACTCACTTGAGGTAGAGAAAACAGACCTCATGAGAGAGGTCATCAACAATTATGCAATTGAAGTTTACTTGAAGTCAATAGAAAAGTAAATGGGGCAATTTGTAGAAGAGGCTGTTGATTCTATATGACCTATTTGATGTGATCACCAAAGGCTAATCTCACTCCAATGTGTCACTCAGATCTCTGGAATCCAATTACTAACAGCAGCACAGTCAAGAGCAACAGAAACATGCTAGAGAACAATGTGACATATCAGGAGATCAAAAAATCAGCAGAAAACATACTGGTAAAGAGCAAACTTGAACAAATTTGCAAGCCAGTATTGTATTTGTACGGACTAAAAATATCATGCGTAGTAATGCATCATTACTACAATACAGAAAAAAGGAGATGTTATGAATAAGATTTACAGGCTGTAAATAAACAATTAAATACTTGATGCAGATGCAAAAACATTATGAGGTAAAGATCAAAATATGCTAAATTGTCTGCCTCTAAAGCGATGGAGTGCCACAGACCAAAATGGGAGATTCTGGAGGAAGACCAGTTCTCTAATTTAGCACATGAAATGTGTAGAGGATTTTGCATAAAATGCGTAGAATCATATTTATGTCAAAGACATATCTTTAAAAACGTGGAGCCTAACCTATTCTCTAATGAGATTATCACCACTGAGTCAACCATCAAATCCTTGGGGTCACCTGCAACACTTTACTGGACCAAGTACATAAACATTGGGACTACAAGAGGAGATGACAGCCTGGGTACTTTGAAGCAAGGTAACTCACCTCCTGTCTCCTCAAACCCCCTCCAGCACCTATCTGGAGTTTGATGGAATATTTTTTACTTATTATAGATGAGCTCAGCTCCAACAAAGGTAAGAAACACAGCACCATCGAGGACCAAAGCAGATCATTTGAGTGGCACCCCCTTAACCACCTTAAATATTTACTCACTGCAACCCTGACAAACCCTGGACTCCCACGTTCACGATTTATAAGATGCACCATGCAACCTATCTTCGACAGCACCTTCCAAACCTAACATCTAGAATTTTTAAAAGCAGCCAGCACATGAGTTCCCACCATTTACAAGTTCCATTCAAAAACACACGATATCCTGACTTACAAATATATTGCTGTTTCTTCGGTGTCATTAGGTCAAATCTAGAACTCCCTCCTTCACTATACTGTAAGTACACTTACAAGACATGGATTCTGGCTTTTTTAGAAAGGGAGCTCACTATCACCTTCTCAAGGGCAATTATGGGTGGGCAATAAATGCTGGTCTACATTCCATGAATGATTTTCTTTAAAAAGCAGAGATCCCTAGATCTGAGTAATCTACTGGCAGCAAAAGAAAATACACAAAGCACTTTGAAGCTAATTAAGTATGCTTGAATAATAAACTCGGTGGTATTGTAGGAAATACAGCAGCCAATTGTGTACAACAAAACTCCACAAATAGTAGGAAGATAGTGAGTGGATAATCTGTTATTAATGATGTTGAGGGATAGATATTAACCGGACACTGAGTGAACTATCCTACTCTTCTTTACAATCATTACATGGAGTCTTTTACATATACTCAAAAGGACTGGGGGCATCCATGTGTAACATTTCATCTCAATGACATTAATAAATGAACCCAGAGTGACAATACAGAAACTAAATAATCGTAACCAGAATTATATTTCAAAATATTTAATCTTGACTATATAAAATACAAGAGCTGAAACTCAAATTCATGAATGTAAAAAATAATATTTACCTTAAGACCATAAGATATAAGAACTAAATTAGGCCATTCAGCCCATCAAGTCTGCCATTGATCATGGCTGATATGTTTCTCAATCCCATTCTTTTGCCTTCTCCCCATAAACTTTGGTCTCCTGATCAAGAGCCTTTCTACCGTTATCTTAAGGACACTCAATGATTTGGCCTCCACTAACCTTCTGCAACAATGAGAGCCACACATTTATCACCCTTTGGCTGAAGAAATTTCTCCTCATCTCAGTTCTAAACAGTCATCCCTTTATTATGAGGCGATGCCCTTGGGTCCTCATTTCCCCGACCTGTGGAACCACCTGTCTATTCACATCCACTCTATCCAGGGACCTCAGTTTTCTCTAGGTTTCAATGACATATCCTCCCATCCTTTAAAACTCCTTTGAGTATAGACCCAGAATCCTCAACCGCACCTCCTATGACAAGCCCTCCATTCCTGAGATCATCCTCTGGACCCCATCCAAAGCCAACACACCCATCCAAAACTGCTCACAATATTCTAAATGTGGTCTTATACCCCCTCAGCAATACATTACTACTCTTAAAATACAGCCCTATAAAAACGAGTGCTAACATTGTGTTTACTTTCCTAACTCCCAACTGAAGCTGCATGTTAACCTTAAGAGAATCCTGAACTGGATTCCTAAGTCCTTCAATCCCCTCAGATTTCCAAAGTTTTCCCCGAGAAAATAGCTTACACCACTTTTCTCCTACCAAAGTGCACAACCTCACACTTTCCAACATTGTAATCCATTTGCCGCTTATTTTCCAACTGTCCTAGCCTGCCAATTCCTCAATATTTCCTGCTCCTCCACCTATCTTTGTATTGTTGTGGACAAAGATGTTAATGAAATGCTTACTTAGTTCTCTTCCCTGCCCTCTTGTCCATCATGTTGACTATTTCCATTCCTGAACAGGAATGTTGGAAAAGCACAACAGGCCAGCATCTGAGGAGCAGGAGAATCGACATTTCAGGTATAAGCCCTTCATCAGCTTCTGCCTGAAACATCGATTCTCCTGCTCCTCAGATGCTGCCTAACCAACTGTGCTTTTCCAGCACCACACTCTTGACTCTGATCTCTAGCATCTGCAGTCCTCACTTTCTTCTATTTCCATTCCTATCAATGGTTTTGCCAAAATCTATTGCTCGTGTTCAGGGTCGAGTTTGATATTTTCAAGTGGCTCCGTACACACTGATGTCAGATTGTGACAAACATTGGGAGTGGGTGTCAGACTTACACACACTGCACCAAGTGCAATTCACATCCTGAGTCACCGTCTGTCACCACACACCCACATTGATGGAGGAAATTACCGGCTGGTACCATAACCAGTCTTTAATTGCTGATTCTGCCAGATCAATTGCTACCACTAGGCAGACAGTTTCAAGCAGACACCAAGTTCGCTGTAAAATAATTAAATCTGAACTGTCCAATTATTCTCCCTGCCCTAAGTTATCCAAAGAGGTGGCAGTACAGTGGTAAAGCAATATGTTAGCAATGCAGGGAGTCAGATTCAAATCCTACCACAGCAGTTGGTGACAATTACATTAAATTCATAAATCTGGAATATAAAGCCAATCTCGATAATAAAGACCCTGGCAGTTGCCCTTTATTACCATAACAACCCACCAAGTTTACTAATGTCTTTTACGCAATGTTGTTTAGGGGAGCAAATTTGCTGTCATGATTTCATCTGGTCTACATATGTCTCCTCATCCACAGCTATGTAGTTGACTCTTAACTGTCCTGTGAAGTTACCCAGTAACCTACTCAGTGCAGGGGCCACTAGAGATGAATAATTAATGCCAGCCTTGCCACTGACACCTACATCTTGTGAAAGAATACAAAAAAGAAATGTCCTCTGTTATTATTGGAAACATGATAAATGCTATTTCAGTGTCCAAAATGTTGATCCTCTAATAGCTTTGCAACCTCAATTAAAGTTCTCTTCTCTTAACACAAAGTCCACTTCTGAAATCACTCCTTATGTCTAAGGTGTCTGTTGGGAAGTAACAGATTATAACTCTTCACTGCACCATTTTGAACCTGTTAATGTCCTTCCTTAATATAGTAACCATTGCAATGGTGTTATGAAGATATGGGTGTAATTTAAGAAAGTTAAAAGCAGCAGAACTACCGGACACATCACCAATTGTTCTCAATAAGACAACAATGTAACACTTGGTCGAACGACTCGATTAGCTCATTACCTAGAGACAAAAACAAATTTGAATTCGGCTAATCAGTTTAAATTACACCCCGAAAAATATCAAACTTCAATCCAGTTTGAATTGAGTATATTGACGATCTTAAAAGCCAATGTCACAATCCGATGCTTTGGGGGTATAAGACCGTGAAAATTGAACAGTTGAGAGGGGAAATGACAAGCCACCAGCATGTAAACAGACTGCCTGAAAAATATCTCTCTTAAAAGTAACTTTTCGATCAGAAACCTGTGACGCAGAAATTCCTAACAAGGAGAAAAGCAGACACAGGAAAATCCGAATAGAAGCTTGAATACTGCCTTATTTTGAGATAAGAAGTGTGGTTTTGTAAATCTTAATTGGGAGTTTTATCAAACTCGTATTATAGAAGGGAAGGTAAAAGATAGGTTAGAGGAAGAAATTGTAAATAATGATTAGTTAATTATTCTGTTATACTTTAAGAAATAAAGTTGTTAATTTTTACTTTAAATAGTTCTTGGCCACTTGAATTTTTAAAGATGACTGCATGGGATAAAACTTTTCTGTGTTGCTGGTTTTAAATTTAGCAGGAGGGTTTACCCCGTGTTGTAACATTTTAGGACTCGGGTCCGTGATTTCACCTAGCTTAGACAGATTTGAATAGATTTGGGGGTACAAAAAATCCCAGCAGACTAAAACACTTGCAGATTAGTGTCCTTGGTCTTAGAGTCAGAGAATCATAGAGAGAAACAGACCCTTCAGTCCAACTTATCCATGCTAAGCAGAGATTCCAGCCCAATCTAGTCCCACCTACCAGCACCCGGCCCACATTCCTCCAAAACCGTCCTATTCATATACCCATCCAGATGTCTTTTAAATGTTGCAATTGTACCAGCTTCCACCACTTCCTCTGGCAGTTCATTCCATATACGTACCACACTCTGCATCAGAAAGTTGACCCTTAGGTCTCTTTTACATCTTTCCCCTCTTACCCCAAACCTAGGCCCTCTAGTTGTGGACTCACCCACCCCAGGGAAAAGACTTTGTCTATTTATGCTATCCATGCCCCTCATGATTTTATAAACCTCTATAAGTTTACCCCTCAGCCTTTGATAATCCAGGGAAAACAGCCCTAGCCTATTCAACCTCTCCCTATAGCTCAAATCCTCCAACCCTGGCAACATCCTTGTAAATCATTTCTGAAAACTTTCAAGCTTCATAACATCTTTCCAATAGGAAGGAGCCCAGAATTGCATGCAATATTCCAACAGTGGCCTAATCCAATGTCCTGAACAGCCACAATATGACCTCCCAACTCCTATACTCAATACTCTGACCAATAAAGGAAAGCATACCAAATGCCTTCTTCACTATCCTATCTACCTGCGCCTCTACTTTCGAGGAGTTATGAAAGTGCAGTCCAAGGTCTCTTTGTTCAGCAACACTCCCTAGGACCTTACTATAAGTTCTGTTAAGATTTGCTTTCCTAAAATGCAGCACCTTGCATTTATCTAAATTAAACTCCATCTTCCACTTCTCTGCCCATTGGCCCATCTGATCAAGATCCCATTGTAATCTGTAGTAGCCCTCTTCGCTGTTCACTACACCTCCAATTTTGGTGTCATCTGCAAACTTACTAACTGTACCTCTTATGCTCACATCCAAATCATTTATATGAATGATGAAAAGTAGTGGACCCAGCACCGATCCTTGTGGCACTCTACTGGTCACAGGCCTCCAGTCTGAAAAACAACCCTCCACCACCACCCTCTGTCTTCTACCTTTGAGCCAGTTCTGTATCCAAATGGCTAGTTCTCCCTGTATTCCATGAGACCTAACCTTGCGAACCACTCTCGCATGGGCAACCTTGTTGAACCCATTACTGAAGTCCATATAGATCACATCTACCACTCTGCCCCCATCAATCCTCTTTGTTACTTCTTCAAAAAACTCAATCAAGTTTATACAACATGATTTTCCACGCATAAAGCCATGTTGACTATCCCTAATCAGTCCTTGCCTTTCCAAATACATGTACAATCTGGCCCTCGGATTCCCTCCAGCAACTTGCCCACCACCAACGTTAGGCTCACTGGTGTATAGTTCCCAGTCTTATTCTTACCACCCTTCTTAAACAGTGGCACCACGTTAGCCAACCTCCAGTCTTCCGGCTCCTCACCGGTGACTATCAATAATACAGATATCTCAGCAAGAGGCCTAGCAATCACTTCCCTAGCTTCCCACAGAGTTCTGGGGTACACCTGATCAGGTCCTGGGTTTTATCCACTTTTATGCGTTTCAAGACATCCAGCACTTCATCTTCTATAATATGGACATTTTTCAAGATGTCACCATCTATTTCCCTACATTCTATATCTTCCATGTCCTTTTCTACAGTAAATACTGATGCAAAATACTTGTTTAGTATCTGCCCCATGTCCTGTGGCTCCACACAAAGGCCGCCTTGTTGATCTTCGAGGGCCCTATTCTCTCCTTAGTTACCCTTTTGTCCTTAATGTATTTGCAAAATCCCTTTGGATTCTCCTTAACTCTATTTGCCAAAGCTATCTCATGTCCCCTTTTTGCTCTCCTATTTCCCTCTTAAGTATATTGCTACTGCCTTTATACTCTTCTAAGGATTCACTTGATCTATCCTGATATGTGCTTCCTTCTTTTTCTTAACCAAACCCTCAATTTCAATAGTCATCCAGCATTCCTTATACCTATGAGCCTTTCCTTTCACCCTAACAGAAATATATTTTCTCTGGACTCTTTTCATCTCATTTCTGAAGGCTTCCCATTTTCCAGCCGTCCCTTTACCTATGAACATCTGCATCCAATCAGCTTTTGAAAGTTCTTGCCTAACACGACCAAAATTAGTCTTTCTCCAAATTTAGAACTTCAATTTTTAGATCTGGTCTATCCTTTTCAATCACTATTTTAAAACTAATACAATTATGGTCACTGGTCCCAAAGTGCTCCCCCACTTACACCTCAGTCACCTGTCCTGCCTTATTTCATAAGAGTAGGTCACGTTTTGCACCTTCTCTAGTAGGTGCATTCACATACTGAATCAGAAAGTTTTCTTGTACACACACAGCAAATTCCTCTCCATCTAAACCCTTAACACTATGGCAGTCCCAGTCTATGTTTAAAAAGTTAAAATTCCCTACCATAACCACCCTATTACTCTTATAGATAACTGAGATCTCCATACAAATTTTGTTTCTCAATTTCTCTCTATTAGGGGGTCTATAATACAATCCCAATAAAGTGATCATCCCTTTCTTATTTCTCAGTTCCACCAAAATAACTTTCCTGGATGTATTTCCGGGAATATCTTCCCTCAGTGCAGCTGTAATGCTATCCCTTATCAAAAATGCCACTTCCCCTTCTCTCTTGCCTCCCTTTCCGTCTTCCCTGTAGCATTTATATCTTGGAACATTAAGTTGCCACTCGTGTCCATCCCTAAGGACAAAAGTAAAGCTCTATATGTAAGGCAATTCCTCAAACACTTAGGTGTGCTGGAGAAACAGACAAGTGAAGTAAAGATAGAAAACTTAATTACAATTGAGGAAAATGGAGTTAGAAGACAAACATAGGGAGAGAGAAAGAGAGAGAGGGGAAAAAGAGAGAGAAAGTTCTTGGCTGAGCAAAGAGAGAAGAAAAGTAGAGAGAAAGAGAGAGCAGAAAGGGAGGAAGAAAGAGCGAGAGAAGAAAGGGAGAGAGAAAGAGAGAATTTGAACTTGAGAAGTTGTGACTTAGTTAGCAAAGTCAAGTTAACAGGATGGAGATTAAAAGAGAAGACAGTGATATATACAAAAATGTCAAAACTCTAGCACACTTTGATGAGAAAGAAGTTGAAACCTTCTTTATTTCATTCGAAAAATTGGCTAGACAGATGGAGTGGCCCGAGGATTTATGGGTAATGCTAATTCAAACTGAACTGGTAGGCAGAGCTAGCGAGGTATTTGTAGTGCTGTCAGATAAGGGGTAAGAGATTATGAAGAGGTTAAAAAGCTATTTTAAGTGCTTTTGAATTGGTACCAGATGCATATAGACAGCAGATCAGAAACACAAAGAAGGAACCAGGTCAGACTTATGTTGAGTACAAAATAATTAAACATAGTCATTTTGATCGATGGGTGCGTGCTTTGAAAATAAATAGGACATTTGAGGCTCTAAGAGAGATTATTCTGCTGGAGGAGTTAAAGCTCACTTCCAGAGATGGTAAGAATTCACATGGAGGATCAAAAAGTTCAGGAAGTGAGAAGGGCATCAGAATTAGCAGATAAGTATTTGCTGGTGCGTAAGACCAGCTTTCGGCCAGAATTTAATCCTGTGAGGGATAGAAGTTGGGAGAAGGGGAGATCCTACACTAATAATCCAAGAGTGGAGAGCACTGGTAAGAATTTGCCACAGGATAAAAGAGAAGCCCAAGAGGGTGGACAGGAGTTGAAAGGCCTCAGGTGTTTTCACTAATGGAGTGGGATACAGAAAATTACAGCGTTGGTGGTTTCAGAAGGGCACTGGGGAAAGGTGTTTTCACTGCCAGAAGGTGGGACACATAAAGCCACAGTGCTGGTCAATAAAGGAAGGCGCTGTGGGAAAAGATTTGGTAAAAGAAGTATAGCCAGTGGCATTAGTGAAGGTAGTAAAGAAGACCCCAAGAAGAGCCGAGGAGCTGCAGGAGAGTGCACAGCCTAGGCAAGATCTGGGTATGGAATTAGTAACTGATCTCTACAAAGAATTCATCTCAGTGGGTAAAATTTACTCAGAAAGAACAGGGGGAGAAGGACAAGAAGTTACAATTTTGAGAGATACAGGATCCAACCAGTCACTGATAGTAAGGGATGAGCGAATATGCACCCTCTCTGATTTTGGATTAGAGTGGTGCTGGAAAACACCTCAGTTCAGGCAGTATCCGAGGAGCAGTAAAATCGACGTTTCGGGCAAAAGCCCTTCATCAGGACTACAGGCAGAGTGCCTGGACGGTGGAGAGATAAATGAGAGGAGGGTGGGGGTGGGGAGAAAATAGCATAGAGTACAATAGGTGAGTGGGGGTGGGGACGAAGGTGATAGGTCAGAGAGGAGGGTGGAGTGGATAGATGGAAAAGAAGCTAGGCAGGTCGGACAGGTCATGGGGACACTGCTGAGCTGGAAGTTTGGAACTGGGGTGAGGTGGGGGAAGGGAAATGAGGAAACTGTTGAAGTCCACATTGATGCCCTGGGGTAGAAGTGTTCCGAGGCAGAAGATGAGGCGTTCTTCCTCCAGGCATCGGGTGCTGAGGAAGCGGCATGAAGGAGGCCTAGGACCTCCATGTCCTCGGCAGAGTGGGAGGGGGAGTTGTAATGTTGGGCAACAGGGTGGTGTGGTTGATTGGTGCGGGAGTCCCAGAAATGTGCCTTAAAACACTGTGCTAGGAGGTGTCCAGTCTCCCCAATGTAGAGGAGACCGCATCGGGAGCAACGGATGCAATAAATGATATTGGTGGATGTGCAGGTGAAACCTTGATGGATATGGAAGGCTCCTTTAGGGCCTTGGATGGAGGTGAGGGAGGAGGTGTGGGCGCAGGTTTTGCAATTCCTGCGGTGGCAGAGGAAAGTGCCAGGATGGGAGAGTGGGTTGTTGGGGGGGACGTGGACCTGACCAGGTAGTTACGGAGGGAACAGTCTTTACGGAAGGTGAAAAGGGGTGGGGAGGGAAATATATCTCTGGTTGTGGGGTCCGTTTGGAGGTGGCGGAAATGTCGGCAGATGATTTGGTTTATGCGAAGGTTGGTAGGGTGGAAGGTGAGCACCAGGGGCGCTCTGTCCTTGTTACGGTTGGAGGGGCGGGGTCTGAGGGCGGAGGTGCGGGATGTGGACAAGGGCATCTTTAACCACGTGGGGAGGGAAATTGCAGTCTCTAAAGAAGGAGGCCATCTGGTGTGTTCTGTGGTCTCTGATTTGTTAACCAAGAATGCGGTAATTTGTGGGATAGATGGACAGAAATTTAGTGTTCCCCTATGTAAGATCAGTTTGGAGTGCCAACATAAGACTGGGGAAGGCACATTGGGAGTGATTGACAGAGTGTCAGTTACAGGAATTCAGGTTGTTTCTGGGAATAACTTGGCAGGATCCAAAGTGGAAGTGACACCCCTTGTTGTGGAGAAGTCCAAGGAAGACCAAGAAACTGAGGAGTTAAAACAGAAATATCCTGGTATTTTCCCAGGCTGTGTGGTAACAAGATCCCACTGCCATAAGTCACAGCACGAAGTGAAAAGTAAAGAGAAAGATGAAGGAGTTGAGGGTCAGTTAGCAGATACCCTGTTTGATATAATGGTGTAGGAAAAACCTGAAGGGGCTGAGGGTCAGAGAGAAGTGTTCAGTCCTGAAAGACTAAGAGACTTGCAACAGCCAAGACAAGATGATAAAAGATATCGATGTGGATGCATACTCTGAAAAGGAGGCAGAGAATATTCCGGAGGGTTTTTATCTGAAAGATAGAATCCTCAGACAGAAATGGAGACCATGGCATGTTAATGCAGAGGAGAAATGGGCCAAAGTGCACCAGGTTGTGTTGCTGGTAGCATAGAGACAGGAGAGGTTACAGGTAGCACAGGAACTACCTGTAGGTCACCTAGGGGTAGGAAAAACTCAGGCTAAGGTACAAAAACATTCTTGTTGGCCTGGAATGCACAAGGATGTGGTTAATTTTTGTCGTATGTGTCATACATGCAAATGGTAGGTAAGCCACAGGTGGGAATAAAACCAGCCCCTTTGTTGCCAATTCCCGCATTTGAAGAACCTTTCACACGGGTTATAATTGATTGTGTAGGTTCCCTCCCGAGAACAAAAAGTGGGAACCAGTACTTGTTAACCATGATGGATGTGTCTACCAGATTTCCAGAGGCAATTGCAGGTCAGGTGAATTGGCCATGCTAAATTGCCCGTAGTGTTCAGTAAGGGGTAAATGTAGGGGTATGGGTGGGTTGCACTTCGGCGGGTCGGTGTGGACTTGTTGGGCCGAAGGGCCTGTTTCCACACTGTAATGTAATCTAATCTGTAATCTAATTCCATTGTGGAGTATAAAGGCAAAAACGGCAGTAGGGAGCTAGTAGCTTTCTTCACACGGTATGAGCTACCCAGAGAGATTCAGTTGGACCAAGGGTCAAATTTTACTAATAGGCTGTTTAAGGAGGTTATGGATAGGTTAGGTACGCAGCACTTTAAATCCAGTGCATATCATCCTGAATCCCAGGGAGCTTTCAAAAGGTGGCATCAGACCCTGAAGACCACATTGAGAGCGTACTGTCACGATTACCCAAATGATTGGAATAAAGGTATCTCATTCATATGTTTGCCATTACAGATGCCCGAAACAAATCTACTCAGTTTACTCCCTTTGAGTTAATATTCGGTCATGAAGTGAAAGGCTCTTTGAAATTAATTAAAGAAAAATTGACAGGACCAAAGTCGCAGATCTCACACTTAGATTATCTCTTGGAGGTGAGGGAGAGATTAAATCAAGTTAGCTAAACAGCACCTCAAGAGGGCACAGTGTAGAATGAAGCAGGTGGCAGATAAAAGCTCTGAGACGCAGACGTTCTCCCAAGGGGATGACGTGTTAGTACTGTTACCGATGATAGGAGATCCCTTCAAAGCCAGGTTTAGTGATCCCTATCAAATTGAGAAAAAGTTGAGTCAGCTGAACTATCTAGTAAAGATGCCAAATCAAAAAAAAGGTATCCAGTAGTCATGTGAACATGTTGAAACCGTATTACGCTAGAGAGAAAGAACTGCCCCACAGAGTGAGGAATCACATCCAGATGATATGGATTTTGAGGCACCTCAAAATAGATTAAAAAATGAAGAAGTCCTTAAGGTGTGGGCTAGATTAGTAAGCTATCTGTCTCAGGAGCATAGTGCGCAGTTGAAAGATTTGTTGCTACAGTACAAGGACATATGTAAGAATCAGATGGGGAGGACTAATGCTACTGTACATTAAGTAAACATGGGAATACTGCTCCAATAAAACAA